>NC_083342.1:54684856-55009324 GCF_019175385.1 Lycium barbarum | reverse complement strand
AAGACTTTCACTGAGGCTACTTCCTTAGTTCTCAACTTACGAACATGACGGTCAAGAATGGCTATGGGGATCTCCTCATAAGTCAACCCATCCTTAATTGTTATAGTATCAGTAGGAACAACCAATGATGAGTCTCCTACACACTTCCTCAACATGGACACATGAAACACGGGATGTACAGCAGCCAAATCTTGTGGCAACTCAAGTTCATAAGCCACTAGACCGACCTTTTGTAGAATTCTGTAAGGTCCAATATATCTGAGACTTAGCTTCCCTTTCTTGCCAAATCTCATAACACCCTTCATGGGTGAGACTTTAAGGAACACCCAATCATCAACTGAAAATTCTAAGTCCCTTCGCCTCACATCTGTATAAGACTTCTGGCGACTCTGAGCCATTTTCAAACGCTCCTGTATTAACTTGACTTTCTCCATAGTCTGATAAAACAAATCTGGTCCTAACAACTCTGCTTTACCAACTTCGAACCAACCAATTGGTGATCTACACCTTCGCCCATACAGAGCTTCAAATGGTGCCATCCCAATGCTAGCATGATAACTGTTATTATAGGAAAACTCGATAAGAGGAAAGTGATCACCCCAATTACCTTTGAAGTCCAAGACGCATGCTCTCAACATGTCCTCCAGAGTCTGAATAGTACATTCTGCCTGGCCATCTGTCTGCGGATGAAAAGCTGTGCTAAGGTTCACCTTGGTACCCAATCCTTTCTGAAAGGATTTCCAGAAGTTCGCTGTAAACTGAGCACTACGTTCTTAAATAATGGACACTGGTGTCCCATCCAATCTGACAATCTCATTAACATACAGCTTGGCATAATCTTCTGCTGAATCTGTGGTCTTGACTGGCAAAATGTGCGCCGACTTAGTAAGCCTATCAACGATCACCCAAATAGAGTCATGTCTCCTTGCTGAGCGAGGTAGACCTGATACAAAATTCATATTGATCATTTCCCATTTCCAGGAATATCAATATTCTGAGCCAAGCCACCAGGCCTCTGGTGTTCGGCTTTCACTTGCTGATAATTCAGGCACTCAGCTACAAAATCTGCCACATTCTTCTTCATATCGTTCCACCAGTAAATCTCCTTAATATCATGATACATCTTAGTGGAACCTGGTTGAATGGAATACCTGGAATTGTGAGCTTCTAACATGATTCTCTCTCTGAGCCCATCTACATCTAGAACACACAATCTACCTCGGTACCTCAAGGTACCATCATCTCCCCCTTGTTCGAAAGCCGTCGTCTTATGCTTGTGAATCCCCTCTTTCAGCTTCAACAAGTAGGGATCATTAAACTGTTTCTCCTTGATTTCCACGACTAAAGAGGAAAGAGCCCTATTCTGAACAACCACACCACCATCCTTGGAGTCCAAAAGTGGAACTCCAAGATTGGCCAAATGGGGAACTTCCTTTATCATAACTATCTTATCCACGTCCACGTGGGCTAAACTTCCCATGGAACGCCGACTAAGAGCATCAGCAACAACATTCGCTTTCCCCAGATGATAAAGACTATCCGCATCGTAATCCTTAAGCAATTCGAGCCATATCCTTTGCCTAAGATTCAGCTCCCTTTGATTGAAGATATACCGCAAGATTTTATGATCTGTGAAAATATCAACATGCACTCCATACAAATAATGACGCCATGTCTTAAGTGCAAAAACTACAGCTGCCAACTCTAGGTCATGAGTCGGATAATTCTTTTCGTGAACCTTGAGCTGACGAGATGCATAAGCTAAAACTTTACCATGCTGCATTAAGACACATCCGAGACCAACTCCCGAAGCATCACAATAAACCATGAACCCTTCAGTTCCCTCTAGTAGAGTCCAAACTAGCGCAGAAGTCAGTCTCGTTTTTAATTCCTCGAAACTGCGCTCACAGGCATCTGACCACTGAAATTTAACTTCCTTCTTCAGCAGCTTGGTCAATAGTGCTGAAATAGACGAAAACCCCTCTACGAAACGTCGATAATAGCCTGCTAGACCCAAGAAACTGCGAATATCTAAAACTGATGCGGGTCTGGGCCAATTCTTAACGGCCTCAATCTTCTGAGAGTCAACCTGAACACCCTCACCAGAAATCACATGAGCTAAGAAGGCTACTGACTTGAGCCAAAATTCACACTTAGAGAATTTTGCCTACAACTTGCGGTCCTTAAGAATCTGAAGAACTATACGAAGGTGTTCTGCGTGCTCGGCCTCACTACGGGAGTAAATGAGGATATCATCTATGAAGACAATGACAAAGAGGTCGAGGTATGGCTTGAAGACTCGATTCATGAGGTCCATAAATGCTGCTGGGGCATTGGTCAAATCGAAGGACATGACACAGAATTTAAAATGACCATATCTGGTTTTAAAGGCTGTCTTAGGAATATCTTGTCCCCTAACCTTAAGCTGATGGTAACCTGATCGGAGATCTATCTTGGAGTAACATTGGGCACCCTGAAGCTGATCAAATAAGTCATCTATTCGTGGAAGAGGGTATTTGTTCTTGACCGTGACTTTATTGAGCTGGCGATAGTCAATGCACATACGCAAAGAACCATCTTTCTTGCGAACAAAAAGGACTGGGGAACTCCATGGAGAGACCCTGGGTCGGATAAAACCATTGTCTAAAAGATCTTTGAGTTGAACCTTAAGCTCGCGCAATTCCGCTGGAGCCATCCTATAAGGTGGAATAGATATAGGTTCGTACCTGGAATTAGGTCAATTGCGAAATCAATTTCCCTATCAGGAGGAATTCCGGGAAGATCCTCGGGAAAGACTTCTGGAAACTTATTAACAACAGAGACTGACTGAAGAGTTGGGGTCTGGGAAGCTGAATCCCTAACCCGAACGAGATGATCGATATAATCCCTAGACACCATTTTTCTTGCCTTGAGGTAAGAAATAAACCTACCCTTAGGACTCACTAAATCACCCTTCCACTCTAAGACTGGCTCATTAGGAAACTTGAAATTTACAGTTTTGGTTCTACAATCAACTGACGCATAATATGAATATAATCAGTCCATGCCCATGATTACATCAAAATCTACCATTTCTAACTCACATAGGTCAGCTAGAACAACATGGTGATAGACTCTGACTGGACAGCCCTTATAGACACGTCGAGCTATGACTAACTCACCAACTGGAGTTGACACTTCAAAAGGCTCCTTTAGCTTTTCAGGTTCAATACCAAATTTCCTAGCAACATAAGGGGTGACATAGGATAGGGTGGATCCAGGGTCTATGAGAGCATAAACATCGAAACTGATACCAGCGAGTATACTTGTGACAACATCAGTACGGGTATCGATATCCTGGCGCCGGGTCAAAGCATACAAACGGTTTGGGCCACCGCCTGTGTTACCGGATCTAGCTGGTACACGTCCTGCCTGAGTCTGGTTATTATGAGGAACTGATGAATTTACTGACTGAGTCCGATTACCTCCTGTGCCCTGTCTGATTGAAGGGAAATTTCGCTGAACAAGGCCCGGCTGGCCACACCCATAGAAAATATTCGATCCATAGTGGCACTCCCCAAGATGCCTCTTCCCACACTTAGCACAAATCCGATTGGTGAAGTTACTCTGAGTCACACTGGCATGAGACTGGGAGCCTGACGACTTGAAATTCTATTCACAGTTATCTTTCCTGAACTTGGAAACTGGAGCACTTGCCATGGACGGAGTAGGTCCGCCTGACCTGTTCTTAAAGAACTTTCTATTTTCATTACCGTTGAACTGTCCGGTAGACTTGGCCCTCTTGTTGAAATCCTTGTCTTTCTCTTTCTGCAAGGCTTCCTCCTCCTTCAGCGTTGTCTCATTCCCTTGTACGAAAGAAACCATTTTGGAGATAGTCATCCCCCTATTCTATGCGGTAATATTGGTCCCGTCGAACAAATGGGGATCAAGACCGCTAACAAACCTCCTCACTCTTGCCCTCATGTCCGGTACCATATTTGGAGCATGCTTAGCTAGACTGATAAATTCTAAATAGTAGTCCTGAACTAACCTACCATTCTGTTTAAGCTTCAGGAATTGCTCAGCCTTAGCTTCTCTGACTTCTATTGGCATGAAGTTGTCCAGGAATGCACTTGTGAATTCATCCCATGTAGCATCAGGTGCATCCTTACCTCGGGATAATTCTCAAGATTCATACCAGGTGTTAGCAATGCTCTGCAGCTGATGAGCTCCAAAAGTAGCTGCTTCGGTTTCCGTAACTGTCATAATCCTGAAGATTTTCTGAAGAGCATCGATGTAGTCCTGAGGGTCCTCATCTTTTTTTGTCCCCGTAAAGACTGGGGATTCATCCTGAGAAAGTCCTTAGTCTTAGAAGACTCTCCATTACCTCATAAACTTGACCCATATTCCTGACGTTGGGCTTGAGCTACTACCAGTTGTGTGAGCATATTGATAGCATTCCTAACATCCCCATCTGAATCAATAGGGGGTGTTACTGTAGGAACAGTCTCTTCGCGAGTTGTTTCCGCAGTAGCCCCTTGGCTGGTGGCTGTAGCCTTTCTGGTATATTTCCTTTTCGCAGGGATTTTCTGAAAATACGTACATGCACGAATTAGAAAGACATCCTAAAAGTACTGCTCTAACTGCACGATCTAGAATATGAAAGAAGTGAGACAATCCTGAATGTCTTGGTGGTCAAATGTTTATATGTATGGGGCCCTCACACATATAAAAGTGACCCCACTGGACACGGTTTCATAGACTCCTTAAAGACACTTGAACCTAGGGCTCTGATAGCAAGCTTTGTCACGCTCTGAACCATGGCCTGGGCGTAACACGGCACTCGGGCCTTGCCTGCATCTGTCCGAACGAACCTCATGGCTTGCTTGTCCACATGGGTATCAAAACAATATAATCTATATGATGCAATTTAAATGAACCATGAAAATATAATTTGCGGAATAAAGTCTTGAAATTATCTCGTAGCATGAAATATCATGAAAACATAACAGTCTGCAAATATGAAAGCATAACTGACTCTGTGGACTAACATCTTTCTATGAAACCTCTAAAACATGTCTGAATACTAACTACCAGGACATGGCCCTGGACAACCATAAACTGAATACTAATGCAGACTCCATGTTGAACCCCGAGAGTAGTGGGGCTCACTAATAAGCTGATAACTGAAGTGATCCTACTGCGCAGGTGTATGCTCCAAAAAACTGGTATCTGCACCGTGAAGTGCAGGCCCCGGGAAAAAGGGACGTTAGTACATGGTGAATAGTAATAGTATGTAAAACCAGCTGAAATGAAAAGCATGACACAACATAGATATAGGACATGAACTGAAACTGAATGTAACTTGAACATGAGCATGAAAAGTGAGTAAAATCTGGAAACAAGAAATCAATGGAAATACATGTATGTAAAACTGCTTGTAACGTGGGGAACGCTATAGTATAACCGACAACATGATCTGGTACTTGCATCCTACTAGGAGAACACTTACACGTTGCTAGGGATATGAGATTTAAGTACGAATAAGCATGTAAGGATCCAAACTACATAATGAAGGTGTTGCCTCCTTGCTGACAACCCTTATCCTACGATGGGAACGTAGTTTCAGGCTATATGAGCCTTCTCGATTAACTAAGCAATTCCCAAAAACATGAACATAATATAGTTGGCTAAGAAGCCCATGATTTTCGTGAAATAACTTGTAAATAACTTGTAATCATGATTTCACGAAATAATTTGTAACATGGTTTCATGAAATATCTTGTAATATGGTTGCATGAGATAACTTGGCATAGTCTTGTAAACATGTTCTTGATTCATGAGTAATAACAATAGTTCATAATTATATATATATATATATATATATATATATATATATATAATTGTCTTAAAAACATGCTTGTAACTTGCTAGATAAAATCATAAAGTTTCATATAAACATAATGAGAACACATGAGGAAGAATTCATAATTCATGGATTATGCTAGGGTTCCTAATAACCGTAATGGAAGATTAGGAATACAATAACGAATATAGATACAAAATTCATGTACATAAATACGAGCTACCAATATGTTTGGTTTAATTCCCTAGGATTTGAACTTCGTGGATATCAAGAAACGGAGCATGGGGAAGAACGTAGATATTCCCACATGTGGATGGAAGTTCTACATACCTTAATTGCTCCAAAACTTGAATTAAAGACTTGAGTTTTGGAGAAGATTTCCTAAATATTGATTCTTGAACCTTGAGATGGGTTTTCTTGAAAACCCTAGATTAGGAACAATAATTTCTTGCTTAGATTATTAGAATATATGTTAGAATTGAGTTGGAATAATTAGAGTGGGCTTACCTTGGTGTTCTTGATGATGGAGGAGGGTAGGAGGTCGTTCTAGGGCTTGAAGGAATGAAAAATAATAATGTGAACTAATACGGACGAATATATACTGTTCTGGGAAATTAAAATTTCCTCCCAATTAAATACTGGCCGTATTTTGAAATACGGTCCGTATATTCAAATACGGACTGCACTGCGTCTCTTCAGTAAAATGGCGATACCTCTTTGTACAGATGTCTGTTTGACCCCCATAATATACCGTTGAAAAGGTATTTCAAATCTCTACAACTTTCATCAAGGAAAGTTTCCCAAATTCGAAATACCTTTTGAAATACGGGTCATATTTTGAAATACGATCCGTATTTAACCATTTGACATCCAAATGCCAAATTCCAGAATGCTCAGAAATCCTTGGTACCAGTTTACGACTTGAATTACGGCCCGTATACTGAAATACGATCACTGTTCATGGGCGTAAACCCCCATCTTACAACTGAACAGGGAAATTCCAATTCCCACATTCTTTATCTGATTTTCTAAGTCTAGGATCATGGTCAAAGCTTTCGTTGAAGGTACGAGGTGTTACAACGAGTGTCCAGCTCGGGCACTAGTCATGACCCATCGGTTTGGGTCATGAAAAAAGTTGTATCTGAACAGTTCGTCCTAGGGAGTGTCTACAGACCGTGTCCGGTAGAGTCCTGTTTATGGGTGTGAAGCTAGCCACACTTATAAATAGGAGGCTGCAGGGCATTTAGGGATGATTGAACTTTCTTTCTATCTTAGATCGTGCGATGAGAGCCAAGTCGTAGGAAATGAAATCCCTTGTACTAACCCTTAATTGCAGCGGAAAAATGGTGTTGTCAAAGGAAGAGGATCATGATATTGGGATTACAAGAGGTAAGTCACTTTGTTGAAATTACGTCATCATGATGTGCATCTTCTATGAGAATAAATTGGTCATAATCAAGATAAGATGATTGTATAGTAAAGCAGAGGGAATTAGTTACATGTATAATTTAATGATAAGTTTAGTTGGAAGATTGCAGACGGCAGAAGTTGAAGGAATCAATACAGAGGTAAGTAATGGTAAAAAGGATTATAAGTCAGATATGGTAAGAATGTTGCAAGTATTATTGAAATGTATAGCCAATGAATGGAAGAGAAAGTGACCAGGGAAATATACAAGGACGATTGATAAAAGTTCAAGTATATTCCGAGTTGTGACGCATGAGGTAAATTTCGTCATCTTTGCATTTTTGTTTGATATTGAGAGCCCTGTGAGGCTAAGGTATGTTATGCATGTATATATTTTGCCCTGTGAGGCATTGCATGTATTTTCTGGACTGCGTGCAGGTTTTGGATAGTAAGAAGTATAGGGGAAACTCTGTCAAAATTTTCTTAAAAATTTAGGGACGAGGACCAAGGATTTAAGAGATAACAAAGATTATACGTCTATGATCGCTACAGATTTATTAAAGGGAAAGTATAGGACACGTTGATATGGGATGATAAAATAAAGACGACGCTACAAGTGGACATCGGGCATCAGTTATTGGAATCAAAATTACTATTCCGGCTGGACAGATAGTTGGGCACCTCACTATTTCGAGTATCCCTATAAATTTTGATCGAGAATGGCAATGAAATACAACACTATAAGGTAAAACCTTTAATGGGGAAACAAGTAAGCTTGAGTACGAGCACAAGGACTGATAAAGTTATTGAAGGAATTATGACACCCCACAATGGGGAAATCGAAAAGTAATAGGGAGTTATGAAGCAAGATAAGCTAAGGAAATGCAAGGAGAAGCCATGAAAGTAGACGGAGATAAGATCACAAGAAAAGGATCCAAGGATATTACGTTGGTCGAAACAAGCTAGTGACAATGAACCCTCATGAAATTTCAAGCCGCTCGTTATATCAATTGCGAGAGTATATGACATAGAACCATACAAACAATCTCCATGATGAGATGGATAACAGAATGGTGCAAGCACGATGAAGAGGATACTTCACTCTACAGCCCTCCAGACCGAGAGGAGGACAGGCCGGCTACAGGTATATGAGTCTTTTATTGAAACTTCTTATATGTAGACAACTATTACAGGATACCATTGATAGTTAACAAATGGAAGTTTTGAAGGCACCGATAACCAAAGTACTTATAGATAACTACGGTTAAGAAGTTTTACCGCTACAAGGAATCTTAAAAATTTAGGAATGGAAAGCACTTGTATGTGTTGATTGGTGGCTTGTCATCGGGAGTTCCAAAGGGTAAAATAGTATCTGCTTCGTCGGAAGAGTAAGGAATCCTTTTAATCTGGAGATAGATGCATTACGAGGAATTATCGGAATTCGTGAGAATTTCATCTTGTTTTAGGTCATGTGAGGAAGGTCATACAGTAAGGTGGATGCGATCATACCGGCACTAATGCACCTGATTTCATAAGAGCTTCAAGGTTAAGCGTGATGAGGTTAAAAATAGTAGGATAGGTGACCCCCTAGGAAGTATATTAAGAGCTCGACAAATTCATACATAAGAGGCAGATGAGAAATTAAAGTAACCTAAGGGAAATTGGAGTATACGGAGTGGTTGGAAACCCTAAAAGATCGCGAATGATGCGATGGACTAATCCGGCAAAGAGACAGAAGGCGCATCACCGCTCTAGAACTAGGATAAGGTTGAAAGGTATTCATAAATACTTTGGAAGCGAGGCATTAGTAAATATATGTATGTATGTGTATGACATCCCATATGCGGTCGCGTCAACCGATATGCGTGCCCCAGAAACCGATGTTGCTATATACTGAAGGCATTAATCGACCAGGGTATTGAAGCTCAAGTGACAAATGTTACCAGGTAAGTTGATGTTATTTTTACTATAGGTTAGATTTGGAAAGTCCTAATGCAATGACATCCGGGAAAGGAAGAAAGTGAGTATACAGAAAGTAAGGAGACCAAAATGTCGCGAAAAAAAAATGTTAGGAACAAGGGTGAGTGAAGCTTCGAAGAGAGACAACGGGCAAGGAAAGGGACTAAAGGATAGTAATTACCAATAGGGATGGAAAATAAGATAAAGAATGATCAGGACTTACAACGATGCTAAGAGATTTCCAGCACTCGAGAGGTATATAAAGGGATAAATGTGTAGTCATATTGACACGGTTGCCTCGGACACGAAGGAGCCTTCCTAAAAGATAGTTTAAAAATAGAATGGATTTGCACATTTAAAGAAATATTTCATGGACTTCAGGGTCGAAAGAAGAGAGTATAATGTAGGGATTTCACGATACGAACAAGAAGTGGCAGAACACTGGAAAAACTACAATGCATAGGTGGGACGCAAATAAGTAGCTGAGGAAAATTTCGTATAAGTGAGCTAAGTGAATAAAAGGATTGATAGTGGAAGTGGAAGAGTGTAGCATATTAACTCTCAATGATATATTGTAGACGTAAGGTGAAACTGGAAACTCAGAGGAAAAAGAATTTCGGTGATAATAGTTGTGGAGGAAGACAAGGGATAAAAAGAACAAATTGTGACCAAACGTTCCGTAAAGTATTTTGATAGATTCCAATGCCTCCATTAACCTATGGATTCAGGAAAATGTTCAGACACGAAAGGTAGAAGTAGAAGGGCCTTAAAGAAGGTAGCGAGAGTGGATTGGTAATGCATAAGCGCTTTGTTTACATGCAAAGCCCTTGATTAGCAGAGAAGAAAATAAGTCAAGCTATATGGTGGGAGAACCCCGGTATTATATGAGACCAAATGAGTTGGAGGATTGTTAGGGTTGACCAATGACGACCCGTACTCGGAAGTTATTAGTGTAAGAACACCCTTAAAAGGGGGAAGAGCAGATCTAATTCTGAAATGGGGTATAACATTGACAAAATTCCAAAGAAAGAAAGATGTTAGTTTAAAGAGGCCAAGATTC
This sequence comes from Lycium barbarum, assembly GCF_019175385.1. Taxonomy (NCBI): domain Eukaryota; kingdom Viridiplantae; phylum Streptophyta; class Magnoliopsida; order Solanales; family Solanaceae; genus Lycium; species Lycium barbarum. The sequence goes on along the minus strand of NC_083342.1, from coordinate 54,999,053 downwards.
GGGATGTAATGGCATATCAAGGATGTATTAAGATGGAGCACAAATGAATTAAATATAAGCAAACCACAAGCAGGCATGAAAAAAGAATTACAATGGATCAAGAAATACTTCATGCAGATGTGAGATGTGATATTTCTAGGCTCGGCGTATTCTAAAGAGTAATAAAGAGAATAAGGAAGGTCTTCAAAGTAATTTCACACAGAATGATGGAAAGGGTGACGAACACAAAGGGCGCCGCAGCTGGGAGCTACACCTTAGTAGGGAGACAAGGAGTGAAAAAAAGAGTACTTGCAAGACGACGAGCGATTATGGAATGATAAATCAAGACTACAATAAAGAAAACAGAACGAGCGCGGGATACGAGTTGATATCTGATTATGTACATAAGGACAAAGAGGCGATAGAGTGCATAGATGAGTCCAATGATAGAGTTAAGAGCGCGGGAAGAAACTTACCAATGTATAGTATAAAGATACGGCGATCAGATTCTAAGAGGAAGGCAACGAACCAACGGAGATGCTGTGGGTTGTAAACTACAACATTCGAGGAAGAATGTTTTTAAGGGGGGAAGGATGTTACACCCCGGAAAATTTTGCGTTACCAAAACTGTAGACGGCTTAGTATGAGCTCAAGGGAGAGCAAAGTTATACAAGGATTAGGGATGAAGATTATATGATCTGAGTATAAGAATATATGACATTTGAAGACCGTATGGAGTAAATCAGTTAACACGTCACTTGATGAATAGCCCTCGTAACCGTAGGTTAAAGTGGGGCCTACATGTCGGAGATTTATAAATGACATATGAAAAGTGATTTTAGTAGTACATGGGAAGTTGAGCATGTCTTAAGAAGGACCCTTCAGCTAAATATGTGCATAAGCCCTCCAAAAGGGTGATTTAAGGATATGTTTTCGGATGATCTCACTTGGAGGGTCAAAAACGTCATTATAAGTTTGGAATTTGGAAACACGCAAAAAATGAAAGTTGTAGATAATTGAAAGGGCTTTCTATCCATAGGTCGTGGGCCCTCATACGATATCGGGATCAAGAGTTACGGCCACTTTAAGATAAAGACCCCAAGCTACCAAATGGCCTCCGCGGGTCCCACTTGAGAAGGTCAGTGGAACCGACTTAGGAGGGGTATAAATACCCCATTAACTGCATTTCTTTTAGCATTTTACATTCTCAATAGTCCTAGAAACTTCCCAACACACTTGCTTCGACTTGATGTTGTGGTAAGTTTGGTGTTGAAGAAAGTTGGAGTGGCTGAGTTTCTTCAAGTATAAGGTATGTTCTTTACCCTATCTCTTATGTTAAGTTGATTTGAAGATTTAGCAAGTCTTAAAAGTGAAAATAGTTATGGAGGAAAGGTCATAAAGTGTTGTATTATAGTTGTTATATTTAAGAACTTGAGATAGGCATATGACGATAAGTCTAACGGTAGTATAATTTCTCTTGAATGTAGATTTGCAGGTTCGGGAGAATAAGCGTTAATTCGTAGGAAATCAATCAGGTATGTTAAGGCTCGTCCCTTTCTTTCAAAGGCTTCCTATGGTATGATTTCGTAAATGTTTCCATAACCTTCTTGTTTTCAAAAGCTAAAAGTCCATAGTTCTTAAAGTTTCTCATGATGTCGAGGATAAGAATGATTTTATGGTGGTGACAACGATAATGATGATTTTGTGTCTTAAGAACTCAAGTTTATGATTTCAAAGCGAATATGAAAATGTTGAGCTACTTCTAGATTTTCTCAAATTTATTCATTGATGATGACTCTACTTCTAAAGGCACTAAAGTGTATGTAAAGTTATCCCTTCCTTCTTTTTGGCATGAATTACATAAAATAAGCAAACGACGAACATACATGATTCCAATGAGTTTTGGTTCTCAGTGGTACTTGACATGAAAGCTATCTTTGATTGTCAAGTGTTGGTTCATTCTATCTATTCTCTCGAGTCTCAGATGATGATTCAGTTTGTTTATGATTGCTCCTAATATTATACTCGTGCACACGATTATTACATCATTTCACTGAGTCCCTCACTATTGGACCGGGTACGTATTCGTGCATATTGTTCTAGCATCACTTCATCGAGTCCCTCGTTAGAGGGCCGGATACGTATTCGTGCATAGTTTCACTGCATTGTTCACCTAGTCCCTCACTATAGGGCCGAGTATGTACATTATATATATACTTCACCGAGTGCCATAATGGGCCGGGTACGTATTATATTTCACTGAGTCCCATAATGGGACGGGTACGGTATATGATTATTTCACCGAGTCCCATAATGGGCCGGGTACGCTATATATATTTGCCGAGTCCCATAATTAGCCGGGTACACCATATATTTCACCGAGTCCCTTAATGGGCCGAGTAAGTATTATATTTCACCGAGTCCCATAATGGGCCGAGTAAGTATTATATTTCACCGAGTCCCATAATGGGCCGGGTACGATATATGATTATTTTACCAAGTCCCATAGTGGATTGGGTACGCTATATATTTTACTGAGTCCCATAAAGGGCCGGGTACGCTATATATTTCACCGAGTCCCATAATGGGCCGGAAACAGTATATATGTATATGACTTCATTCACCGAGTCCCATAATGGGTCGGGTACGATATATTATATGTATGCATGACTCTCATTTCATAAGGCACAGATGCATTGGTACCCTTGATTATCATACTTGCCTCCTGTCATATTTTACTCAGTCGTGATCTTCTTTATTGTACTTCATGCTTTACATACTCTGTACATTTTTCGTACTGACCCCCTTTCGTCGGGGGTTACGTGTCATGCCCGCAGGTACAGATACTCAGTTTGGTGATCCTCCAGCTTATGACTGCTACTCAGCTGCTTAGAGAGCTCTATTGTTCTGGAGCTTAATTCATTTTGGTACAGATCCTTTTGACATAGATGTTGTTATACTCTTAGAGGTCTGTAGACATATGTGGGTTGTGTATATATGTTTTGGTCAGCTATATCGATGTAGTTCGTTTTGGATGTCCCCGTGTATAGTGGCAGCCTTGTCGGCTTGCATATTTGCTATATGTCTTGATTAGCTGTGACTTCTCAAGAGACAAGTTCATTTTGATAGATGACATGATGAGCTTACAACATGCTTTTACAGATTGCCATTTTATTTTCAGTTTCAGTTTGATTATATCTCGCAGGTTCGTATACGGGTGTCCAACTCGGGCACTAGTCATGACTAATCGGTTTGGGTCGTGACATTATCTTAAGCCTTCTAATTAAACCTCTTTAGAATCTGCCGAAATTCGGGAAGCATCCCCCCTATATCTTCTACTCCCTCCAATCTTCAAAACAACTCCCAAAGCACAATAATACATCAATAATTCCATAATCAAAACATTAAATTCCAACTATACTCAATTCAATGCCAAAACTTCTTTTCATAATCAATCCATAACAACAACTTCATACAACCCCTTATACACTCGTATATGACAATTCCTTAACATCATTATTATCCCTCATAACAAGATTATGCTCAAAACATACTAATAATTATAACTCAAGTTAATTCACAACTCAAAATATCATCAAATGCATATTTGAACTTTTCCTCCAATTTTCTTCTCCTCAAATCTTAACATAATTGCCAAACAAACTCATAAACATGAAACTAGGATGAAATCTTACCTCAAAATTCAAGAACACTTCAATTCCATGGTTACTCCACCTTAAAAATACTCACCCAAACATCTTCAAGAAGAGGAGACAAGTGTAGACCTCACTTGGAACCCTTAAACACTTTCATTTCCACTTTGATCCTTGGGTTGGGCTTGGAAATATGTTTGAAAATGTTTCTAGGACTTCCTAGGACTTGGGGCTATGTTAAAAATGACCGAAATTGTCATATAGACTTGAAGGAACATATGTGGATGTTGTGGAAGTTGGAGGAATGTTCTCGAGGATGTGGGATATGTTTAGCGGTGTTTGGATGAAAACATAAGGGGTAAAACCCCTTTTATAGAGATCTCGAGTCGGTTGGCACCGACCTAGAATTTTCGGGTATTGTAGCGCGCGTGCCGCGCACTGTAGCTGCGCGTTTCTGCTCTGCGAGCCTGTTACATCCAGTATTTTTGTGCATTGAAAAGAGTGCGAGTTAAATGACATTAGTAACGGAAGCGAGGTTATCCCTCAAGCTTATAGGTGGTTAGAGTGATGGTACAGATGTATTGAAAGGATTAGAAGTCAAGTGAATTGGATAAAATAATTTTCGTTAAGGTTTAACGTTTATTTGAGTGAAATACGGTCCAAGCTATAATACCCCGTATTTTTGGACTAGGAAATTGAATCGCCAAACATGAGCAAATTTACTCGAGCACGGAGGATTTGGTCATTTCAAGCATGAAAATCAAAGAACTTGGTGTATACGTGGGATGAAAGCCCGAAATGATTTACGACAAAAATGTGACGATGATGATTGGAAATAATATTTTATGTATGGCAAATGAGGTTATGGACTAGTGTTATATTACACGGTCATGGTAATGAGTATATAAAGTGTGTCGAAAATGATCAACATTTAAGTGAATTGAGATCAAGAAATTAATTATATGGATATATGGTTAAATGTTGATTTTTAGTGGGAAATTATTAAACTAATTATTACTTGTGGATGAGAAATTAACGTGGAAAAATATCCACCCGGGTGGCAGCAACTAGGGTGACTAAGAAATAAGTAGTTTAGGTGTCATCTAAGGAGAAGTATTCCTTTTTTGTAAGGTAATAGCAAGGGCCGGATCCATGGACCACTCGAAGAGGTGAATTCCAAATTTCATTCAAGTGATGAATATATTGGAATGGAAAGTGAGGGCAGCAACAAGTTGTACGTATTGCAATGGAGTATTTCCATTGTGGAGGAAATTAACGTGACCAGATATCCTTAGCGGCAACACTAGCCAATTTTGTTATGCATTTAGCTCACTGTCTTGATCTCGTCATTCCGTTTTATCGCGTTGTTAGATTCAGGCTTTCTTCAAAGTGAAGTAAGGTGGAAGAAGAGTACTTCTTTGCATATAAGGTAAAAAAATCCTCTCTTAGATGTATTTGATTTATCCAAGTCGTATCTACATTGCTAGATGGAAGAAATACGAAAATTTTATCAGAAAATCGGATAAGTTATAGTTGTTGTGTGGGATGATTTGATGTATATTTTTGGGTTGTGTTGTGGCTGGAAATTATTGGATTAACTTAAGTATATTGTTGTTCTTGTTAATATTGTTGAGAAATTTCGGAATGAAGATGGGGTTTAAAACTATTGCTTAATTGACAAGCCGAGCTTGCCGCTCGTCGCAATATTGTTTGAATTATTGAAACTATTTTTATATTGTTGAGGGGCTGGATCGATGGGATTAATTTTTGATGTTGTTAATATTGTTGTTGGTATTATTGTTGATGATTTGGCCGAGTTAAATTCTCGGGGTTGTCAAATTTATAATGGAAATGCTATCCGAATTTTTATAAATGAAGTGCTAGCTTAGGGTTGGATTCCTAAGTACCTATAGCTAATGTTTGGTATCTACTGACGTTTTTGTAGATCTTGGGAAGCCCGAGACTTAGGGTTGGATTAGCTTAAGAAGCGGACAAGGTATGTAAAGCTAACCCTTCTTTCTTTTTGGCACAATCTGTGTGAGACAAACAGACGACGAATGTATAAGCTCCAAAGAAACTCCTATTCTTAGAGACACTAGGATGGCTAATTTTCTTGATTTCCCGAACCTATTTCATTATGTCTTGATACGTGCCTATGATTCTTGATGTTCTATTTGATATAATCCATAGTGACATTCAAGGGATACTTGACAGGACAGTTGTCTTTGATACTCAAGTGTTAGTTCATTCTACTTATTCTATTGAGTCTTGGATGATGATTTAGTTTGCATATGGTTGCTCACTACTCTGCTCATGCATGTCGTTAATGTATCTTTCACCGAGTCCCGTGCCGGGTATGTTTTCGTGCACAGTTTCACTGCATTGTTCACCGAGTCCCTCACTAGAGGGCCGGGTACGGTATATATATATATATGATGATAATATGACTATGGCACCGAGTCCCATGATGGGCCGGGTATGGTGTACATGTATACGATTTTATTCACCGAGTCCCATAATGGGCCGGGTATGGTATATGATATGGCTAAGCATGATTTTCATTTCATAAGGTACAAGTACAGTGGTATCTTTGATTGTTATCCTTGTCTCTTGTAATGTCATGACCCGTCTAGGGGGCCGCGACGAGCGCCCGGTGCTAGCCCACCCGAGCACCCCCTTGGCTTACTTTTATGCTTACATCTATGTGAGCCACATAATTAGACGCATAATTCTATTCATTCATCATACTAGTCCCATTGGACAACAATGGCTTTATATTATCATTGGCATCTATGCCACACCAATGTACATGAGCCGACAAGGCTATCAAAATGATATACAAAATATAGGCCGACAAGGCCAGACATATCTAACCATATACATATGTCTACGAGCCTCTAAGGAGAATATAACATATCACATAAGCGGGACAGGACCCCGCTATGCCCATAATTATGTACACAAAAGAATAAGTACCCAAAAGCTATGGCTCCGAATGAAAAGGAGCACCGCTACGTAGTCTCTGGGAATGTGACTATGGATCAAGCCTGTCTCCCTGTGCATCTGCGGGCATGACGCAGCGTCCACAAACAAAAGGACGCCAGTACGAAGAATGTACTGAGTATGTAAAGCATGATCAATATCAACATAGAAACATAATGAACAACATGGGGAATAGCACAAGATGGGAGATGGTAATATCATCGACATAGGCACTTACTTGCCTTACATAGGATCTGTTATATCCTGTATTTTATACATTCGGATATTTCAAGGTGGTCGTGGTAGGTTAAGGGCAAGACTATGTTCCAAAATTATTTTAATATACAAGTTTTTTATTAATATGGAAATATTGAGAAAGGTTAAGGGTAAACAGGGAAATTCACAAAATGGCTCGTGGTAATATTGTGGAAGACTAGGGGCAAAATGGGAATTTCACAAGAAGTCTTGAAAATTCTTGAAGAAGCCAAGTTGGCCGTGTGGCATATAAGTATATGTCCATGTGTCCACCTTGTATTGGTAGAAGCTATATATATATATACATATAATTGATGACAAAATAAGGGGCAACTCATCATTTTGACTCTAGAACCTTGGAGAGAAAAAAAAAAGAATGAGAAAGGAAATACAGTAGGTTCGGCCATGGCTCAAAAAATTGAGGCCATGGAAATTGATCAAGAAAAATTATTTCTTCTAGCTTTCCTACTAATTTGAAGGTCCTCTTTAACATGAGAAAATTGTTGGAGTAAGAAAACCATTCATTCTTGCAAGTTCATGACCCTAGCCAAGTAAGAAGACAAGTGGAAAAAGGTATGTATTCAATCTTCTTTTCATATGTTATGGATGCTTTGTATATGTCGTAGAGTGAGGAATGAATGAAAATCATGAAATATGTAAGTATAGGGGTGTGGCCGAATGGAGGTGGTGGTGTAGAAGTGATGAATTAATTTTATTTAGTAGTTTGATTGCTGTGTTGTGGATTCCATGATGTAAAATGAAGGTTTGGTGGCTTGAACTGAATTTGAAATTGTTTGTGCATTATTGAAGAAGTTAGTGTGACATTAGTGTGGTTTCTTATAATTGTAAGAATAAATTTGTTAATGTATGGGTTGTTGACATAATTCATGAATTTGGAAGTGAGACATGTGCTGGAAGATTGTAAGTTGGGTGGTTGTGGTTGAATTTGAAAGAAGGAAATAGGTTGTTATTGTTCTTGTTGAATTTGGAAGGCTTCGGGTGAAGTAGTGTGTTGATTGATTCGTTTTGAATGCTATGTGAATTGAATTGAATATAAATGAAATGTCGTTGAATTGTACGACAAAGGTTGTTAATGTTAGAATGTGTCTTGAATTGATTGTTGATGTTGTTGGCACGATTGTTGGTATTGTTGTTGATAGTTTGGCTGAGTTGAATTCTCGGATTGTTGATTGATGATTTGGGCCGAGTTAGATTCTCGGGGATAGTGTATTTACAGGGGAGATGCTGTCGAAATTTCGGTAGAATATAAGTGAATTTGTTTGAAAGACCAAGACAAGTGTGTGATGATGTGTTTAATGATTGTGTAAATCTTCTTGAATGTAGATTAGCGATAACGAGCTGGGACAATTAAGCGTAACTAATAGGACGTGGAACAGATATGTAAGGCTTACCCTTTTTTTCTTTTGGCATGATCTTTGTGAAACCAACATGACAAAGTATATGTATGATTTCAAAGAAATTCCTATTCTTAGAGCCACTAGGATGGCTAACGTTCTTGATTTCCATACGCTATTTCGTATGATTTTGATACGTATCTATGATGTCCGAAGATCTATTTGATATGTTTCCGAATGTCATTCGAGAGATAAGTGATATGGGTAATGTCTTGATTTTCAAGTGATAGCACGTTTGATTATTCCATTGAGTCTTTGATATATTTTGATACGTACATATGGTTCCAAAAGCTCTATTTGATTTGATCCATAACGATATTCGAAAGGTACTTGACATGATTAGGGCTTTGATTTCCAAAAATGGCTTCTGAAACGTTCATAGAAGCTTCTGTACTTCAAACACTCATAACTTTATTATACTAAGTCGGATTGACCCGAAACTTTTTTCTGAGCCTTCAGGTGTAGGTAAGTATATTTGTCCATCGAGTCTTCCATAATATATATAATCGGAGGTTACCGACCTTACGTCACTCCGATAGAGACATAACATTCTTTAGGCGCTCCCGCATGCTGCTTACATTATATATGTATATGATACATGAACGTGATATATGTATATGTATATGGGGTAAGGGAAATGGTGAGGCATTATAGACGCATATCCACCTGATCAGTTGGTATCAGAGCCGGTGGTGGGGCAAACCTCAGCAAGAACGCTGAGTCCCAAAGGGGGGGGGGGGGGTGAGTGTAAGACTTGCCTTAGGCAAATCCCACATTGGTTTAGGCAAATCCTACATTGGTTCAAGCAAATCCCACATCGGTTAATATTGTCCCGGAAGCGGGATATATGTGGCTAAATGGATCGGAGCCGACGCCTCGGCAATTTGATATGATCTATTTTCCATATATGTGAAAAGGAAATGTTTTCAAAGGAAAGATAAGCATGCATGGCATCCGTCCTAAAAGGCCCTCAGATGTACATGTTACTCTTTTACCCCATGATATGCTCTACATCTCCATTCTGTTATTGTTCATAATTACATCTCTTACTATGTTACTATTCTGCCTTACATACTCAGTACACTGCTCGTACTGATCCCCTTTCTTCGGGGGCTGCGTTTCATGCCGCGCAGGTACACCCAGATGAGTAGAAGCTGTTATAGAAGATGTTCCAGCTGAGTTGGCAAGCTCCATTTGCCCTGGAGTGTTTCCGGGTCAGAGTACTATGCTATGATGTCTTGTTCGAAGTTAGAGACTTTGTAGACAGAGTCGTGGGTATAGAATGTCGGTATTCTAATCGGCTCCACCAGCCACATTTATAAATAGGAGACTGCGGGGCATCCAGGGATTGTTGACCTTCTTTCTGTCCTAGATCGTGCGATAGAGCCAAGTCATAAGAAATAAGATTTCCTGATATAAGCCTTATGTACGACGGAAGAAGGCGAGTGATGCTATGGAAGATCATAGAGGTAAGTCCTGACGTATTTGTTTTGTTACCTGAAACTGGAAGCTCTGGATGGCTGAGATGTGTCGTATACATATGTATGCCCTGTAAGGTATTATCGATATTCGCTGCGTACAGATTTGGAATAGTAAGGATTGCAAAGGAGATTCTGCCGGAATTGTTCAAAAATCAAGTCATTTAGTTAAGTACGCCTAACAGAAGGAAGCGTGGAAAGGAAACATCGTTAATAGGAAATAAGTGATATGCGTTGTTTCAGAAAGGTTATGGATTTGGCATGGCGATGAAGGTGCGCTCACTGCCAACGGGAATCTGGAAGCCCAGGACAGGAAGTAGTCATACACACAGGTGGGAGGTGAACATTGGGAATTGAAAAGGGTAAAATAGTAATTGTAAAAGAAAGGACGTGTTACGAAAATGTCTCGGAACCTGTAAGAATTCAATTTGCTCTAGATCATGTAATAAAGGTTATGTGAGGAAGCGGACGCGATTATATCAGCATTAAGGCACCGGATTCCATCAAAGTTTCGAGGTTAAGCGTGCTAAGGTGGGACCAATTTTAGGATCGGTGACCCCCTGGGAAGTATGCAAGAAATTCTATATATCCAGACATAAGAGACAAATGAGAAGTTAGAGTAACCTAAGGGGAAACTAGAGTATACGGAATGGCTGGAAACCTTAAGAGGTCGCATAAGACGAGGTAGGCTAGACTGGAGAAGAGACAGAAAGTGCGTCACAGCTCTGGAAATTTGGATAGGCTTGAATAGCGTTTGGAAGTATTTCGTGGGCTAGTTGAGAGTAAATATATATATATATATATATGAATGCGTAGGATATCCCACATATGATTGTATCGGTGGACATGTGAGTTCCAGCAACCGGCGCTACGGTAAGGAAGGCATTAATCACGTAAAGGTACCGAAGATCGGGTGACAGCAAGAATAAATGATATAAGTGTTACAAGGTAAATTGATGACATTTTCACTACAGGTTAAGATTGGAAAGTTTTAATACAGCGATATTTGGAAAAGGAAGAGAGTGAGTAGATGGAAAACAAAGAGATCAAAGTGTCGGATGAAGGTGAAAGGTAAGAAACCTCAGTGAGTGAAGCTCTCGAGAGAAACTACCGGCAAAGCACGAGACTATTTGGGTAAGAACTCAAAGTAGGCATGTGAAAAGGGATAGAGTGTGGTAAAAGGAAACAGGAGAGGAGTGTAGGAGGTTCGAAGACCGGTTTCGATAAGTGGGGCTAAAGGAATAGTCTCTAGGATAGGGGGTGTGAAGTAAGAGAAATAATGCTTAGGCTTGCGATGATGTTGAGGTGAGAGATCTATAAAAGAATAAATGTGTAGCTATATTAATATAGTTAAAGGTTTGATGAACATGGATAGGGAGAGTGAAAGTTGTAAGGATTCTGTGCTAAGAACAAAAGTAGCGGGACGCTTGAGAAATATGGACGCACAGCTACAACACAAACACGTAGTTAAAGAAGAATTACGAGCAAGTGAGCTAAGAAAGTGAAAGGACGAATAGTGGATGGAAGGGTATGGAAATGTGGACAAAATGATGACATAGACAGAAAGTAAAAGAAAAACTTAGGATAAGAAGTTTTCGATATGTTAGGCATAGAGTTGGAAGGAAGATGAGGAATAAGGTATAAACGAAGACTTCATAAAAGGACCGTTGGCATATAAGGAGCCCCTTAAAGGGGGAGAGACCATATTATATTAGGCCAAAAAGAGTTCATCGGACACAAAAAAATAGTTCATGGACCATTAATTGTAAGGAGCATGAGAATGTACGCTATGGAATTGTATGAATCATCGACGTGAAGCGATACTCAATCATATTTGTAGGGGATCCACACCGGAGAGCCAACAAGAAATAACGATGGACGAAACGAGCGCCAATACAAAGAAATCAAAGACAAGTATACTTGTGTCAAGAAATGACCTGGGAAGGACAAGGATAATGAGATGGCGCAGTGAATTAGGAAACCCATGACGTGGAATGAGGACTCGTGTAAAGACCCAGGAGTTCTAGTATAAGGAGAATAGGGTAAGGGATAAGGAATGGGCATAAAGAGAAGAATGACTATAAAAGGGACCCTCCCGAAGTATTGTGACACCCCATAAGATCAGTTGAACATTCGAGGACGAATGTTCTAAAGGGGGGGGGGGGAGGATGTTATATCCCGTATTTTATACATTCAGATATTTCAAGGTGGTCGTGGTAGGTTAAGGGCAAGACTATGTTCCAAAATTATTTTAATATACAAGTTTTTTATTAATATGGAAATATTGAGAAAGGTTAAGGGTAAAGAGGGAAATTCACAAAATGGCTCACGGTAATATTGTGGAAGGCTAGGGGCAAAATGGGAATTTCATAAGAAGCCTTGAAAATTCTTGAAGAAGCCAAGTTGGCCGTGTGGCATATAAGTATATGTCAACATTGTTATTTAATAAGGCTAATTATAAATATATATATATATATATATATATGGACCAAGCTTGTTACATAAGCCAAGTGGTCATATTTGCTATTTTAAGAAAGTTCAAGAAAAATGGAGAACGGGACATGTGTCCACCTTGTATTGGTAGAATCTATATATATATATATATATATATATATATATATATATATATATATATATATATATATATATATATACATATAATTGATGACAAAATAAGGGGAAACTCATCATTTTGACTCTAGAACCTTGGAGAGAAAAAAAAAAGAAGGAGAAAGGAAATATAGTAGGTTCGGCCATGGCTCAAAAAATTGAGGCCATGGAAATTGATCAAGAAAATTATTTCTTCTAGCTTTCCTACTAATTTGAAGGTCCACTTTAACATGAGAAAATTGTTGGAGCAAGAAAACCATTCATTCTTGCAAGTTCATGACCCTAGCCAAGTAAGAAGACAAGTGGAAAAAGGTATGTATTCAATCTTCTTTTCATATGTTATGGATGCTTTGTATATGTCGTAGAGTGAGGAATGAATGAAATTCATGAAATATGTAAGTATAGGGGTGTGGCCGAATGGAGGTGGTGGTGTAGAAGTGATGAATTAATTTTATTTAGTAATTTGGTTGTTGTGTTGTGGATTCCATGATGTAAAATGAAGGTTTGGTGGCTTGAAATGAATTTGAAATTGTTTGTGCATTATTGAAGAAGTTAGTGTGACATTAGTGTGGTTTCTTATAATTGTAAGAATAAATTTGTTAATGTATGGGTTGTTGACATAATTCATGAATTTGGAAGTGAGACATGTGTTGGAAGATTGTAAGTTGGGTGGTTGTGGTTGAATTTGAAAAAAGGAAATGGGTTGTTATTGTTCTTGTTGAATTTGGAAGGTTTCGGGTGAAGTAGTGTGTTTATTGAGTCATTTTGAATGCCATGTGAATTGAATTGAATATAAATGAAATGTCGTTGAATTGTACGACAAAGGTTGTTAATGTTAGAATGCGTCTTGAATTGATTGTTGATGTTGTTGGCACGATTGTTGGTATTGTTGTTGATAGTATGGCTGAGTTGAATTCTCGGATTGTTGATTGATGATTTGGGCCGAGTTAGATTCTCGGGGATGGTGTATTTACAGGGGAGATGCTACCGCAATTTCGGTAGAATATAAGTGAATTTGTTTGAAAGACTAAGACAAGTGTGTGATGATGTGTTTAATGATTGTGTGAATCTTCTTGAATGTAGATTAGCGATAGCGAGCTGGGACAATTAAGCGTAACTAATAGGACGTGGAACAGGTATGTAAGGCTTACCCTTTCTTTGTTTTGGCATGATCTTTGTGAAACCAACATGACAAAGTATATGTATGATTTCAAAGAAATTCCTATTCTTAGAGCCACTAGAATGGCTAACGTTCTTGATTTCCATAAGCTATTTCATATGATTTTGATACGTATCTATGATGTCCGAAGATCTATTTGATATGTTTCCGAATGACGTTCGAGAGTCAAGTGATATGGCTAATGTCTTGATTTTCAAGTGATAGCACGTTTGATTATTCCATTGAGTCTTTGATATATTTTGATACGTACATATGGTTCCAAAAGCTCTATTTGATTTGATCCATAACGATATCCGAAAGGTACTTGACATGATTATGGCTTTGATTTCCAAAAATGGCTTCTGAAACGTTCATAGAAGCTTTTGTACTTCAAACGCTCATAACTTTCTTATACTAAGTCGGATTGACCCGAAACTTGTTTCTGAGCCTTCAGGTGTAGGTAAGTATATTTGTCCATCGAGTCTTCCATAATATATATAATCGGAGGTTACCGACCTTACGTTACTCCGATAGAGACATAACATTCTTTGGGCTCTCCTGCATGCTGCTTACATGATATATGTATATGAAATATGTATATGATACATGAACATGATATATGTATATGTATATGGGGTAAGGGAAATGGTGAGGCGCTATAGACGCATATCCACTTGATCAGTTAGTATCAGAGCCGGTGGTGGGGCAAACCTAGTGGTGGGGCAAACCTCAGCAAGAACGCTGAGTCCCAAAGGAGGGGGGGTGAGTGTAAGACTTGCCTTAGGCGAATCCCACATTGGTTTAGGCAAATCACACATTGGTTCAGGCAAATCCCACATCGGTTAATATCGTCCCGGACGCGGGATATATGTGGCTAAATGGATCGGAGCTGACGCCTTGGCAATATGATATGTTCCATTTACCATATATGTGAAAAGGAAATGTTTTCAAAGGAAAGATAAGCATGCATGGCATCCGTCCTAAAAGGCCCTCAGATGTACAGGTTACTCTTTTACCCCATGATATGCTCTACATCTCCATTCTGTTATTGTTCATAATTACATCTCTTACTATGTTACTATTTATGCCTTACATAGTCAGTACATTACTCGTACTGACCCCCTTTCTTCGGGGGCTGCGTTTCATGCCGCGCAGGTACACCTAGATGAGTAGAAGCTGTTATAGAAGTTAGAGACTTTGTAGACAGAGTCGTGGGTAGAGAATGTCGGTATTGTAATCGGCTCCACCAGCCGATGTGTTATTCTGTTTCATGTTACGAGTTTCATGTGATGATAGATTTTATTTGAATTGAGTACAATGAAATGAAATTTTTTGAAAGCTTTACTATGTTTTTCACTTCTTATTGATGTAAGATTCTAAACAAATTAAGTATGTAATAAGAGTCAGCGGGTTCGCTCGGCTCCGAGTATGGGGTCGGGTGCCCATCACACCCCAGTAAGGTTGGGGTGTGACAGGATCTTTCCATTTCTAATGCGTATCTACGTACATACATCCATATCCGTATCCATTCCATATTTGTACCCATATTCGTATACATTCCCTTATTCGCATTCGTATCATATACATAGCATTTACGTAGCATACCCGACCATGCAGGATCGGTGTTTCATATATACTTGGCCAACCAAGGATCAATGTGGCGCATACCTGGCCCTACCAAGGCTTCAGGGTTACATCTACCTGTCCCTACCAAGGCATCAGGGTTATCCGTACCATCTACAGAGGTGTGCGCTCGTTACGTAATCATATACATACTTATTAACATATCTTACTCGGCCTCATAAGTTCGGGGTTTCATAATAGTCATACATAGATACATATACATAATAGCTCATAAGCATCTTTACTATTTACGTCATTATCATAATCGTCATCAACATCATTATTACTATTATCGTCATTCATCACATTTATCTTTATAGGCTTACTCGTCATACGAGGGATTTAGTACAATCGTGGCGTATCAAGAATTGTGAGCTTACTAGCTCGGAAGATCAAATCATGTAAAGGATATCATAGTCTAATAGAAGATTTAGATATTTGGCCAAAGAACCATGCCTTATGAAAGAAGGGTTAGCCTTACATACCTTTTCCATTCAACTAGTCTACACTTGCGCGTTCTCCTCCAGTGCTAGCGTTTCTACCTTCATTAATGTCATACTATCATTAGAATCGATAGCTAGCATATATGACTAAAGCTAGAGAAAATCGGACAACATCTCCTTCATTTATACGACATTCCTCCATAGCGTATATCAACTCCCAAACGTCAATAGTACATTCACAATACCATCACAATGGTCATTATTCACCCATATTTCTCAATTTGCTTTCAATTACTCATATCCATGGCTATAATACACGACCATGTTCATTCACATACATCGCTCATCTCATGTTCTCAACATCATTTATGACATATTTACATCACAATACATCAAGACTCATAACTCGATTCAAACTATTTCTCAAAATGGCACTATTCCACATTCATGACCCATTTTTCCATACCTTTCTACAATCCAAGTATTTCCACTCTTAAATACCTTAAACAACATAGAAATATCATTAATCTTACCTTAGATGTCGTAGGAACAAGCCTTGGTTGATGATACTCCACTTGAGCAAAAACCCTAGTTTATCTCCATTGGGATTTCTTGACTTGAATGACCTTTAATGGGTTTTCTTATACTTGATTCACCTAGTTTATGTTGTTGATCACTAATAATCCTTGAATTCTTGTGGAATAAATGTAGAGAGATGTTTTAGAGAGAAGGGGTGAAATGTGGAAATGAAATAATAAACTTGGTCCCCTTTTTAATAACCCAAAATCTGATCTGAAATGAACAGTCGTCGAAAGTGCACAGTGGTCGTAAACCCAGTTTACGGGCTGTATTCCAGTTTACGGTCCGTATTCTGTGGGCGTATTTAAGCATAATATAACCAAAAAGTCAGGCTGAGACGTGGTGATTTACGAACACAGTTTACGGGCTGTATTTTAGTTTACGGTTCGTATTTCAAGTCGTCTTTAACCATTCAAACATTTGACAGAAAGTTGAAGTTTTGGAAGTTGAAATACGACATGGCAGTTTACGGGCCGTATACCACTTTACGATCCGTATTTCATTTTACGTTCAACTGGCCAAAGTGCAAATCTGCAACTTTCCAAATTCTCAGAACCTATAGTTAATCATTATGGAGCATAACCTATCTCTTATTGCAATTGCCTTTGGAATCTTACTTAGGGTCGTCATACGTTGTTCCCTTCTTATTAAAACACCGTACACGCTATGCCCTTTGTTAGCCTATCCACTGTACGTTCGCGGGGAAATTTTCAAGGTGTAACATTTTTCCCCCCTTTTGGAACATTCGTCCTTGAATGTTAAACACTCGGGATCCTGCGAAAATTTCGCCAGAGTTTCCCCTGTAATTTGGCACTACCAACCTGTCACAACAACCCATAATATCATCGCCTCACAGGGCTACGTCACAATATCAACATATCTATGGCCACACACGACCAAAAGCATGAAAAGGAAATCATACATACCTTATGATCTTGGTATCTTGTCTTGGATCTCTTCCAAGGACTGAAATAAATGCGGGTATCTGGATCGCATACTTTCTTCCACTTCCCATGTCATTTCCTCTCGTTTACTGCTTCTCCATAGAACCTTAACTGAGGCCACTTCCTTGTTTCTAAACCTCCGTACTTGCCTATCTAGAATGGCAATGGGCACTTCTTCATAAGTCAACTTTTCTATCACTTGCACATCGCTTATTGGCACGATCTTAGTAGGATCTCCAACACATTTTCGAAGCATCAAAACATGAAAAACTGGATGGACTAACTCCAAATCTGGAGGTAAATGTAATTCGTAGGCCACTTTCCCACTTTGCGCACAATTTCATAAGGCCCAACGTATCGGGGACTAAGCTTCCCATTTTTGCCAGATCTCATTACACCCTTCATTGGTGACACTTTCAAGAATACCCAATCTTTCACTTGGAACTCTAAGTCTCTTCGACAATTATCCGCATAGGACTTTTGACGACTTTGGGCTGCTAATAATCCATCTTGTATGAGCTTGACTTTCTCTATGGCTTGCTGGACCAAGTCTGGCCCTATCAGTCTAGCCTCTCCCGTTTCAAACCACCCAATTGGGGATCTACACTTTTGCCCATATAAAGCTTCATACGGTGCCATTTGAATGCTAGAATGATAACTATTATTGTAAGCAAATTCAATGAGTGGCAAATGGTCATCCCAATTTCCTCCAAAATCTATCATACATGCACGCAACATATCTTCAAGAGTCTGGATGGTGCGTTCAGCTTGCCCATTGGTCTGCGGGTGAAATGCCGTGCTAAGGCTCACTTGGGTCCCTAAATCCTCTTGGAAAGACTTCCAAAAATTTGCGGTAAACTGAGTCCCTCTATCAGAGATAATAGATGCTGGAACACCATGGAGTCTCACTATCTCTTTAATATAAAGCCTTGCATAATCTTCTGCCACATACATCGTTCTAACTGGTAAGAAATGAGTTGACTTGGTGAGTCTATCCACAATCACCCATATGGAATCATACTTACGTCGAGAACGGGGTAAACCTGAAATGAAATCCATGTTAATCACTTCCCACTTCCAAGTTGGGATTTCTATGGCTTGCAACAATCCACCCGGCTTTTGATGCTCGATTTTCACTTGTTGACAATTGGGACATTGAGCTATGAATTACGCTATATATTTCTTCATTCCATTCCTCCAATATATAGACTTAAGGTCATGATACATTTTCGTCGCTCCGGGGTGAATAAAATAACGGGAACAATGAGCTTCTCTCAATATCTGGTGGCGTAGGCCTGCCACATTGGGAACACATAATCTACCTTGGCATCGGAGAACTCCGTCTCCTGAAATATCAAATGATGACTCCTCTTTCTGAGGAAGTGTATCTCTGTAATGCCTTAGCATGGAATCTTCATATTGTCGGCCTTTCACTTCTGCTACTAGCGACGAGACTGCTGAATTCTGGATAGTAGCTCCCTGGCTACCT
This sequence comes from Lycium barbarum, assembly GCF_019175385.1. Taxonomy (NCBI): domain Eukaryota; kingdom Viridiplantae; phylum Streptophyta; class Magnoliopsida; order Solanales; family Solanaceae; genus Lycium; species Lycium barbarum. Next base: position 54,980,444 of record NC_083342.1, on the reverse strand, counting down.
GAGTCCACTACTCCAACTCCTAGACTAGCTAGCTGCTGAAGCTCACGGGTCATTTCTCTCTTCTCGGGTCATACATCACACAAACTTCCCATAGATCTGCGGCTAAGAGCATCAGCCACAACATTTGCCTTTCCGGGGTGATAGAAGATATCAACATCATAAATATCCACATGGACACCATATAAATAATGTCTCCATATCTTTAATGCATGAACCACTGCAGCCAATTCTAGATTATGGGTTGGATAATTTTGCTCATGTTTTCGTAATTTCCTTGAAGCATACGCGATTACTTTACCATGTTGCATCAATACACAACCTAGCCCAATGCCTGAAGCTTCGCAATAGAAAACATATCCTTCCAATCCTTCTGGAAGTGTCAAAACTGGGGCGGAAGTCAATCTATCTTTCAACTCTTGGAAGCTACGTTCACAAGCATCTGTCCATTGAAATTTTGCCGATTTCTGGGTCAACTTTGTGAGTGGTGCATAAATAGAAGAAAAACCTCCAACGAATCTCCTGTAATAACCTGCTAAGCCCAGAAAGCTACGAACCTCCGTAGGAGTCGTGGGCCTTGGCTAAGTCTTCAAAGCCTTAATCTTTTAACTATCCACTCGAATACCATCGGCTGCCACAATATGCCCCAGAAATGCCACTGAGTTCAACCAAAACTCGCATTTGGAAAACTTTCCAAACAACTCTCGAGTTCTAAGAACTCCAAGGATAGTATGCAAATGATCCGCATGTTTTGCCTCAGATCTAGAATACACCAAGATATCATCGATGAATACAATCACAAATAAATCCAGAAAGGGCCTGAACACATTGTTCATCAAATCCATAAACACAGCCAGTGCATTAGTTATCCCAAATGACATTACCCGGAACTCAAAATGACCATATCTTGTTCTGAAAGCTGTCTTAGGGGTATCTTTCTCCCTAACCCTCACTAGGTGATACCCGAACCTCAAATCGATCTTTGAAAACCATTTGGTGCCTTGTAATTGATCAAATAAGTCATCAATCCTCGGAAGAGGATACTTGTTCTTAATCGTCACCTTATTCAATTGACGGTAATCAATGCACATTCTTAAGGAGCCGCCTTTCTTTCGGACGAACAATACGGGTGCTCCCCACGGGGATGAACTAGGCCTAATAAAACCTTTTTCAAGCAAGTCTTTCAATTGCTCCTTCAACTCTTTCAATTCTGCGGGAGCCATTCTATAAGGAGGAATAGATATAGGCTTAGTGCCTGGCAACACATCAATGGAAAAATCAATCTCCCGCTCGGGAGGAAGGCCTGGAAGTTCTTCCGGGAACACATCCGAAAATTCATTTACTACAGGAACTGACTGAAGAGTCGGCGATTCGGCTTCTACATCTTGAACCCGGACTAGATGGTAAATGCAACCTTTCGTGATCATTTTCCTTGCCTTTAGATAGGAAATAAACCTACCTTTTGGTGACGCCGTATTTCCTTTCCATTCTAAAACTGGTTCTCCCGAAAATTGAAAACAAACCATTTTCATCCTACAATCGACATTGGCGTAGCAAGAAGCCAACTAATCCATGCTCGTAATAACATCAAAATCCACCATTTCTGACTCAAGCAAGTCAATCGTGGTACGATGATCACAAATCAAAACTACACAATTTCTATATACTCGGCTAGCTATTACCGATTCACCAACAGGTGTCGACACCTCAAAAGGTTTGATCGACTCCGGTTCGACTCTAAATCGACCCGCAATATGTGGAGTGACATATGACAGTGTGGAACTCGGATCAATCAAAGCATATACATCATGAGATAAAATCGATAATATACCTGTGACCACGTCAGGAGAAGACTCAAGATCTTGGCATCCAGCCAAAGCATAAACACGGTGCTGAGGACCGCTAGAACTGGGAACTTTTCCTCTTCCTCTACCATGGTCGACTGGTGCATGTGAACCTGGCCCCATAAGGTGTACAAACGCTGAAGACCCGGCTACCGACCCTGAGGGCTGGGTCCTACCTCTACCATGAACTGAGGGGCAATCACGCATGATATGGCCTGGTTGACCACATGAATAGCAAACATCTGAACCCAATCGGCATCGGCCCCAATGAAACTTCCCACACTAGGAACATCGTAGTGCAGGTGGCCTGGCCTGACCCTAATCGTCTCTAAACTGAGAACCCAAATACCTCTGACTCGGCCCGGAACAAATAGATCTATCGAATCTCAGGGCGGAAAACCGGGGAGGTGCACTAGTCATAGAATAGCCTGAGTGCCTAGGAAACTGTTGCCTGTACCCACCTCTGAACTCACTTATCGGACCTGATGATTTGGCTCTCTTGCTATGTCCCCTATCATGCTCGCGTTCACTTCTCTGCTGTTGTAAACTTTCTTCTAAGTTCTGAGCATGAGCCTGAATGCGTGCAATATCCATATTGTCCTGAAGGGATGCAGTCAAACACCTATCCATCAAATGCGGCCCTAGGCCTTTCACAAATCAGTGTACTCAGTCATCCATATCCGCTACCATGGCCGAGGCATATCTAGCCAAAGAATTGAAGCGGAGACTATACTCTAGAGCACTCATGCTACCTTGCCTCAAATTTAAGAACTTATCGGCTCTAGCTCGCCGAACTTCTGGAGGCATATAATGTCGGAGAAAGGCATCAACAAACTCTTGCCATACCGAGGGAGCTGCGTTGGCCCCACGTGAAGCCATCCAAACGGTGTACCATTGGATCGAGACATCTCTCAATCTATACGACGCTAACTCCACCGATTCGGTGTCCGAAGCATGTATAACATGAAGCATCCTCAACATACCATCAATGAAGTCCTGTGGGTCCTCATTTGGCTTTGACCCAAAGAATTCAGGAGGGTTCAAAGTAATAAAGTCACGGGCCCTTGCACTAACAGCCCTATCACCTTGCCCTGTACTCTGCTGCTGAGTCTGAGCAGCAACCAACTGAGTAAGAAAATGTATGGCCTCTTTCACATCTTGGCCTGAAGCATCCGGTGGAGGAGCTGGAGGTGCTGGAGCTGATACAAGATTAAGAACGAAAATAGAATTAAAATGCAAGAAAAGAAATGGATAGATAATTTGACACAACTTAAGACCTAATTTCGCAACCAAAGTTATAGAAAACTAAGACCTCTAAATTAAGAACAAAAGAAACACCAAATTCTTATAATGACCAAGAGCGATTTGGAATCCCTAATAACCAATCCTCTCAACAATTACTCAATCAAAGGTTTCACAAGCTCTCAACTCTCAAGAGTTTTACAATATCAAATATCAATATTCAAAATAGTCTAATTCTTCTAAATGAAAGAAACTACTATTTATACTAAGGCTCAAAAGAAGACAACTACACTATTACACTTTTACCCTTAATGAAGTAAGGGCCTTGTTTGGGTGTCTTCTTTTGGGAACAAAGCCTGAATTTGCAAATCTTCAAGTAATATCCACATTGCAAGTATGACCATCTTCAACCCTCTTCTCCAAACCATCCTCCCATGCTATCATGAACACTTGAAATCCCCGGGAAGGTGCTAGAGTGTATTCAAGTATGTCCCTCCTAATGAACAATGCTTGCATAACTTGAAGTTCCCTCGCTTGGCTCCTTGTAAAAGGTTTTGATGCCACTCGAATTGTATCATTATCCCCTTCTTGAAGAGAATTTGTCCTCAAATTTAAGGGATCATCATCTTGCACCACCATAGGAGAGAGATCACACACATTTAGGGTGTTAAGAACTTGGTATTCGGGTGGAAGATCAATTTTGTATGCATTATCATTGAGTCGTTCAAGTACTTCAAATGGACCATCTCCTCTAGGCATCAACTTGGTATTTCTTTTGTTAGGAAACCTCTCTTTTCGGAAATGTACCCAAACCCAATCACCCGGTTCAAGCACAACTCGTTTGCGACCCTTGTTTGCTCGCTTGGCCGTTTCTTGATTCTTTTTCTCAAGATGAAGCCTCACCTTCTCATGCAACTTCTTCATGGCCTCTGCTCGTATGTTGCCATCTAAACTCAACACAACATCTTGAGATAAAAGGGTTAGATCTAAAGGGGTTAGGGGGTTAAAACCATAAACCACCTCAAAAGATGACATGCCAATAGTGCTATGACTGACTCTATTGTAAGCAAATTCAACCAAAGCCACTTGATCTTCCCAAGATGCTAATTTTCCTTTAACCATGGCCCTAAGCATAGAACCCAAGGTCCTATTGACTAATTCGGTTTGGCCATCGGTTTGTGGGTGACAAGAGGTAGAAAACAACAATTTAGTACCAAGTCGTCCCCACAATTCTTTCAAAAAGTGGCTAAGGAATTTTGGATCCCTATCGCTCATAATGGTTTTGGGAATACCATGCAACTTTACCACATGTTCAACAAACAAAGAGGCAACATAAGGAGCATCATCAAATTTATGACAAGCAATGAAATAAGCCATTTTAGAAAATCGATCAACCACAACAAAGATGCTATCTTTACCCCTTTTGGTTCTAGGAAAACCCAACACGAAATCCATCGAAATATCAACCCAAGGTTGTTGAGGGGTGGGGAGAGCGGTATACAAACCATGGGGAAGGAGTCTAAACTTGGCGCCGCGACATTCAATGCATTGGCCACAAATCTTAGCCACATCCCTCCGCATATGAGGCCAATAAAATTGCTCTTCAAGAATCCCCAACGTCTTATCAATCCCAAAATGTCCCATCAATCCCCCATTGTATGCCTCCCTCACAAATAATTCCCTCCAAGAGCTCATGGGCATACACAAACGCTTGTTTTTGAACAACAAACCATCAAACTTAGAATAGGGAGTAGAAGACCTATCCCTAATCCACCTCTCCCTTTCCCACTCTTCGCAATCTAGAAAGATTTTGGCAAAGACGGGGTCCTCGAGATACAATGTCTTCAAGCTTTCAAAACCCATCAATTTGGAAGACAGTGTATTAATCAAAACATGTTTCCTTGATAGGGCATCCGCCACTACATTCTCCTTCCCCTTTTTGTATTGGATTACATAAGAGAAGGTTTCAAGGAATTCAACCCATTTAACATGCCTTTTGTTCAACTTTCCTTGGGCCTTGAGATGTTTTAAGGACTCATGGTCGATCCTAATCACAAACTCTTTAGGCCATAAGTAGTGTTGCCAATTACCCAAAGCTCTAATCAAAGCATACAATTCAAGATCATAGGTGGATTAGTTCAACGTCGCACCCTTAAGCTTTTCACTAAAATAGGAAATGGGTTTTTGGTCTTGCATCAAAACGACACCAATACCTACTTTGCTAGCATCACATTCAATGTCAAAGATTTTGTCAAAATCGGGTAATTGTAACAACGGGGCGGAGCTAAGAAATTTGTTTTAGAGTTTCAAAAGCCTTTGCTTGCTCCACACCCCAAGAAAATGGTTTATCCTTTTGGATTACCACGGTCAAAGGAGCGGCTATGGTACTAAACCCCTTAACAAACCGCCTATAAAAACTAGCCTATCCATGAAAACTTCTAATATCACCAATGGATTTAGGAGTTGGCCAATTCTTAATAGCGTCTATTTTGGATTCATCAACCTCAACGCCCCTTGAACTCACAACAAAACCCAAGAAAACAACTTCATCAACACAAAAGGAGCATTTAGCAACATTAGCATAAAGTTTTTCTTGTCTAAGCACTTCAAACACATATTTCAAGTGAATAACATGCTCATCCATGGTTTTACTATACACCAAAATATCATCAAAGTAAACAACCACGAATTTGCTAATAAAAGGTTTCATGACATGATTCATCAAACGCATGAAAGTACTAGGAGCGTTAGTGAGACCAAAAGGCATCACCAACCATTCATATAGACCAAACTTGGTCTTGAATGCGGTTTTCCACTCATCTCCGGGTTTCATCCGGATTTGATGATACCCACTCCTAAGATCTACCTTAGAGAATATGCATGAACCATTCAACTTATCAAGCATGTCGTCAAGACGAGGTATGGGATGGCGATAATTTATAGTTATCTTGTTGATGGCTCGACAATCAACACACATGCGCCGTGATCCATCTTTCTTTGGCACCAAGATCACGTGCACGACACAAGGACTCATACTTTCTCGCACAACTCCCTTTTCAAGGAGCTCATCCACTTGACTTTGAAGCTCCTCAGTGTCATCCGAGTTGGCTCTATAAGGCTGTTTGTTTGGCAATTGAGACCCCGGGACAAAGTCAATTTGGTGTTCATTTCCCCTCATGGGTGGTAACCCCTTTGGGAGTTCCGTTGGGAACACATCATCAAATTCCTGCAAAAGAGAAGAAATAGAACTAGGAAAAGAAGGGGTTAGTTCATTAGTGTGCAATGCATAGTCCCTATGCATAAGGAGAATCACCGGTTGACGCTCTCCCAATTCCTCCCTAATTTCCCTATAATTCGCCAAAAGCGACACCTTGGTTTCTCCTCTAAGCTCTCCTTTCTTTCCACTCACCTCTTGAGAACTACTCTCCTCTACTCCCTCGTTCCCCACATTCTTCTTTTGCAATGCACCATGACCCTTCTCCTTTAACTACCTCATTTTGTTATAGATCTCACCTACTTGGGAGGGCGTCATGGGATTCAAGACAAGTTTGACACCATTGTGGACAAGGGTGTATTGGTTAATTCTCCCATTATGGTTGACGGACCTATCATATTGCCATGGTCGGCCAAGTAGAAGGTGACACGCTTGCATGGGAACAACATCATATAACACCTCATCATGATACTTCCCAACCGCGAATTTGATGAGAGCTTGCCGAGTCACCTTCAATTCACCACATTCATTGAGCCATTGAAGTTTGTAAGGGTTTTCATGTCGGGTGGTGGGAAGTTTCAAGAAATCAACAAGGGTGGTACTAGCAACATTGGCACAACTCCCACTATCAATGATCATGATGCTAGTGTTTTGGTTAATAATGCACTTGGAATGGAAAAGATTTTCCCGTTGACTTGGGTCATCCATTGCTTTGCTTATAATGGTCCTTCGCACCACATCGAGAGATACAATAGGCTCATCATCACCTTCAACACCATCCCCTTCACTATCATGATGTTCATTCTCATGATTGCTCTCGTCATCCCCTTCCTCACATTCTTCCTTATCCTCACTATAAATGTCTTTCAAAATAAACGCTCTACGATTAGGGCACTCGCTTGCTCTATCACCGAAGCCATGATATTTAAAGCATTGAATAGGAGTTTTCGTACCTCCTTCTTTTGGAGCAAACTTCGGAGGTTGCTTGTCAACTTGCTTCTCAAATTGAGAATTCTTCACAAATGGTTTCTTGGCTTCTTGCATGGGGCCCTTATTCTTTTGCTAATTGGAGGAGGAAGCTCCTAGTTCTTTGTTATTGTTCCATGAACTCACATAGCCCCTTGACTTATTGATTTTGACTTCCTTGAGACCCTCCTCTATTTCAATAGCCGCTTGAAGGGTCTCGTCAATGCTCCCATAGTTCTGGAGTCGCATTTATGAGAAAATGTCACCATTTAACCCGGCTCGGAACCGAGTCATAGCATTTAACTCATCCTCGTCAAAATCAATTCTCATCTTGACAATTTGGAACTCATCATAGTATTCTTCCACACTCTTTTTGTTTTGCCTTAAGGTATACACCTTCTTGAGTTGTTCTTGCTTGTAGCGTTCGATGACATACTTACGCCGCATGGCTTCCTTCAACTCATCCCAAGTAGGTGTGGGCGGGAGTCCAATAATTATTCTACCTTTCACTTGAGTTTCTCACCATGTGGAGGCATACCCTTACAATTGAGCAATGGCGTAAGACGCCTTTTTCACCTCGGATATGTCATTCGTCAAGAAGATTCTATCACAATGCATCACCCAATCAAGGAATGTATCGGGATCACTACTTCCCTTGAATGTTGGGAGAGTAACCTTGATGAAATTGAGACTCGTGTCTCGCCCTCCTCCATAACCGTGATTCCCATTAAAATCTCCATCGTTGTCATAACCTTGATGGTCACGACCTTGGTACTCTTCACGAGCTTGGTACCCTCTTTGCCTACCCATGTGAGGGTTAGGACCATGCCTTCCACCCCTTCCTCGATAACCTCCTTGTGCTTGCCCTTGTGGCCTCCAACCTTGGTCACCATAACGTTCGTGCTCAAGTATAGCTTCCTCTATCTCGTCCTCATTTGGTTGTTGGATGTTTGGACGGTTTTGGGGTGGCATTGGTGCATTTGGCTGTGGGTCATTTAGGGGTGGGTCATTTGGATGTGGGTCATTTGGAGTTTGATCTTGTTGGGGTGGGTTGTGCCGTTGGCCTATGGGAATGTTGTTTAGTGGGGGTGAGAGTCGTGTTTTGAGGGGTGTTTTGGGGATTGTTTTGGGGAGTGGGGTTATATAGATGATGGAAGGTGCCGGGTGACAATGTAAGCGAAGTGCTTCGAGTAGCTCCACTTGTTCCACCTTGGTATTGCACTCGGGTCGAATACGAGACCTCCCTACTACCTCCTTCAATTCCTTCCACCCTACTTCCCAAGTTTTCCATTAGACCATCCATACTCCCCACCTTATCATTCAAGGCTTGTAAGGCCCTCGTTACATCAACTAGTGTGAATTCCCCGGTGGGAACTTATGTTTCATCCTCCGTAGTCATGGTACCTATTGAGACACTCAACAAAGCAAGAAAACACGTTAGATTAGTAGAACAACTCAGAATCGCTCAAGTATGCGCACATTTAGTTGCCTCACAAATTGCTTCCGCCAAATATTGTGTGCTTGTTAATGCCGAGTAGTCACAAGGGTTCAAATTCTACTCTTGGTCGGAATAGATTCTTGTTAGACTAAGAAAGATGGACGACTCAATTCAATCTAACGGACTTGAACCAAGAAATTAACAACGAAGCAAAACCGAAGAAAAGCACGAAAGAATTGGCACGAAAGAAATGTGGACACAAGAACTAGCAAACACAAGTAGGAACAACTACTAAATGGCTACTAGTTGAGAGACAAGAAAATGGAATGCTAAAAATCGGGAAATAAATAAATTTTCGGGCCCGGGTAGGTGATAATTTGAAAACACGGTCTTAAAGCCCCAATTGATCCAAGGTATCAATTTGAAGTAACGAAAATTTAAAAATTTCTATACTTATTTAATTTTGTTCCCTACTTAAGGAATAGGGAAACAATCACTTACAATCAAGGCTCAAGAAGTTTTTGATAAATGAATTGAGATGAAATGAAAATTTGGAATAAAAAATGTACCTCAAATTCACGGATTGGGTTGTGGAAGTTATACGGTCCGTATATAATTCATGGACTGTAAAAGGTGTCCATAGAACAGGGACAGAAACTCAAAAATTTGGTACCAAATCTACGGATCGTAAAATTTTTACGGTCCGTATTTTCCCACCGTAGATCACTTACAGAATGTAACCTTTGGGCCTCTAATTTTACGGGCCAAATTATACGGGTCGTAAAATTTTTACGGTCCGTATTTTCACACCGTAGATCACTTACAGAATGTAACGTTTGGGCCTCCAATTTTACGGACCAAATTATACGGACCGCAAAATTTTTAGGGTCCGTATGTGGGACCGTATAGTGGCTTCAGTTATTTCGTATAACACGTGATTTCTTGGATCTTAGGCTGGGTTTGTTGACCTTTTTTGACACAATGGACCCACTCAACCTAGGATCATTCCATTTGGGGCTGAAAAACACTTTTCCAAAACTTGGGTATAAAGTTTGGGATCTATCTTTCCTTTTGAGTCTTCTTCTCCACTTGAATCTATGAAGATAGCTCAAGAACACATGAACATTCAAATTTCTAGCTACCTTCAAATCAACTCATTTTACCCCCGAATTTTGGATTTGGTCTCCCGTGACCTAGTAGAACAAAGCCCAATGGTTATCAACTCCCAATTTCGTCACAAATCAAAACCCACCAAGTTGTTCTTCAACTTTTTCTAAAGCTTCAACCCAAAAATGGTAGATTCTTCAATATTGACCCGAATGCCACGAAATTTGAAGATTTGAAACCCTAACGTACTAAGGAACAACAATCTAACAACAAAACAAACAAAATTTTTTTTGGGGGTTTTTGGTGGAAAATTTCTAGAATTTTTTTTTAAGCAACAAACCCTAGGTTAGATTTGATAGAACAAATCTAATCCAAGCTCCGATACCAATTGATACAAGATTAAGAACGAAAATAGAATTAAAATGCAAGAAAAGAAAAGGATAGATAATTTGACACAACTTAAGACCTAATTTGGCAACCAAAGTTATAGAAAACTAAGACCTCTAAATTAAGAACAAAAGAGACACCAAATTCTTAGGATGACCAAGAGGGATTTGGAATCCCTAATAACCAATCCTCTCAACAGAATGATACAATTCGAGTGGCATCAAGACCTTTTACAAGGAGCCGAGCGAGGGAACTTCAAGCTATGCAAGCATTGTTCATGAGGAGGGACATACTTGAATACACTCTAGCACCATCCCGAGGATTTCAAGTGTTCATGATAGCATGGGAGGATGGTTTAGAGAAGAGGGTTGAAGATGGTCATACTTGCAATGTGGCTATTACTTGAAGATTTGCAAATTCAAGCTTTGTTCCCAAAAGAAGACACCCAAACAAAGTCCTTACTTTATTAAGGGTAAAAGTGTAATAGTGTAGTTGTCTTCTTTTGAGCCTTAGTATAAATAGTAGTTTCTTTTATAGGAAAATCATATTTTATATGGAAACATAAATACTTTTATATACATGTGCCTCTCGGCCATCAAAATAATATATACATATAATAGCATCTCGTGAGACCATCTAACCCACACTGCGCATCTACGAGCCTCTACTGGAGTGCTAAACATAAGGATGGGACAAGACCCCGTCATGCCCAAAAATACATATACATGAAAATACACAAAAGAATTGTCATAACACCTCCGAATAAAGGAGTGCTTTCAATCAGCTGACAGCTACTGCTGGTCTGGGTCGAGCTCTCCTCCCTGTCTGCATGTGGGCATGATCACAGCGTCCAAACCAAGCGAACGTCAGTACGAATATTGTACTGAGTATGAGAGGCGTAAACAAAGAAATAAGGCAATGATTTACAAGAAGTATCCATATAGAATAACTGTATTTGACTATCAAGTGTAAAAGAAATAATGCATGCTAGCTTACTCATAATCAACATCATGTCATGTATGCATAATGTATAAGTTGGCCGCCCATATAGGTACGGTGTAGTAATATATAAGCTGCCCGTCCATATCAGATCGGTGTGATAATCATAACATTAGCCAGCGTCCGGGGTATCATCTCATGCTGCCCACTAGTGGTGTCTGCCCATGCCATTTGGCCATGGTGTATCGTATAGCTGCCCGCCATAGCGGTGACTGCCCGACCAACTAGGCGCTGTGTTATATCATCATCATACATGCTCATCATAGTATTCTTATCATAACATACTTATCATAATACATACATAAGGCTTATGAACAACTTTACTTTATCGGGGTGACGTAAGGTCGTGGTCCCCCGATTTCATTATGGAGCAATTATCGACATCCTGCCTTACCTTGAAGGAACTAACATATAAGGTGAGTGTGAGCAATAAATAACATCATGCCATTTTAGGATCATCATATCATATCTCTTATCTTATATTACCATTCATAGATATAGGCTTTTAGCTTTCCGGAATATAGGAACTCATGAAGAGGAAGAAAAATTATGCTATGAGATTCATGCCATTAGAAAGAAGGGACTAGCCTCATATACCTTTGGCGTTTAACTAATCTATCGCTTGGTGGTTCTCCTTCGATATCACGTTTCTACCTTCAAGAGAGAATTCGCACTATCGTTAGTTAAGCGACTATAAGAACGCACTACTATTTCTAGGGAAAATTGGACAGCGCTTCCTTTGTTTATACTACTTTCCCCACATTATATATCAACTCTCAAACTTTCATAACAACATTCTCAATATGATAGACAACACTCCTCATTCATTTACAACATCCGTATTTCACAATTTGTCTTCAATGTTTTTCCATAATCATGGCAATGGTTCATCGTTGCATTTTTTTCTCACATAGGACAATTATTCCATGTTCTAAATGTCATTCATAGCATTTTCACAATCACAAATTATTAATGATCATGGCTCAATTCAAATCTTTACTCAACATTGCTACTATTCACACTTTCATGACCCATTTCCTACATCCTTATATAATCTAAGTGTTTCAACTCTCCCATACCTTAAAAAACATGGTTTAGTCATGAAACTTACCTTAGATGTTGGCTGAACAAGCTTTGAATGGAATTACTCCTCTAGCACCAAAACCCTACTTCACTTCATTTGGGTTTTCTTGAGAGAGATGAACTTTAGTGTGATTCTTACACTTGATTTCGTGGGTTTCATGTAGTTGATCACTAATTTCGTTTGGTTGTCTTGTAATGAAGAGTAGAGAGTATTCTAGAGGCTTCTGGAGAGAAACATAGTGGAGTTGAAATGAATTGAATGAGGTTAGGTATCCTTTTAATGACTTAAAATCTAATCCGGAATGAACAGTGACTGAAGTGCACAGTGGTCGTAAACCCAGTTTACGGTCCGTATTCCAGTTTACGGGCCGTATATCATGGTCGTCTTTAAGCATATCAAAACCAGAAAGGTATGCTAAGGATCATGGTGATTTACGATCGCAGTTTACGGGCCGTATTTTAATTTACGGTCTGTATTCTAAGTCATATTTAACCATTTAAACATTTAACAGAAAGTTGAAGTTTGATAAGTTGGAATACGACATGTTGGTTTACGGGCCGTATACCACTTTACGGTCCGTATTTCACTTTACGGTCGACTGGGCCAAAGTGCAAATCTGCAACTTCCAAGTCTTCAAAACCTATAATTAGTCATTGTGGAGCATAACCTATCTCTTGTTCCCATTGCCTTTGAAATCTTACTTAAGGTCGTCAAACGTTGTTCCCTTCTCATTAAAACATCGTATACTCGTATTCTGCGTTAGTCTATTTGTTGTACGTTCACGGGAAAATTTATGAGGTGTAACACTCTCCCCCCCCCCCCCCCCCCCCTTTTGGAACATTCGTCCTCGAATGTTAAACACTTGGGATTCTACGAAAATTTCGCCAGAGTTTCCCCTGTAATTTGGCACTACCAACTTGTCACAACAACCCATAATATCATTGCCTCACAGGGCTACATCACAACATCGACATATATATGGCCACACACGACCAAAAGCATGAAAAATAAGCATACATACCTTATATCGTTGGCATTTCATCTTGAATCTCCTCTGGGGGTCGAAATAAATGCGGATACTTAGACTTCATACTCTTTTTTGCTTCCCAAGTCATTTCTTCCCAGTTATTGTTTCGCCACAAGACTTTAACTGAAGCTACCTCTTTATTTTGGAGTCTTCGCACTTGCCTGTCTAAAATAGCAATAGGCACCTCTTCATAGGTTAGCCTTTCTGTCACTTGCACATCATCTATCGGGACAATCTTTGTGGGATCTCCAATACACTTGCGGAGCATCGAAACATGGAAGACTGGATGGACTGATTCAAGCTCCGAGTGTAAGTCCAATTCATAGGCTACATGACCCACCTTGCAGATAATTCTATAGGGTCCAATGTATCTAGGGCTTAGCTTCCCTTTCTTACCAAATCTCATCACCCCTTTCATTGGCGATAATTTCAAAAACACCCAATCATCAACTTGAAATTCCAAGTCCCGTCGGCGATTGTCTGCATAAGACTTTTGGGACTTTGGGCTGTTAGCAATCGACCTCGGATCACCTTAACCTTTTCCACCTCTTGTTGAATCAATTCAGGGCCTACTAATTGTGTTTCTCCTGTTTCAAACCATCCAATTGGGGATCTACATTTCCTTCCATACAAAGCTTCATATGGGGCCATTTGAATACTAGAATGGTAACTATTATTATATGCAAATTCGATTAAGGGTAAATGATCATCCCGACTTCCACCGAAATCTAGCACACACACTCGTAGCATATCTTCCAAGGTCTGAATAGTACGCTCGACTTGTCCATCGGTCTGCGGATGAAATGTTGTGCTAAGCTTCGCTTGGGTGCCTAGACCTTTTTGGAAGGACTTCCAAAACTTGGCTGTAAACTGTGCTCCTCTATCTGTGATAATGGATAATGGAATACCATGAAGTCGCACAATTTCCTTGAGATACAACCTCGCGTAGTCTTCTGCTGAGTACGTGGTTCTAACTGGAAGAAAATGGGATGCTTTCGTGAGTCTGTCCACAATCACCCATATCGAATCACACTTGCCTCGAGAATGAGGTAATCCCACGATGAAATCCGTGTTGATCACTTCCCATTTCGAAGTAGGGATTTCTATTGCTTGCAATAAGCCTCCTGGCTTCTGATGTTCAACTTTTACTTGTTGGAAATTTGGGCACCGTGCTACAAATTCGGCTATGTCTCTCTTCATGCCATCCCACCAATACATCATCTTGAGATCACGATACATTTTAGTTGCACCTGGATGAATAGAATACCGAGAACAATGTGCTTCTTCTAGAATTCGTCGGCGCAATTCTGCTACATTCGGCACACATAATCTGCCTCGGTACCTATGAATTTCATCCATAGAAACATCAAATGAAGACTTTTCTTTTCCATGAGATGTGTCTTTGCAACGACACAATTTAGGATCTTCATATTGCCGTTCTTTCACTTCCATATCCAAGGTTGAAATTGTGGGATCATTGATACTAATCCCCACATTACCCGAATCGATTACGCGCACTCCAAGATTTGCTAGTTTGCGGAGCTCATAAACCATTTCTTTCTTTTCCGGACGGACTTCACATAAACTGCCCATTGATCGGCGGCTAAGCGCATCGGCTACTACATTCGCTTTTTCGGGGTGGTACAAAATGTTCACATCATAATCTTTTAACAATTCTAACCACCGCCTCTGTTGCTGGTTCAACTCCTTTTGCTTGAAAATGTACTGAAGACTTTTGTGATCTGTATAAATATCAACATGCACACCATAGAAATAATGCCTCCATATTTTTAAGGCATGAATAACCGCAGCCAATTCGAGATCATGAGTTGGATAATTCTTTTCATGTTTCCGTAATTGTCTCGAAGCATATGCAATAACTTTCCCATGCTGCATCAATACGCATCCTAGTCCAACACCGGAAGCGTCACAATACACAACATAGCCATCTAGCCCTTCTGGAAGTGTTAAGACCGGAGCTGAGGTCAATCTCCCTTTCAACTCTTGGAACTGCGCTCACAAGCATCATTCCACAGAAATTTGGCTGACTTCTGGGTTAGTTTCGTCAATGGGGCTGAAATAGATAAAAAGCCCTCTACGAATCTTCTATAGTATCCTGCCAAACCTAGAAAACTACGAACTTCTATAGGCGTCGTGGGCCTTGGCCAAGTCTTCATAGCTTCAATCTTCTGAGTGTCAACTCGAATGCCATCATTTGAAATAACATGGCCCAGAAATGTCAAAGAATTTAGCCAGAGCTCGCACTTTGAAAATTTTGCATACGATTCTCGGGCTCGAAGAATGCCAAGAACAATTCGCAAATGATCTGCCTGTTCTGATTCTGTGCGAGAATACACCAGAATATCATCAATAAATACTATCACAAATAAATCCAAGAGAGGCCTGAATACATTGTTCATTAAGTTCATAAACACGGCCGGAGCATTAGTCAATCCAAATGACATCACTCGGAATTCATAGTGGCCATATCTCGTTCTGAAGGCCGTCTTGGGAATATCTGCTTCTCTAACTCTCACCTGATGGTAACCTGACCTCAAATCTATTTTAGAAAACCACTTAGCACCTTGCAAATGATCGAATAAGTCATCAATCCTTGGAAGAGGATATTTGTTCTTTATCGTTACTTTATTCAATTGTCTGTAGTCGATACACATTCGTAGAGATCCGTCTTTCTTTCTTACAAATAAGACCGGTGCTCCCCACGGTGATGAACTGGGCCTATTAAACCTCTTTTCAAGCAAATCTTTCAACTGTGCCTTTAACTCTTTCAATTCTGCGGGAGCAATTCGATAAGGTGGAATAGAAATAGGCTTGGTGTCCGGCAACACGTCAATAGTAAAATCTATTTTTCTTTCTGGAGGAAGACCTGGAAGCTCATCAGGAAATACATCTGGGAATTCGTTCACTACCGGAACTGATTGGAAAGTTGGCGGCTTTGCCTCGGAGTCATGAACCCGAACTAAATGATAAATATAGCCCTTGGCTATCATCTTCCTCGCTTTAAGGTTGGAAATAAATCTACCCTTCGGGAATGCTTCATTGCCCTTCCATTCAAGCACGGGCTCTCCCGGAAATTGGAATCGAACCACTTTCAATCGGCAATCAACATTAGCATAGCACGAGGCCAACCAATCCATGCCCATAATTACGTCAAAATACAACATTTCTAACTCAATCAAATCAGCTGTGGTCTGGCAATCACATATCACAACTACATAATTTTTATACACTTGTCTTGCTATCACGGGATCACCAACCGGAGTAGACACCTCAAAAGGTTTGATCGGCTCAGGTTTCACCCCAATACAACCAGCAACATAAGGAGTAATAAAAGAAAGAGTAGAACCCGGATCTATCAGTGTATATACATCACGGAAGAATATAAACAATGTACCAGTGACCACATCCGGGGAGGACTCAAGATCCTGTCGTCCGTCTAAAGAATATACACCGGGCTGAGTGGCACCTGAAGTAGATGCTGCCCCTCCACCTCTACCTCGGCCTGCTGATATCTGGGGAATCTATCCTGTCGGGCGTGCTGAGGAAGAACCAGCTGCTAAACCTGTTGGCTGAACTCCAACTCTACCACTCATCGATGGGCAATCTCTCCTCATGTGCCTAACTTGGCCGCAAGTATTGCAAGCGTCCGAACCCTGGCGACACTGTCCGGAATGCAATCTACCGCACTGGCTGCATCGTGGTACTGGGGGTCTCCTCTGGCTATAATCTTCCCTGAACTGGGAATCTGGACTCCTCGAACTCTGGCCCTGTCCTAACTGGAAAGAGCGATCAAATTTCCTGCCTGTAAATCGAGGGGGTTCACTGGTCACCGACTGGCCTGAGTACCTAGAATATGTCTGTCTTGATCCCCCTCTATAATCACTGCCTGCTCCCATAGATCTGGCCCTCTTGCTTTGCCTTCTATCACTATCACGATCACTTCTTTGTGGTTGTTGTCACCCTTCTAAATTCTTAGCATGGGCCTGTATTCGGGAAATATCCATCCCGTCTTGCAAGGAGGCCGTCAAACAATCTCTGAATAAATGTGGCCCTAGGCCACTTACAAATCTATGTACCTGATCTCCCATGTCGGCCACTATAGCCTGGGCAAATCTAGGTAATGAATTAAATTGCATGCTATACTCCCGGGCACTCATATTTCCTTGCCTCAGATTTAGAAACCTATCCGCTCTAGCTCGGCGGACCACGGGTGGCAAATAGTGACGAATAAATGCATCCACGAATTCTTGCTAAACCGGAGGAGGCGCATTCTATCCTCTTGATAATACCCAATTGTTGTACCACAAAACAGCCACATCCCGGAGTCTATAAGATGCTAACTCCACGGATTCAGTTTCGGAGGCATGGAAAATTCTCAATGTCCTCAATATCTCATCTATGAAACCTTGCGAGTCCTCATCCAGCTTTGACCAGAAGAACTCCGGAGTATTTAGACTCATAAAATCACAGGCTTTGCTACTAGCTGCCCGATCACTTGAAATCGCATTTTGTCGTTGTGCCTATGCGGCGACCAATTGCGTCAACAAATGAATGGCCTCGGTCATTTGTTGACCCGAAGCGACCGGTGGAGGAATTGGAGCTGGAGCTCCTCCTTGCTCTTCCACATTAGGCGAGGTAGAAGAAGTATCAGACAAGGCCTCATTATGTGATTCGCCTTCTTCTATATTCATCGGAGGCTCTCTTTCTACCCGCCTCTTAGCCGTAGTCTTGCCCTTCTGGGCGGCTGTAGCCTTTCCCTTTGGCGGCATTCTGAAATCACAACACACTATTAGAGAGGATAAAGTCTTATACATGGCTCTATCGCACGATTTCATAAGTAGAAGGATGGTCATTTTTCCTAAATGCCCTGTAGCCTCTTTTTTATTGATGTGGCACGCAACACACCATAAACAAAACTCTACTAGACACGGCTCGTAGACACTTCCTAGGACTGAACCGCTCTGAAACCACATTTGTCACGACCTAGCTAGGGGTCGTGACGGGTAACCGGGGCTAGCCACCGAGCACCACTCGTGCTACTACTCATCTTTCTCATTTAATGGTCTTTTATCAGCTTTATACTTAAATTGTAGGAAAATCATATTTTATATGGAAACATAAATACTTTTATATACATGGGCCTCTCGGCCATCAAAATAATATATACATATAATAGCATCTCGTGAGACCATGATACAATATTAAGAACGAAAACAACAAGAAAATGCAAGAAAATAAAGAGATAGATAATTTGACACAACTTAGACTCAATTTGGCAACCAAAGTTATAGAAAACTAAGACCTCTAAATTTAAGAACAAGAAGTAACTAAATTCTTAGGATGACCAAGAGGGATTAGGATCCCTAATAACCTATCCTCTCAACAAAACACCCAATCCAAGGCTAAACAATCACTCAACTCTCAAGAGTTACAATATCCAAATATCAAGTAATAATAATCAAAATAGTCTAATTCTTCCATGAAGAAGAAGAGAACTATTTATACTATGCTAGAAATAAAAGATAGTAAAAATGACATAAACACCCTTAATGAGACAAGGGTCTTGTTTGGCTATTCTTCTTTCTTCAAAATCTTGAAATCTCCTTTGCAAGAATAGCCAACTCTTCATCTTTTAGCCATTGTGGTAACTTCCCATTTCCTCTTCTTCTCCCCAAGCAATCTTCATCAACAAATGGACTTGGGATCCAAGGTGCTCATCAAAAGTATACTCAAGAGCCTCCCGCTTCATGAATAGGCTTTGCAAGTGTTGGAGTTCCCGGGCTTGGCTCCTTGTAAATGGCCTTGAGGCAAGTGGGCTTGCATCATTCTCCCCATCTTGAAGAGAATTTGTCCTCAAATTTGATGTCTCATCACTTTCCATTACTGATAGCAACCAAGGAAGCTTAATTTTTCATTGAAGACTAAAAAATATCAAGATGCTTTAATGGGCTTCATTTGGTAATGAAAACATTTCTTGTAATGGAGGAATAGCTCCAGCCCAAAGTAGATCTTTTGGGAAAGTCTTAATACTAATTGGAGGCCCAAATTGAAGACCAAGATGAGTTGGATTATGGCCCAAAACATGCCCAAAGAAGAAACAAGTTCAGCAGCCCATACTTGTGTTTCTAGAAGGTCATTTAATGCAATGTTGACTACATTTAATGTTTTTATTGAACAAAGTGTTGGTGGTCTTCTATGCAGATTGGAACAAATGTTTGGTGGTCTGCTATGCACTTTGGAACAAAGAATTGGTGGTCTTCTATGCAGCTTGGAAATTGCAACTTAATTAATTTAGTTTGACCAACTTTGAAGTCTAGAATGTTCTTTATTTTCTTTAGGGTGGCAGCCACCATTTCTCCTATATAAAGGGGTGTTTTATTTTTCATTGTAACTATGTTTGAATATTAATAATATTATCCTTGTGCTTGTGGAGACCTTTGAGGTTCTGTTCTGGGTTATGCCCTTTTTGTTCTACTTTGAACCGCAACTCGGATTCTTCGATGGTAAGATTCCTTGTTTGAGTTCCCTCCCTCCTTTTCTTCTTCTTCGTCTTCTTCTTCTTAATTGATTCAACTCCTTCTTTCACTATAAAACAACGTTTTAAGTATCAAATACTTGAACTTGTGTTCTTCTTTCTCAAGAATCAAACCTTCCCCCTTTCTAATTTTTCAATTCTAAAGTCTTCCGCTAACCGTGTTGTTATCAACTGGTATCAGAGCGGTTTTATCAAGATTATGTTCTTGATAATCTTGGGGATTTCTTGAAGAAAAAAAAAGCCAAAAAAAAAGTGTTGTAGCAGTGAACAGTGACGAGAAAAAAAAGGAAACAAAAAATTGGGTGCTTGCTCTCCAGGAAATTTCTTCCATCTATTTGTTTTCTAAAGATTAAAATAGAAAATAAGAAGAGGGGATCCTAGATCTTTAAAGCTAAGAAGCAATCAATTTTTTTCTTACTCCTTTTATCTTGTTAAAAAAAAAGTCCTTTTTGTTCGAGTCTTGTTTCAACTAAATTCTAATTCTTTCTAGGATTGGTTCTTCACTTTCTTTAGTGCCCTAAAATTCTTTATTTTACTACTAAGGGCTTGATTCTAGTGGGGTTTAATTATAAATCCATAAAGTGTTTTCCCAAAGGTTATTTGAGCGGAAAAAAGCAAGAGTGAGTGAGAATAATTGAGGGAAAAAGCCAAAAAAATAAATAAACTGAGTGATACATTTCTTTAAAATAACTATGTCTTTCACAATTGCAAGAATCTATGATTATGAAGGATTGGCCAAGTGCGGTAGTAATCATGTGGTACTACCAAGATTGTGCATGTGTGCTAGTAAAGAAACTTACCTACGATGGGAATACTATATGGAGCATATATTTGCTTGTAACAATTTTTGGGAGATGGAAAAATTAGAGTTTACCACAAGGGCATTGTCCTTGAAATTACGGAAGTTAGTCGATGATTATCGTAACCCTCATTGGGTGAAATTTAATCGGCTACTTTTGACGTGGAGTGATTTAAAGGAGGAATTGAGGTGCATTCATTATATAACACTGTCCTAAGATGAAGCTAACTCCAAAAGTCCTATTCGTTCCAATAAGATGGTTAAGTATGTAATCTTCCAAGAGGAGTCAAGTTGTGAACAAAAGAGTGACTCTTCATCATGTGTAACTTCTCTTACACTAACAGAAGTTCCTAAACCTCCAGAAAAAAGAGAAGATGAGAGAATAAAAGAACTGAGTGAAAAAGAAAATTATAAGGAAGAGAGATACAAAATTGGGTGGAGTAAAGGAGTGCAAAATGGCAACTCAAGAGAGGAAAAAGGAGAGTTTCGGTTGAGAAAAGCGAGTAGGTTGTCACAAGAAAAGAATGGAGAGAAAAACAAAAGCAAGAGTGAAAAGAATAAGAGTGAAGGCAAAGATGTTAGAACAAAAAGTGTTCTGTTACAAGAAATGAGAGAATCAAAAGAGCGCTTAAGTGAGAATGGTTCTTGTTTATCTTCTAACCTCCTCACTCTTTGTCTTTGTAGTGTTTTTGAATCTACATTGCGGGTTTCGGAACACGCGTCCATGCGGTCTTTAGAACAGCAAAGAAAAGAGATAAATATCTTATGTTGCCAAGATGATTCCGCAAAATTTTCAAGTGCTACATCACATGTAGACCAAGGTAGAAGATCCTTTAAGGAAGCAGCTTGTGGTAAAATGGCTAAACCTAATACTTTATGTGCTTTAAAAGCCATTGAATGTGAAGGAATTGTAGGTAAGAGTTATGATAATTCAATTTTTGAATCTATTGTTTCATCACCTATGGATGAGAGTTATGCTCCTTGTTTAGGTCATTCTTTATTTGACTCTAGTGATGCAGTTGTTGATGAGAACTCATTCATGTCTAATGTGCACTATGCTAGTAGTCTTTTAGTTGTAGCAATGGAAGGGGATATGACTAATCTCATTAGTCAAGGTTTTAAATTGTGTGATAACCCATTGTGGGATGATAATAAAGATGAGTTTGCAGTTTATTTTTGTCCACTATGGGATACCAATGAAGGAAGAAAAGATGGTGAAATTCCCAATGAAGATAACGAGACACATGAAGCTTTTGGTGTCTTAGATATTAAGGAAGTTGAGCTAAAAGCAGGATATAGTCGCTCAAGTGTGGAAAAGGATAAGTGCTCACATATTGCTAATTTCACAATATCTTTATCTTCTTTCGTCGATCCTTTTTTGCATGTTTATTCCAAGCCACTTCTTGAGGAAATTACTTTTGATCCATATATTGATTATGGTATATCTAATGGTGAGGTTAAATTATTTAGCAAGAGCAAATATGGTATGTTTTCCTTGTATTCATACGCTTTTGGTCTAGCTAATGACCCTCTGCAGTTTAAAGAGCTTATAAATTGTGTTTTTAGTGCTTGTGTTGGTGATTACATTTTCCTGTTAGCTGATGTTATACTTGGACATTTAAAAGGAGTGTTTGTGCATAAAAATAATAAGTGGATTAAATGGTTGCAAGGTCACTACCTTGTGATACTCATACCAAGTGGTTGTTGTGTTTTTCTACTTATTGTGATTATCATGTTGGTTGCAGGAAAATATCAAGATTCAAGGATGAGAATCATCTTTAAGAGAGGAAGAATGACAGCAACCATGAAGGCTCAAATGCATTAAATAGAAAATAAGGTCACCACCAAGATTCGAGATGAATATTCTTTAAGAGGGGGAAAATGATAACAGCCATGGAAGCTCAACTCCATTGAAGGACAACGAAATGTTATGTCAAGATCAACGGGCTTCAATTAGCAATAAAGAAATTATCTTGTGATGGCAGAAGACCTCCAACCCTATTCAGATTTGTTCCTCAAGTCTTACACCTATTTGGAGGCCCAAATTAAAGTCCAAAGTGAGATGAAATGAGGCCCAAATCAGCCCTAAAAGAAGAAGTTTCCAGCAGCCCAAATTGGGGATCATCATCATCATATACATATATATATATATATATATATACCGTACCCGGCCCTCTAGTGAGAGACTCGGTGAAAGATATATTATGGCATGCACGAGCAGAGTAGTGAGCAACCATATGCAAACTACGTCATATCTGAGACTCAATAGAATAATCAAAATGAACTATCATTTGAAGATCAAGACAATAGTCATATCAAATACCCTTCGAATGTCACTATGGATTATATCAAAATAAGACGTCTGAAATCATAGACACGTCTCAAGACATAATAAAATACGTTCTGGGAATCAAGAACATTAGCCATCCTAGTGTCTCTAAGAATAGGAACTTCTTTAGAGTCATATACACGTCGTCTGTTTGTTTCATAAAGATCATGCCAAAAGAAAGAAGGAATAGCTTTACATACCTTGATTTACAACCCTCGAAACAATTATGACGAATCAACCCCTTTTTAAGACTTTATCTACAAGATAATAATAGTAACACAAGCATCAGCCAACTTGTAATCAAGCACAACCAACAAGACAACATATGTACAATATGACGAGCCACGAGCTCACTACATGACAACTATTCGGCGTTTCACCTTGCCCTCCTCCAAAACTCCATAACAACAATAATACAACTAGGCTATGTACACATTAGCTCAACCTCATGTTCAGAAATTTAATTACGATAAGAGCATCCTGGCTATAGCCTATACAAATTTGGGCAGCATTTCCCCTGAGAACTCAACAATCCCCGAGATCCCAATTCAGTAAAAATATCGACCATATACCAACAATAGTAATACCAACAATTTCATATCAAGCTAGAATCAGATCCATCTCCAGATCATTTTCAAAATAGCCCACAATCACAATATCAACTACTTTCCATAAACGAGGAAATTATCTCAACAACACAACAACCACAATGGCAATAACGAGAACTATACGACAACAACAACAGTTACAACACACCAATAATTAATTCTAACATCCCTTGCGATGTTTATTCATTCTTGTTACATCCCGTGTTCTCATGCGTTGGAAATTGTGCGAGTTAAATGATATTAGTAACGGACGCGAGGTTATTCCCCAAGCTTATAGGTGGTTAAAGTGATGATACACATGTATCGTAAGGATTTGAAGTTAAACCAATCAACGAAAATAAGTTTTGTCGAGTTTCAACATTTATTTGAGTGAAATACGGTCCAAGCTATAATATCCCGTATTTTTGGACTAGAAAATTTAATCATCCAACATGAGCAAATTTACCCGAGCCCGGAGAATTCGATCATATTCAAGGATGAAAATCGAGAGCTTGGTGTACAAAGAGTTTGAGGCCCTGAAATAATTTAGGACTTAATAAGTGTGACCTCGGTGATTGAGAATAATATTTTATGTGTACCAAAAGGGACTATGGACTAGTGCTATGTCACATAATCATGGCAATGAGTATATGAAGTGTATTAAAAATAATTGTTATTAAAGTGAATTGAGATCAAGAAATTAATTATGTGCATAACAAATTAATTATTGGATAAAGTGGGAGAGTAATGGGATGAGTCCAAATGGTAGTCATCCACGTGGGACCATCACATGAAGCAATATAAATGACTATTGTTATGCCACGACCCAGCTAGGGGCCGCGACGGGTACCCGGGGCTAACCACCGAGCACCACTCGTCCTACTACTCACCTTACTCATTTACTGCTCTTTTATCAATTCATATTAAAATCGTAGGAAAAGTCAACTTTCATTAAAGAACATAAAATACTTTTATATGCATAAGCCTCTCGGCTATCAAAATAATATATATATACATACAAATAAATCGTGAAAACATCTAACCCACACTGCGCATCTACGAGCCTCTATTCGAGTGCTATACATAAGGACGGGACAAGACCCCGTCATGCCCAAAAATACATATACATGAATATACACAAAAGGATCATCATAAGCACCTCCGAACAAAGAAGTGCTTTCAATTAGCTGACAGCTACTGCTGATCTGGATCGAGTTCTCCTCCTGTCAACCTATGGGCATGATCACAGCGTCCAAAGAAACGGAAGTCAGTACGAATATTGTACTGAGTGTGAGAGTCATAAACAAGGAAATAAGGAAATGATGTACAAGAAGTATCAATATGGAATAAATGTATCTGACTATCAAGTGTAAAATAAATAATGCATGCTGGCTTACTCATAGTCATCATCAGGGTATGTGTGCATAAATATATAAGCTGCCCGCCCATATAGGTATGGTGTAATAATGTATAAGCTGCTTGTCCATATCGGATCGGTGTGATAATCATAACATTAGCCTGCATCCAGGCCTCCCGCTTCCGGGGTATCATCTCATGCCGCCCACTAGGGGTGTCTGCCCATGCCATTTGGCCATGGTGTATCGTATAGCTGCCCGCCTTGGCGGTGACTGCCCAGCCAACTAGGCGCGGTGTTACATCTGTTATATCCCGTATTTTTGTACATTGGAATATTTTTAAGCTAAACGAGATAAGTTACGGACAAGATTATTTTGGGATACGGAATAGAGACTTTTAACCCCCGATTTTAATTAAGTGCACGAAATGCGTATAAATTTTA
Organism: Lycium barbarum; assembly: GCF_019175385.1. NCBI lineage: Eukaryota > Viridiplantae > Streptophyta > Magnoliopsida > Solanales > Solanaceae > Lycium > Lycium barbarum. Next base: position 54,955,070 of record NC_083342.1, on the reverse strand, counting down.
ATTTTTATGGAAATATTAATGGAGATTAGGGATTAATTAACCATGATTAGATTATTAAGTGAGGGATTAGAGATTAAATTAACATTAAATCAGACCATTAGTGGGCCAAGTGGACCCCACTATGGCATGGCCAAATCTGATTGGCCCATGCCATAAGTGGGGCACGTGTCCAGCCCTTGGACAGCATATAAAGCACTAATTTGATGACTCATGGAATGGTATTCATCCACAATTCATCTTCAACAAGTAAAGTTAGAGATAGAGAGAATCCAAGCCATGAAACCCACGGCTATGGCTGAATTAAATTAAAGCTCACAAAATTAATATCAAACACTAATTTTCTAAGGTGTTCCACTCAAATTGGAAGCCACAGAAACGTGAATTTAGCCATTTGGAGCAACAAGAACACTTGTTCTCTTAGTCCACAATTCCAACAACATTTAGGAGATAAATTGTTAAGGTAAGGTTTGATCATTTTCTACACGTTTTTGTAGGGATTTGGACTTGTTACAATTTGGTAAATGTGAATTGGATATGTGGAATTATGTACGTTGATGTTGAGGTGCTGCTGAAGCCGTGTAGGGGGCTGTTATTATTTACAAATGGTGAATTAATTTTAATTAGTATTGTGGTTGTTGTTGACATGGATTATGTGATGAGTATGAAGTAACTAAGTGATTAAAGTTGAATTTGTTTTGTGGGCTGTTGTAAGGATTTATTATGATGTTAATTATTTCATGCCTATGAACGAATGATGTAGTTGTCATGTGGTTGCTGGTATATTTCACTAAATTAGATGAAAAGATTGTATGAAATAACGTATAAGAAACGTATGCGGGTTTCTTGGTGTATTCGTGGGTGTTCGTAAGATTATCGGGCATCTTTTTATGTTGTAACTAGGGGCTGTCTTGGGCATGTCGTTATTCTTGTTGAATTGAAAGATTAGTTATAGTTAAGATTATACATTATGTTGTTATATTGGTTGGGCTGTTATAGGGTCGTTTTGATGAAAATGTTATGATTATGGATCGTTAGGAATGACTTGAATATGTCGTAGTCGTATGTAGATTATTATCGAATGTTGTAACGTGTGGGTTGATTGGAATGTCGTACGGGCTGTTCGTGGTATTCTCGAACCTTGTCTTGATTAGTCTCAACATAGTACTTGAACGTGTGGTTATTGATGTTGACCTGGTTATTGTGTAGTTGTTTGAATATAAAGGAAACATCGTCTAAGTTTCTAGAAATGTGCTACTAACGTTGGAATACATTTTGAAACTTCCCATAGCCTAACCATATTTCTTCACATCTTAATATAGGTTGAGACACTTTGGGCCGTGTATACATATTGTGTTACGGATAAGCGCTAAAGGTACGTAAAGCTGTCCCTTCTTTCTTTGGCATGTCTTAGATTTAAGTGACGAATGATATGAGCTTTAGGGTAATTCTATTCATAAGTTTCGAGTGTGATTCATGATTCTTATTCATTTCTTGATGTTAGAACTCCTAAGGTAACTGAGCTATTGCCCCTCGAGTCCTCTATACGTTGGATAGTAGTTGGTATTTAAAAGTTCCTATTCTTAAAGACTCTATAATGATTAATGTCCTTGACTTCCAATAACTGTTTCGCATTATCTTGATACATGGACATATGATTCCTGAGGCTCTATTTGATATAGTTCATATTGACATTCAAAGAGTACTTAACATGACTATTGCCTTGATATCGAGTGTTAGTTAGTCTACTTATCTATTGAGTCTCAGATGATGATTTAGTTGTATATGGTTACTTACTACTCTGCTCGTGCATACTATTATTACATCTTTCACCGAGTCCCGGGCCGGGTATGTTATTATGCACAGTTTCCCTAGATTATTCACCGAGTCCCTTACTAGAGGGCCGGGTATGTTATATGATGATATGATAATGTGATGATACGATGATATGTTTATGGCACCGAGTCCCATGATGGGCCGGGTACTGTATACGTGTACACGACTTTATTCACCGAGTCCCTTACTAGAGGGTCGGGTACGGTATATGTATATGATAATGTGATGATATGATGATATGATTATGGCACCGAGACCCATAATGGGTCGGGTATGGTATATGATAATGATATGCATCAATTTTGTTTCGTAAGGCACAGGTACAGTGATTTCTTGATTATTATACTTGTCTCCTTGAATCTCTACTTCAGTTATGATCCTTCTTATTATATTTAATGCTTTATATACTCAGTACATATCTCGTACTGACCCCCCCTTTCTTCGGGGGGCTGCGTTTCATGCCCGCAGGTGCAGATACTCGCTTTGGTGATCCGCCAGCTTAGGACTTCTATTCAGGTGTCTTGGAGTGCTCCATTGTCCCGGAGCTTAGACTTTTGGTACAGATCCTTTTGATGTACATATATGTTTATCCAGGGGTACGGCGGGGCCCTATCCCGTCATATGTCACTGTTGATACTCTTAGAGGTCTGTAGACATATGTGTGGGTTGTATATATATGTTGTTCAGTTGTGCCTATATGACTTATATTTTGGGACGTTCCCATTCATAGTGGCAGCCTTGTCGGCTTGCGTATATGCATATTTTGGGATGTTGTATGTAGTGGCAGCCTTGTCGGCTTGCATATGCATAGTTGCGACGTTCCCATACGTTATGACAGCCTTGTCGGCTTGTGTACTATGTTATCTGTTGATGGTTGTGACTCCTCAGGAGACAGGTTGCCTTGATATGTATATGTGACAGTCCCGAGACAACGTTTCATTTTTATAGGTTCCATATTATGTTTGGTTGTGGATTGATTATAGATAACAGGTGTGTACACGAGTGTCCAGCTCGAGCACTAGTCACGGCCTATGGGGTTGGGTCGTGACAACATCATCATCGTACATGCTCATCATAACATGCTTATCGTAACATAGTTATCATAATACATGCATAAGGCTTATGAACAACTTTACTTTATCGGGGTGACGTAAGGTCGTGATCCCCCGATTTTATTATGGAGAAATTATTGACATTCTGCCTCACCTTGAAGGAACTAACATAAAGGTGAGTGTGAGCAATAAATAACATCATACCATTTTAGGATCATCATATCATATCTCTTATCTTATATTACCATTCATAGATATAGGCTTTTAGCTTTCCGGAATATAGGAACTCATGAAGAGGAAGAAAAATTGTGTTATGAGATTCATGCCATTAGGAAGAAAGGACTAGCCACACATACCTTTGACTTTTAACCAAAGCTATCGTTCGTTTGTTCTCCTTCGATATCACGTTTCTACCTTAGATGATGGTTGAACAAGCCTTGAATGGAATTACTCCTTTAGCACCAAACCCTACTTTACTTCTTTTTGGGTTTTCTTGAGAAAGATGAACTTTAGTGTGATTCTTACACTTGATTTCGTGAGTTTATGTAGTTGATCACTAATTTCCTTTGGTTTTCTTGTGATGAAAAGTAGAGAGTATTCTAGAGGCTTCTTGAGAGAAATATCGTGGAGTTGAAATGAATTGAATGAGGTTAGGTCTCCTTCTAATGAGTTAAAATCTAAACCGGAATGAACAGTGACTAAGATGCACGGTGGTCGTAAACCCAGTTTACGGTCCGTATTCCAGTTTACGGGCCGTATACCGTGGTCGTATTAAGCATATCAAAACCAGAAAGGTATGCTGAGGATCATGGTGATTTACGATCGCAGTTTACGGGCCGTATTTCAATTTACGGTCCATATTCCAAGTCGTATTTAACCATTTGAACATTTGATAGAAAGTTGAAGTTTTGGAATGTTGAAAGACGATACCATTTTATGGTCCGTAAACTACTTTACGGGCTGTATTCTATTTTACGACCAACTGGGCCGAAGTGCAAATCTGCAACTTTCGCATTTCCAAAACTCATAAGAAGTCATCCCCGTCTTAATAAAACATCTTACACTCATACTCTTTGTTGGTCTATTCATTGTATGTTCACGGAGAAATTTCCGAGGTGTAACATTCTTCCCCTCTTTTGGAACATTCGTCCTCGAATGTTAAGTCAGCGAGGATTCTAGAAAGGTTTTGCCAGAGTTTCCTTTATAATATGGCACTACCATCCTGTCACAATAACCCATAATATCATCCCCTCACCGGGCTACATCACAACATCGGCATACCTATGGCCACACACGACCAAAAGCATAAAAAATAAGCATACATTCCTCATATCTCTTGAATCTCCTCTGGGGGTTGGAATAAATGCGGGTACTTGGACTTCATCTTCTCTCCTGCCTTCCAAGTCATTTCTTCCCGATTGTTGTTCCGCCATAAGACATTGACTGAAGCTACCTCTTTATTTCGGAGTCTTCGCACTTGCCTGTCTAAAATAGCAATAGGCACCTCTTCATAGGTTAGCCTTTTTGTCAATTGCACATCATCTATCGGGACAATCTTTGTGGGATCTCCAATGCACGTGCGGAGCATCGAAACGTGGAAGAGTGGATGGACTGATTCAAGCTCCGAAGGCAAATCCAGTTCATAGGCTACATAACCCACCCTGCGGATAATTTTGTAGGGTCTAATGTATCTAGGACTTAGCTTCCCTTTCTTACCAAATCTCATCACCCCTTTTATTGGCGATACTTTCAAAAATACCCAATCACTAACTTGAAATTCCAAGTCTCGTTGGCGATTGTCTGCATAAGACTTTTGGCGACTTTGAGTTGTTAACAATCGATCTCGGATCACCTTAACCTTTTCCACCGCTTGTTGAATCAATTCAGGGCCTACTAATTGTGCTTCTCCTGTTTCAACCTTCCGATTGGGGATCTACATTTCCTTCCATATAAAGCATCATATGGAGCCATTTGAATGCTGGAATGATAGCTATTATTATATGCAAATTCGATTAGCGGTTAATGATTGTCCCAACTTCCACCGAAATCCAGCACACATGCTCGTAGCATATCTTCCAAGGTCTGGATAGTACGCTCGGCTTGTCCATCGGTCTGCGGATGAAATGCCGTGCTAAGCTTCACTAGAGTGCCTAGACCTTCTTAGAAGGACTTCCAGAACTTAGCTGTAAACTGTGCTCCTCTGTCTGTGATAATAGCTAATGGAATACCATGAAGGCGCACAATTTCCTTGAGATACAACCTTGCAGAATCTTCGGCTGAGTATGTAGTCTTAACTGGGAGAAAATGGGCTGCTTTCGTCAGTCTATCCACAATCACCCATATAGAATCATACCTGCCGCGGGAGCGAGGTAATCCCACGATGAAATCCATGTTGATCACTTCCTATTTCCAAGTAGGGATTTCTATTGCTTGCAATAAGCCTCCTGGCTTCTGATGTTCAACTTTTACTTGTTGGCAATTTGGACACTGTGCTACAAATTCTGCTATGTCCTTCTTCATGCGATTCCACCAATATATCAATTTGAGATCATGATACATTTTGGTCGCACCTGGATGAATGGAATACCGAGAATAGTGTGCTTCCTCTAGAATTTGCCGGCGCAATTCTGCCACCTTCCGCACTCATAGTCTGCCTCGGTACCTAAGAATTCCATCAATTGAAACTTCAAATGGAGACTTCTCCTTTTCATGAGATAGGTCTCTATAATGTCACAATTGGGAGTCTTCATATTGTCGCTCCTTCACTTCTTCATTCAAAGATGAAACTGCAAGATCATTAATGCCGACCCCCGCTGTTACGCCTCGGAAGTTTTCCCGTACTGGTATGATGAGTGTATGGTGTTTCACTAAGTTGGGAATGGCTGATTATGAAATCTCGGAAAAATAATAAAGTTGCAGAGAAATTCACTGCCAGTGGTCGTATATGGCACTATACGGACCGTATAGTGGTTCACAGACCGTATAGTGCACTCGTCCTTCAACCTGCCAAAAATCTCAACTTTCTGGAAATTGTTGAATATGGTTAAATACGACCCAGTTTACGGCCCGTAAACTGGTTTACGGACCGTAAACCAGGTCGTAAACTGCCCTGTCCACCAGCCAAACTCTCTGCTTTTGGAGAATGCTTAAATACGTTCACTAGGACGGACCGTAAATGAGAATACGGTCCGTAAACTGCACATTACGGTCACTGTTCATCCCGACAGAAACTCATTAAACATTAGCTTTTGAGTTATTAAAAGAAACTTAGGCCTCATTTTATTTCATTCATTATTCATGCAACTCAGGAGACCTCTAGAACTTGCCAAATATTTTCTCCACAAGAATTCAAGAGAATCACAAGGAACATCAAGATCAACACCACCAAGCTTATGAAATCAAGTGTAAGAACACCATAAAAGATCATCCAGGTCAAGAAATCCCACTAAGGGTGGAACTAGGGTTTTAGCTAAGTGAAGAATCTCAACTTAAGGATTGTTCAACCTTCATCCAAGGTAAGTTTTATGATTATTCCAAATTGTTTGGAGTATTGGAAAGCATAGACACTTGAAATGTAGAAGAACATAGAAATGGGTTATTAGTGAGTGAATAGTGACATAAATGAATGATAGTGGAATTGAACTATGAATATTGAAGTGTCATGAATACAAATACGTTATAAATGATGTTTATATCATGAAACAAGCATTAAATGCATGAAAACACAAGGATAAGCGAGAGGTAGGAATAAGGGAAAATTGGGGGAAAATGGTGGATTTTGCCAATTGTATGTAAATGACGAATGTTGAGTACGATATTGAGAGTAGTATCATAAATGTTGGGAGTGATATGAAACATGAGAAAAATGGTATGAACGATGGAAGCGTTGTACGACTTTTCCTAGAAATTGTGATACGTTCTTGTAGTTGGTCTATTAATGTTGATATGAATTCTTTATGAAGGTAACGACGCGATATTGAAGGAGAACGAGTGAGCGATATCTTAGCTAAACGACCAAGGTATGTAAGGCTAGTCCCTTCTTTCTGATGGCATGAATCATGTAGCACGAAATTCCTATTCTCTTCATGAGTTCTTATAGCCCGAAAAGCTAAGAGTCTAACTCCTTAATGTCTATATAAGATGAGGAATACGATATGATGATGCTAGTATAATGATGATGTTAATTATCGCTTACACTCACCTTATGTACTAGTTCCTTCAAGGTGAGGCAGAGTATCAATAGTTGTTCCATAATGGAATCGGGGAATCACGACCTTACGTCACGCCGATAGAGTAAAGTTGATCTTGAGCCTTATGCATGTATTACAATGAGATAAGTATTTTATGATGAGTATATTATTATTATGAGCCTTTTATGATAAGCATGACATGAGCATTTCACACCGTGCCTAGTTGGCCGGGCTGTCACCGCCAAGGCGGGCAGCTATACGGATACACCATGACCTTCGGGCATGGGCAGACACCACTAGCGGGCGGCATGAGATGGTACCCAGGACGCGGGAGGCCTGGACGCGGGCTAATATTATTGATTATCACACCGTTCCGACATGGACGGGTAGCTTGCATATGATGCGTATATGTTATGAGGATGAGTATGAGTAAGATGGCACGCATGATTTCCTTTATGATTATCAGACAGATCCAGATATTTCATGTTGATGTGATCACTATATTGTTGATGTTTTCTTTCATTGTTTATGCTTTTCATACTCAGTACAACATTTGTACTGATGTCCTTTCTTCGGACGCTGTGTTCATGCCCACAGGTAGACAGAGAGGAGAGCTTGGCCCAGATCCTCAGTAGCAGTCAGCTGGTTGAAAGCACTCCATTGTCCGGAGGTGCTTAGGATTATCCTTTTGGTATATATATATATATATATGCATATTTTGGGCACGACGGAGTCTTGTTCTGTCCATGTATATACAGTATGTTAGTAGAGGCTCGTAGATACGCAGTGTGGGTTAGATGGTCTCACAAGACGTTTTCATATGCGTGTATATTATTTTGATGGCCGAAAGGCAATTGTATATAAAGTAATTATGTTTGTTTAATTATGATTTTCCTGCAACTGGTATGTAAATTGATAAAAGAATATTAGATGGGCAAGATAAGTAGTAGAGTGTGCGGTGCTCGGTAACTAGCTCCGGGTACCCGTCGTGGCCCCTAGCTGGGTCGTGACAGAAGTGTTATCAGAGCAGTTCGTCCCAGGAAGTGTCTACAAGCCGTGTCTAGTAGAGTCTTGTTTATGGTGTGTTGCGCTCCACGCTAATAAACAAGAGGCTACAGGGCATTTAGGAAGATGACCATCCTTCTTCTCATGAAATCGTGCGATAGAGCCATGCTTAGGATTATGTTGTTCCTAAAAGTGTGTTATGGTTTCAGAAAATGCCGCCAAAGGGAAAAGCTACAGCTGCCCAGAAGGGCAAAGCTACGACAAAGAGGCAGGTGGAAAGAGAGCCTCTGGCAAATGTAGAGGAAAGTGAATCGCAAAGTGAGGCCGCGCCCAATGTGGGAGAGCAGGGAGGAGCCTCAGCTCCGATTCCTCCACCGGGTGTTTCGGGTCAACAAGTGTCCGAGGTCATCCATTTATTGACACAATTGGTTTCCGCTCAGGCACAACGACAGGATGCGGGTCCAAGGGATCGTTCAGCTAGCACGAGAGCCCGTGACTTTATGGCCTTAAATCCTCCAGAATTCTTTGGGACAAAGCCAGATGAAGATCCGCAAAATTTTATCGATGAGATGTTGAGGACTTTAGAGATTATCCATGCTTCCGAGACCGAATCCGTGGAGTTGGCTTCTTATAGTCTTCGCGATGTGGCGGTGTTATGGTATAAGAATTGGGTGATAACAAGAGGAGAAAATATTCCACCTCCCGTGTGGCAAGAGTTTGTAGATGCCTTTATTCGTCACTACTTGCCACCCGAAGTCCGCCGAGCTAGAGCGGACAAGTTCCTGAATTTAAAGCAAAGGGGTATGAGTGCCCGAGAGTATAGCATGTAATTCAACTCATTGGCTCGATATGCTCCGACTATGGAGGCCGACATGGGAGACAGGATCTATAGATTTGTGAGCGGTCTGGGCCCACATTTTTACAGAGATTGTTTGACGGCCTCCTTGCAAGACGGGATGGATATTTCCCGGATACAGGCCCATGCTCAGAATCTCAAGGAACGACAACGACAGCAAAGAAGTGATCGTGATGGTGACAGAAGACAAGGTAAGAGGGCTAGGTCTATGGGAGAGAACAGTGAGTATAGAGAGGGATCGAGACAGGCACATCCCAGGCACTCAGGTCAGTCCGCGACTAGTGCGCTTCCCAGATTCTCAGACGGAAGGTTCGATCGCTCTTTCCAGTCAGGGCAGGGTCAGAGTTCGAGGGCCCCAAGTTCTTAGTATCAGGGAGATTTTAGTCAGAGGAGACCTCCAGTACCGCGGTGTAGCCAGTGTGGCAAATTACATTCCGGACGGTGTCGTCAGGTTTCAGATGCTTGTTATGCTTGCGGGCAAGTTGGTCACATGATGAGAGATTGCCCCTCAGCAAGAGATAGAGTGGGGACTCAACCTACAGGTTCAGCAGCGGGTTCTTCTTCAGCACGCTCGACAGCCCAGACCGCTCAGACTACAGCAGGGAGAGGCAGAGGTAGAGGGGGAGCATCTACTTCAGGTGCTGTTCAGCCCCGTGTGTATGCTTTAGCGGGGCGACAGGATCTTGAGTCTTCCCCAGACGTTGTCACAGGTCCCTTAACTCTATTTTTCCGTGATGTATATGCTCTGATTGATCCGGGTTCTACCTTCTCATATATTACTCCGTATATCGCTGATTGTGTTGGGATGAGACCTGAGCAAATTAAACCTATTGAGGTATTCACTCAGGTTGGTGATCCCTTGATAGCGAGACAAGTATATAAGGACTGTGTAGTGGTTATATGTGATCGTCAGACGAGAGGTAATTTGATTGAACTTGAGATGATAGATTTCGATGTAATAATGGGTATGGATTGGTTGGCATCGTGCTATGCTGATGTTTGTTGCCGGACAAAAGTAGTTCGATTCCAATTTCCGGGAGAGCCCGTACTTGAGTGGAAGGGTAATACGGCTTCCCCAAAGGGTAGGTTTATTTCCTACCTTAAGGCAAGGAAGATGATAGCCAAGGGTTACATTTGTCATCTAGTTCGGGTTCATGATACGGAAACGGAAGTGCCAACTTTCCAGTCGGTTCCAGTAGTGAATGAATTCCCAGATGTGTTTCCCGACGAGTTACCAGGTCTTCCTCCAGAAAGGGAAATTGATTTTGCCATCGATGTATTGCCGGACGCCAAGCCTATCTCTATTCCTCCCTATCGAATGGATCCAGCAGAGTTGAAGGAGCTAAAGGCACAGTTGAAAGACTTGCTCGAAAAGGGTTTCATTAGTCCCAGTTCATCAGCATGGGGAGCACCGGTCTTGTTCGTGCGGAAGAAAGATGGGTCGCTACGAATGTGTATCGATTATAGACAGTTGAATAAGTCGACTGTGAAGAACAGATATCCCCTCCCCAGAATCGACGACTTGTTCGATCAATTGCAAGGTGCTAAATGGTTCTCCAAGATAGATCTGAGATCGGGTTATCATCAGGTGAGAATTAGGGAAGCAGATATTCCCAAGACTGCCTTCAGGACAAGATATGGTCACTACGAGTTTCGAGTAATGTCGTTCGGGTTGACGAATGCCCCGGCAGTGTTCATGAATTTGATGAATAATGTGTTCAGGCCGTTCTTAGACCTTTTTGTGATAGTGTTTATCGACGTTATCCTTGTATATTCTCGCACAGAATCAGAACATGCAGATCATCTAAGAATTGTTCTTGGTGTTCTTCGAGATCGGGAATTGTATGCAAAGTTTTCGAAGTGCGAGTTTTGGCTAAACTCGGTGGCATTTCTAGGTCATGCTATTTCAGATGATGGTATCCGAGTCGACACTCAGAAAATAGAAGCTGTGAAGACTTGGCCAAGGCCTACGACACCTACGAAAGTTCGTAGTTTTCTTGGGTTAGCAGGATATTACAGGAGATTTGTAGAGGGCTTCTCATCTATTTTAGCCCCATTGACGAAGTTGACTCAGAAGTTGGCTAAGTTCCAGTGGAATGATGCCTGTGAGCGTAGTTTTCAAGAGTTGAAAACAGGTTGACCTCAGCACCAGTGCTAACACTTCCAGAGGGATCAAATGGCTACGTAGTATATTGTGATGCCTCCAGTGTGGGATTAGGCTGTGTATTGATGCAGCATGGGAAATTCATTGCATATGCCTCAAGACAGTTGCGAAAGCATGAACAGAATTATCCCACTCATGATCTTGAATTAGCCGCGGTCATTCATGCATTGAAAATATGGAGACACTACTTATATGGTGTGCACGTGGACATCTATACGGATCACAAAAGCCTTCAATATATTTTCAAACAGAAGGAGTTGAACCTGCGGCAAAGGCGATGGTTAGAATTACTGAAGGATTACGATGTGAACATTCTATATCACCCAGGAAAGGCGAATGTAGTGGCAGATGCACTTAGCCGCCGATCGATGGGTAGTTTATGTGGAGTTCCTTCGAAAAAGCGAGAAATGGTTCGTGAGGTCCATCGGTTATCAAGTCTTGGTGTACGACCAATTGATTCAGGAGATGCAGGTATTAGCGTTAATAACCCAACAGTTTCATCATTGAATCTAGAGGTGAAGGAACGACAATATGAAGATCCTCAGTTAAGCCATTATCGAGATCTAGCTCATGAAAAGGGGAAGTCTCCATTCGAAGTTTCCATAGAAGGGGTCCTTAGATATCAGGACAGGTTATGTGTACCGGATGTGGCAAACTTGAGCCAACGGATTTCAGAGGAAGCACATTATTCCCGGTATTCTATTCATCCAGGTGCAACCAAGATGTACCATGATCTTAAATCGATATATTGGTGGGATGGCATGAAGCGAGATATAGCAGAATTTGTAGCCCAATGTCCGAATTTCCAGCAAGTAAAAGCCGAGCATCAAAAGCCAGGAGGCTTATTGCAAGCAATGGAAATTCCTACGTGGAAATGGGAAGAAATTAATATGGATTTTGTGGTAGGATTACCCCGTACGCGAGGGAAGTGTGACTCTATATGGGTGATCGTGGATAGACTCACGAAATCAGCTCATTTTCTCCCCGTTAGAACCACATACTCAGCGGAAGATTATGCTAAATTGTATCTCAAGGAGATTGTACGACTTCACGGTATTCCTTTGGCCATTATCACAGACAGAGTGGCACAGTTCATAGCCAAGTTCTGGAAGTCCTTTCAAGAAGGTCTAGGTACCCAAGTCAAGCTCAGCACGGCGTTCCATCCGCAGACCGACGGACAAGCCGAGCGCACTATTCAGACCTTAGAGGATATGCTACGAGCATGTGTATTGGACTTTGGCGGTAGTTGGGATGAGCATTTGCCTCTTATTGAATTTGCCTATAATAACAACTATCATTGCAGCATTCAAATGGCCCCGTATGAAGCCTTATATGGAAGAAAATGCAGATCTCCAATTGGATGGTTTGAAACCGGAGAAGTACAATTGATAGGCCCCAACTTAATCCAACAAGCGGTTGAAAAGGTTAAAGTGATTCGAGACCGACTATTAACAGCTCAAAGTCGCCAAAAGTCTTATGCAGACAACCGCCGACGGGATTTAGAATTTCAAGCTAATGATTGGGTATTCTTGAAAGTCTCGCCAATGAAGGGAGTAATGAGGTTCGGCAGAAAGGGGAAATTGAGTCCAAGATACATTGGACCTTATCGAATCATCCGCAAGGTGGGTAGAGCAGCTTACGAATTGGACTTGCCTTCAGAGCTCGAATCTGTACACCCAGTATTTCATGTTTCGATGCTCCGCAAGTGTATTGGAGACCCCACGAGGATTGTTCCGATTGATGATGTACAAGTGACAGAGAAGTTGACATACGAAGAAGTGCCCATTGCTATTTTGGATAGACAAGTGCGAAGGCTTCGGAATAAAAAGGTTGCTTCAGTCAAAGTTTTGTGGCGGAACGATAATCGGGATGAAATGACTTGGGAAGCGGAGGAGAAGATGAAATCTATGTACCCCCATTTGTTCCAATCCCCAGAAGAGATTCAAGATGAGACGTCGACGATATGAGGTATGAATGTTTTAATTTTATGTTTTTGGTCGTGTGTGGCCGTAAATGTGTTGATATTGTGATATAGCCCTGTGAGACGATGATATTATGGGTCGTTGTGGTAAATTGGTAGTGCCAAATTACAAAGGAAACTCTGGCAAAAAAAAATTTTTTTTAGAATCCCCGAGTGTCGAACATTCGAGGACGAATGTTCCAAAAGGGGGGAAGAATGTTACGCCTCGGAAGTTTTCTCGTACTGGTATGATGAGTGTATGGTGTTTCACTAAGTCGGGAATGGCTGATTATGAAATCTCGGAAAAATAATAAAGTTGCAAAGAAATTCACTGCCAGTGGTCGTATATGGCAGTATACGGACCGTATAGTGGTTTACGGACCGTATAGTGCACTCGTCCTTCAACCTGCCAAAAGTCTCAACTTTCTGGAAATTGTTGAATATGGTTAAATACGACCCAGTTTACGGCCCGTAAACTGGTTTACGGACCGTAAACCAGGTCGTAAACTGCCCTGTCCACCAGCCAAACTCTCTGCTTTTGGAGAATGCTTAAATACGTTCACTGGGACGGACCGTAAACCAGAATACGGTCCGTAAACTGCACATTACGGTCACAGTTCATCCCGACAGAAACTCATTAAACATTAGTTTTTGAGTTATTAAAAGGAACTTAGGCCTCATTTTATTTCATTCATTATTCATGCAACTCAGGAGACCTCTAGAACTTTCCAAATATTTTCTCCACAAGAATTCAAGAGAATCACAAGGAACATCAAGATCAACACCACCAAGCTTATGAAATCAAGTGTAAGAACACCATAAAAGATCATCCAGGTCAAGAAATCCCATCAAGGGTGGAACTAGGGTTTTAGCTAAGTGAAGAATCTCAACTTAAGGATTGTTCAACCTTCATCCAAGGTAAGTTTTATGATTATTCCATATTGTTTGGAGTATTGGAAAACATAGACACTTGAAATGTAGAAGAACATAGAAATGGGTTATTAGTGAGTGAATAGTGACATAAATGAATGGTAGTGGAATTGAACTATGAATATTGAAGTGTCGTGAATACAAATACGTTATAAATGATGTTTATATCATGAAACAAGCATTAAATGCATGAAAACACAAGGATAAGCTAGAGGTAGGAATAAGGGAAAATTGGGGGAAAATGGTGGATTTTGCCAATTGTATGTAAATGACGAATGTTGAGTACGATATTGAGAGTAGTATCATAAAAGTTGGGAGTGATATGAAACATGAGAAAAATGGTATGAACGATGGAAGCGTTGTACGACTTTTCCTAGAAATTGCGATACGTTCTTGTAGTTGGTCTATTAATGTTGATATGAATTCTTTATGAAGGTAACGACGCGGTATTGAAGGAGAACGAGTGAGCGATATCTTAGCTAAACGATCAAGGGATGTGAGGCTAGTCCCTTCTTTCTGATGGCATGAATCTTGTAGCCCGAAATTCCTATTCTCTTCATGAGTTCTTATTGCCCGAAAGGCTAAGAGTCTAACTCCTTAATGTCTATATAAGATGAGGAATACGATATGATGATGCTAGTATAATGATGATGTTAATTATCGCTTACACTCACCTTATGTACTAGTTCCTTCAAGGTGAGGCAGAGTATCAATAGTTATTCCATAATGGAATCGGGGAATCACGACCTTATGTCACCCAGATAGAGTAAAGTTGATCTCGAGCCTTATGCATGTATTACAATGAGATAAGTATTTTATGATGAGTATATTATTATTATGAGCCTTTTATGATAAGCATGACATGAGCATTTCACACCGTGCCTAGTTGGCCGGGCAGTCACCGCCAAGGCGGGCAGCTATACGGATACACCATGACCTTCGGGCATAGGCAGACACCACTAGTGGGTGGCATGAGATGGTACCCCGGACGCGGGAGGCCTGGACGCGGGCATATATTATTGATTATCACACCGTTCCGACATGGACGGGCAGCTTGCATATGATGCATATATGTTATGAGGATGAGTATGAGTAAGATGGCACGCATGATTTCCTTTATGATTATCAGACAGATCCAGATATTTCATGTTGATGTGATCACTATATTGTTGATGTTTTCTTTCATTGTTTATGCTTCTCATACTCAGTACAACATTCGTACTGACGTCCTTTCTTCGGACGCTGTGTTCATGCCCACAGGTAGACAGAGAGGAGAGCTTGGCCCAGATCCTCAGTAGCAGTCAGCTGGTTGAAAGCACTCGATTGTCCGGAGGTGCTTAGGATTATCCTTTTGGTATATATATATATATATATATATATGCATATTTTTGGCACGACGGAGTCTTGTTCCGTCCATGTATATATAGTATGTTAGTAGAGTCTCGTAGATACGCAGTGTGGGTTAGATGGTCTCACAAGACGTTTTCATATGCGTGTATATTATTTTGATGGCCGAAAGGCAATTGTATATAAAGTAATTATGTTTGTTTAATTATGATTTTCCTACAACTGGTATGTAAATTGATAAAAGAATATTAGATGGGCAAGATAAGTAGTAGAGTGTGCGGTGCTCGGTAACTAGCTCCGGGTACCCGTCGTGGCCCCTAGCTGGGTCGTGACACCCGCACTATCTGAATCGACTACACGTACTCCAAGATTGGCTAATTGATGGAGCTCACGAATCATTTCTTTCCTTTCTGAAGGAAATTCACATAGAATGCCCATGGATCGGCGGCTAAGCGCGTTGGCTACTATATTTTCTTTTCCAGGGTGGTACAAAATGTTCACATCATAATCTTTTAGAAATTCTAACCTCCGCCTCTGCCGCAGGTTCAACTCCTTCTGCTTGAAAATGTATTGAAGACTTTTGTGATCTGTCTAAATATCAACATGTACACCATACAAATAATGCCTCCATATTTTCACGGCATGAATTACCGCAACCAATTCGAGATCATGAGTCGAATAATTCTTTTAATTTTTCTGTAATGGTCTTGAAGCATAGGCAATAACTTTACCATGCTGCATCAATACGCATCCTAATCCGACACCGGAAATATCACAATACACCACGTAATCATCCGACCCTTCTGGAAGTGTTAAGATCGGAGCTGAGGTCAACCTGTCTTTCAACTCTTGGAAGTTGCGCTCACAAGTATCATTCCACTAAAATTTGGCTGACTTCTGGGTTTGCTTCGTCAATGGGGCTGAAATAGATGAAAATCCCTCTACGAACCTTCTATAGTATCCTGCCAAACCCAGAAAACTACGAACTTCTAAGTCGTCGTAGGCTTTGGCCAAGTCTTCACAGCTTCAATTTTCTGAGTGTCAACTCGAATGGCATCATCTGAGATAACATGGCCCAAAAATGTCATAGAATTTAGCCAGAACGCACATTTTGAAAATTTTGCATACAATTCTCGGGCTCGAAGAATGCCAAGAACAATTCGCAAGTGATCTGCATGTTCTGATTCCGTGCGAGAATACACCAGAATATCAACCCAAAAGACATCACTCGGAATTCATAGTGACCATATCTCGTTATGAAGGCCGTCTTGGGAATATCCGCTTCTCTAACTCTCTCTTGATGATAACCCGATATCAAATCTATTTTTGAAAACCATTTGGCTCCCTGTAGCTGATCAAATAAATCGTCAATCCTCGGAAGAGGATATCTGTTCTTTATCGTCACCTTGTTCAACTACCTATAGTCGATACACATTCGTAGAGATTCGTCTTTATTCCTTACAAACAAGACCGGTGCTCCCCACGCTGATGAGCTGGGCCTAGTAAACCCTTTTTCGAGCAAGTCTTTCAACTGCACCTTTAGCTCTTTTAACTCTGCTGGAGCCATTCGATAAGGATGAATGGAAATAGGCTTGGTGTCCGGCAACTCATCAATAGCGAAGTCCATCTCTCTTTCTGGAGGATGTCCTGGAAGCTCATCAGGAAATACATCTGGAATTCGTTCACTACCGTAACTGATTGGAAAGTTGGCGGCTTTGCCTCGGTGTCATGAACCCGAACTTAATGATAAATATAACCCTTGGCTATTATCTTCCTTGCCTTAAGGTAGGAAATAAACCTACCCTTTGGAGATGCTGCATTACACTTCCATTCAAGCACGGGCCCTCTCGGAAATTGAACTCGAACCACTTTCGTTCGGCAATCAACATTAGCGTAGCACGAGGCCAACCAATCCATACCCATAATTACATCGAAATCTAACATCTCCAACTCAATAAAATCAGCTGTGGTCTGGCGATCACATATCACAACTACACAATTTTTATACACTTGTCTTGCTATTACGGGATCACCAACCGGAGTAGATACCTCGAAAGGTTTGATTGGCTCATGTTTCACCCCAATAATACCAGCAACATATAGAGTAATATAAGAAAGCGTAGAACCCGGATCTATCAATGCATACACATCACGGGAAAATATAGACAATGTACCTGTAACCACATCTAGGGAGGACTCAAGATCCTGCCGTCCGGCTAAAGCATATACACGGGGCTGAGTGGCACCTGAAGTAGATGCTGCCCCTCTACCTCTACCTCGGCTGGCTGACATCTGGGAATCTGCCCTGCTGGGCGTGCTGAGGAACAACCGGCTGCTGAACCTGTGGGCTGAACCCCAACTCTACCACTCATCGACGGGCAATCTCTCATCATGTGCCCAACTTGGCCGCTAGTATAACAAGCGTCCGAACCTGTTGCACCTCGGAAAATTTCCTGTTGGTACGCAAGTAAACGAACTAGTGATGTGTGCGAGGAGTGCGAGTGTATAATGTTTCATGAGCAATGGGCGTATATGGACGAGAATGATTAGAATGAAAAGTCGAGAAATGTGAAAAGTTGAAAATTGGCAAAACTGCCCAGTGGTCGTAAAGTGCAAAATACGGACCGTGAAATGGAATACGGTCCGTAAACTAGCAGTCGTAAATTGCCATGCAAGGTTTCAACTTTCTGCCCAGTTGAGAAGTGGTAAAATACGACCTGGTGGACGGACCCAGTTGCAAAGACTTGTTTTATTTCATTTCTACATTACACCACTTCTCTCTAGAATCATCTCTCTACATTTATTTCATAAGTTTTCAAGGATTACAAGTCACCAACAACATAAACAAGTGAAGCAAGTGTAAACAAGCCATTAAATACCATTCAAGTCAAGAAATGCAAATGGAGAAAAACTAGGGTTTTGCTCATAGTGGAGTATTATTAACCAAAGCTTGTTCCTACAACTTCTAAGGTAAGATTCATGATTTTTACATGATGTTTAAGGTATTGAAGAGTTGAAATACATGGATTGTAGAAAATATGGTCAAGTAGGTCATGAATGATAAATAGTGACATTTTGAGGAATAGTTTGAATTGAATCATGAATGTTGTTGTGTTGTGATATGAATGCATTATAAATGGTACTAAGATCATGAACTAGACACTTTAGACGAATGGACGAAGTTGAATGTTATGACCATGAATATGGGTGAATTAGAGGCAAATTAAGGAATCTAAATAATGTCGATAACGTGAATGACTAATGGCCATTGTTATGATTTTAATGAAGGTATAGACGCTAGCATTGGAAGGAAGCGTGCAAGTGTAGAATAGTCCAACGAAAAGGTATGTAAGGCTAACCTTTTTTTTTTTCATAAGGCATGGTTCCTTGGCCAAACTCTTAAATCCTCTATATGAGTATGTTGTATTCAAGTGATTGACACTCCGAGCTCATAAGCTCACGACCCTCGATACGTGCTACGAATGTACTACGCACCCCATTGACGAGTAAGCATAAGATAGAGATGTAGCGAAAACGATGATGATAGTGATGACGATGATAATAATAATGATGCTAAAGGTGCCTACGGGCTATTATATTCACATGTGCCTATGAAGGGCTATAATGACACCCCGAGCTTATAATGCCGGGTAGAATATATGTATATGGATGTATATATATGTATGTATATGATTACGTAACGCGCGCACACATCTGAAGATGGTACAGATAACCCTGAAGCCTTGGTAGGGCCAGGTAGAAATAACATTGAGCCTTGGTTGGCCAAGTATGTATGAAACACCGAACCTTATGGTCGGGTACGCTATGTATGTATATAAGTGTATGGCTATGTATATAATACGAATATGAATGTGAAAAGACTATGTATATGAATCCGAATAGGGGCATGTATACGAATACGAGCACTATTATGAAATACGCATGAGAAATGGAAAGTCCATATGAAAGGCAGGTAAGTGCCATGATGATGATATTATTGTCTTCCCTCCTATGCCACTTCATATATTGTCTATGATGCTTCTATATTGATGTTGATCATGCTTTACATACTTAGTACATTCTTCGTACTGACGTCCTTTTATTTGTGGACGTTGCGTCATGCCCGCAGGTGCACAGGGAGACAGACTTGATCCATAACTGCTTATTCAGAGATTACATAGCGGAGCTCCATTTCCTTCGGAGCCATATCTTTTGGGTACTTATTCTTTTGTGTATATAATTATGGGCATAGCGGGGTCCTGTCCCGCTCATGTGATGTGTTATACTCTTCCTAGAGGCTCGTAGTCATGTGTATATGGTTAGACATATCCGGCCTTGTCGGCCTATGTTTTGTGTATCATTTTGTCAGCCACGTTGGCCCATGTACATTGATGTGGCATAGATGCCTATGGTGATATAAAATACTGTTGTCCAATTGGGACTCGTTGACGAATGAATGGAAATGTATGTATAATTATGTGGCTCACCTAGATGTAAGTATAAGAGTAAGCTAAGAGGGTGCTCGGGTGGGCTAGCACCGGGTGCTCATCGCGGTCCCGAGTCGGGTCGTGACAATAGTGGTATCAGAGCAGTTCAGTCTTAGGGTGTGTCTACGAGCCGTGTCTAGTAGAGTCTTGGTTATGGGTGTGTTGCGCGCCACACTTATAAACAAGAAGCTGCGGACATTTTAGGAATAAATGACCTTCTTTCTTCATAAGAATTGTGCGATAGAGCTATGATGTGGGAAATTCTTGCTCCTAAATCGTGTGTTGTGTATTTAAGAAATGCCTAAAAAGGGAAAGGCTACGGCAGCCCAAAAGGGCAAGACGGTGGCAGAAAAGCGGGCTAAGAAAGCAGCGCCACCGGTAGTAGAGGAAAGTGAGTCCTAGAGTGCGGCTCAATCTCAGTCCTCCCAGACAGTGCCTATTACTGAGGAGCGTAAGGGAGCCTCAGCCCCAGCTCCAGCACCTCCAGCTCCTTCACCGAATGCTTCTGGCCAAGATGTGAAAGAGGCCATTAATATGTTGACCCAGTTGGTTGCGGCCCAGGCTCAGAGGCAAGGTTCAGGGTATGGTGATAGGGCTGTTCGTGCAAGGGCCCGTGATTTCATTACTTTGAACCCCCCGGAATTCTTTGGGTCAAAGCCGAAGGAGGATCCCCAGGACTTTATTGATGGTATGCTAAGGATGCTCCGGTTGATACATGCTTCAGACACCGAGTCGGTAGAGCTAGCGTCATATAGATTGAAAGATGTCTCGATCCAGTGGTATACGGTGTGGATGGCTTCACGGGGGGCCAATGCACCTCCCCCGGTATGGCAAGAGTTTGTTGATGCTTTTCTCCGTCACTATATGCCTCCAGAAGTTCGGCGAGCAAGGGCCGATAAATTCTTAAATTTGAGGCAAGGTAGTATGAGTGCCCTAGAGTATAGCCTCCGCTTTAAATCCTTGACGAGGTATGCTTCAGCCATGGTGGCAGATATGGGCGACAGGGTACACCGATTCGTAAAGGGCCTAGGGCCACACTTGATGGATAAATGCTTGACTGCGTCCCTTCAGGACGGTATGGATATTGCACGCATTCAGGCACATGCTCAGAACTTAGAAGAAAGCCTACAACAGCGGAGGAGTGAGCGTGAGCAAGATCGGGAACATAACAAGAGAGCTAGACCTTCGGGTCCAACAAGCGAGTTTAGAGGCGGACACAGGCAGCAGTTCCCTAGACATTCAGGCTATTCTATGACCAGTGCATCTCCTCGGTTTCCAGGCCAGAGCCTCAATAGATCTGCTCGTTCAGGGCCGAGTCCCAGTTATTCAGGACCTCAGTTCAGAGACGATTCTGGCCAGTCAAGGCCACCTGTACCACGATGTTCCCAGTGTGGGAAGTTGCATTGGGGTCGATGTCGATTGGGCTCGGATGGTTGCTATTCATGTGGTTAACTAGGCCATATCATGCGTGATTGCCTCTCAGTACAGGGTAGAGGTAAGACCCAGCCATCAGGGTCGGCAGCCGGATCATCAGCATCTGTACGCCCTACGGGGCCAGGTGCACATGCGCCAGTCGACCATGGTAGAGGTAGAGGCAGAGCTCCCAGTACTAGCGATCCTCACCACCGTATTTATGCTTTGGCTGGACGCCAAGATCTTGAATCTTCTCCTGACGTGGTCACTGGTATATTATCGGTAGTCTCTCATGATGTATATGCTTTGATTGATCCGGGCTCCACATTATCATATGTTACTCCATATATTGCGGGTCGATTTATAATTGAGCCGAAGTCTATCAAACCTTTTGAGGTGTCTACACCCGTGGGTGAATCGGTAATAGCTAGCCGAGTATATAGGAATTGTGTGATTGTGATTTGTGATCGTCGTACTATGATTGATTTGCATGAGCTAGAAATGGTAGATTTTGATGTCATTATGGGCATGGACTGGTTGGCTTCTTGTTATGCCAACGTTGATTACCGGATGAAAGTGGTTCGTTTCCTGTTTCCGGGAGAACCAGTGTTAGAATGGAAAGGAAATACGGCATCACCAAAAGGTAGGTTTATTTCCTATCTAAAGGCAAGGAAAATGATCACAAAAGGGTGCATTTATCATCTAGTGCGAGTTCAAGATGTAGAAGCTGAATCGCCGACTCTTCAGTCAGTTCCCGTAGTGAACGAATTTCCGGATGTGTTCCCGGAAGAGCTTTCAGGTCTTCCCCCCGAACGGGAGATTGATTTTTCCATTGATGTGTTGCTAGGCACCATACCTATATCTATTCCCCCATATAGAATGGCACCCGCAGAATTGAAGGAGTTGAAAGAGCAATTGAAGGACTTGCTTGATAAAAGCTTCATTAGGATCGATGATTGAATATATGGGGGAATAGATATAGTCTATGGCTATGTATATAATATGAATATGAATGGCTATGTATATAATATGAATATGAATGTGAAAAGACTATGTATATGAATGCAAATAGGGACATGTAAATACGAGCACTATTATGAAATACACATGAGAAATGGAAAGTCCCTATGAAAGGTAGGTAAGTGCCATGATGATGATATTATTTTCTTCCCTCCTATGCCACTTCATATATAGTCTATGATGATTCTATATTGATGTTGATCATGCTTTACATACTCAGTACATTCTTCGTACTGACGTCTTTTTATTTGTGGACGCTGCGTCATGCCCGCAGGTGCACAGGGAGACAGACTTGATCCATAGCTACTTATTCAGAGATTACATAGCGAAGCTCCATTTCCTTCGGAGCCATAGCTTTTGGGTACTTATTCTTTTGTGTATATAATTATAGGCATAGCGGGGTCCTGTCCCGCTCATGTGATATGTTATACTCTTCCTAGAGGCTAGTAGTCATGTGTATATGGTTAGACATGTCCGGCCTTGTCGGCCTATGTCTTGTGTATCATTATGTCGGCCACGTTGGCCCATGTACATTGATGTGGCATAGATGCATATGGTGATATAAATGTACTGTTGTCCAATTGGGACTCGTTGACGAATGAATGGAAATGTATGTATAATTATGTGGCTCACCTAAATGTAATTATAAGAGTAAGCTAAGAGGGTGCTCGGGTGGGCTAGCACCGGGTGCTCGTCGCGGCCCCGAGTCGGGTCGTGACAGAACCCTGGCGACATTGTCCAGAATGCAATCTACCGCATTGGCTGCATCGCGGTACTGGGGTCTCCTCTGGCTATAATCTTCCCTGATTTAGGAATCTAGGGCCCTTGAACTCTGACCCTGTCGTGAGCGAAAGATGTGATCAAACCTCCTACCTGCAAATCGGGGAGGTGCACTGGCACCGACTGGCCTGAATAACCAGAATATGTCTGCCTTGATCACCTTCTATAACTACTGCCTGCACCCATAGATCTAGCCCTTTTGCCTTGCCTTCTTTCGTTATCGCGATCACTTCTTGGTGGTTGTTGTCGCCCCTCTAAATTCTGAGCATGGGCCTGTATTCGGGATATATCCATCCCGTCTTGCAAGGAAGCCATCAATCAATCTCTGAATAAATGTGGCCCTAGGCCACTTACAAATCTATGTACCGGAACTCCCATGTCGGCCACAATAGCTGGGGCATATCTAGCCACAGAATTAAATTGCATGCTATTCTCCCGAGCACTCATATTCCATTGCCTCAGATTTATGAATATATCCGCTCAAGCTCGGCGGACCTCGGGTGGCAAATAGTGACGAATAAAAGCATCCACGAATTCCTGCCAAACCGGAGGAGGTGCATTCTCTCCTCTTGATAATACCCAATTGTTATACCGTAAAAATGCCACATCCCGGAGTCTATAAGATGCCAACTCCACGGATTCAGTTTCAGAGGCATGGACAATCTTCAATGTCCTCAGCACCTCATCTATGAAACCTTGCGGGTCTTCATCCGGCTTTGACCCGAAGAACTTCGGAGGATTTAGACTCATGAAATCACGGGCTTTGATGCTGGCTACCTGATCACTTGAACTGGCATTTTGTCATTGTGCCTGAGCGGCAACCAATTGCGTCAATAAATGAATGGCCTCGATCATTTGTTGACCCGAAGCGACCGGTGGAGAAATTGGAGTTGGAGCTCCTCCTTGTTCTTCCACATTAGGCGGGGTAGAAGAAGTATTCGACAAGGCCTCATTATGTGATTCTCCTTCTTCTATATCCATCGGAGGCTCTCTTTCTACCCGCCTCTTTGCCGTAGTCTTACTCTTCTGGGCGGCTGTAGCCTTTCCCTTGGGCGGCATTCTGAAATCATAACACACTATTAAGGAGGATAAAATCTTATACACGGCTCTATCGCACGATCTCATAAGAAGAAAGATGGTCATTTTTCCTAAATGCCCTGTAGCCTCTTGTTTATTGATGTGGCGCACAACACACCATAAACAAGACTCTACGAGACACGGCTCGTAGACACTTCGTAGGACTGAACCGCTCTGATACCACTTCTGTCACGACCCAGCTAGGGGCCATGACGGGTAACCGGGGCTAACCACCGAGCACCATTCGTCCTACTACTCACCTTACTCATTTACTGCTCTTTTATCAATTCATATTCAAATCGTAGGAAAAGTCATCTTTCATTCAAGAACATAAAAATACTTTTATATGCATAAAGCCTCTCGGCTATCAAAATAATATATATATACATAGAAATAAATCGTGAAGACATCCAACCCACACTGGGCATCTACGAACCTCTACTGGAGTGCTATATATAAGGACGGGACCAGACCCCGTCATGCCCAAAAATACCTATACATGAATATACACAAAAGGATCATCATAAGCACCTCCGAACAAAGGAGTGCTTTCAATCAGCTGACAGCTACTGCTGGTCTGGATCGAGTTCTCCTCCCTGTCTACCTGTGGGCATGATCACAGCGTCCAAATAAAACAGACGTCAGTACGAATATTGTACTGAGTATGAGAGGCATAAACCAGGAAATAAGGCAATGATGTACAAGAAGTATCAATATGGAATAGCTATATCTGACTATCAAGTGTAAAAGAAATAATGCATGCTGGCTTACTCATAGTCATCATCAGGGTATGTGTGCATAAATATATAAGCTGCCCGCCCATATAGGTACGGTGTAATAATGTATAAGCTGCCTGTCCATATGGGATCGGTGTGATAATCATAACATTAGCCTGCGTCCAGGCCTCCCACGTCTGGGGTATCATCTCATGCCGCCCACTAGTGGTGTCTGCCCATGCCACTTGGCCATGGTACATCGTATAGCTGCTTGCCTTGGCGGTGACTGCCCGGCCAACTAGGCTCGGTGTTACATCATCATCATACATGCTCATCATAATATTCTTATCGTAACATACTTATCATAATACATGCATAAGGCTTATGAACAACTTTACTTTATCGGGGTGACGTAAGGTTGTGATCCCCTGATTTCATTATGGAGCAATTATTGACATTCTGCCTCACCTTGAAGGAACTAACATAAAGGTGAGTGTGAGCAATAAATAACATCATGTCATTTTAGGATCATCATAGCATATCTATTATCTTATATTACCTTTCATAGATATAGCTTTTAACTTTCCGGAATATAGGAACTCATGAAGAGGAAGAAAATTTTTACTATGAGTGATGCAAGCCGAGTTGCCTCAAGGACACTTAAAGGACCGTCTCATGGAGACCAAGTTTGGATGATAGCATAGAGAGGACGGATGGGAGATGGAAGAGCATTAAAGTGGCCAACGAGCAAGGAAGGATATGTTTGCAAGAGGCCACATTCGCAAATTCAAGATTTCCATCACCACAAAACTAGCCAAACAAGGCCCTTGCCTCATTAATGGCATTTAGGTAATAATAGGGTCTTCTATTATTTAGTTAGTATAAATAGCTAGTCTTTTATTTCATTAGGGGATTTTGATGAATTGATAAATTGATGAGTGATTTTGAGAGTTATCTCTAGAGAGAGAAACTTGTGAGAGAGGCCATGGATGGCTCTTGTTGAATCTTTGATTGTTGAGAGGATTGGTTGCTTGGGAATTCAATTCCCTTGAGGTCATCTTAAGAGGTTGGTGCTATCTAGAGTGTAATTAGGAGGTCTTGGTTATTGAAGAAGCTTGGTTGCCTAATTGTGCCTATTTTTGTGTCAATCTATCTATCTTTTCTTTTCTTCTTAACTTTTCGTTTCCGCGTATCCGTTATTATATCAATTGGTATAAGAGCTTAGTTTGGGTTTGTTCCACCAAATCTAGTCTTGGGTTTTGATTAAAAAAAAAAATCAAAATTCAAAAAAAAAATTGAATTTTCTTGTTGATTTTGTTGAATCTAGTGTTAGATTAGAGTTTTTTTTAGTATTTCTAGTGTCCAAATCTTCCATTTCGAGCTATTAGGAGTTAGGGTTTGTGTTCCACCATTGTTGAGCTTCAAAGCTTCAAGAACAAGGTTGGTGGGTTTGAAGAAGGAGAAGAATTTAAGGTTCAAGTTGATTGGGGTTTGTTATCTAGTGGATAAGGACTCTAAATCCGAATTTTGGAGGTATTTGACCAAGGATTTAAGGATCTACCATTTTTGATATTTGAAGCTTTAAAGAACTCAAGAACTTGAAAAGTGGGTCTTGTGATGCGGTTGAAATTGAAGGTTGAAACTTATTGGGTTTTGTTCTCTACATCAAAGAGAACTTAAATCCGAAATTTGAGCTAATTTGGAGTTGGTTTGAGGGTAGTTGAATTTTTGAATTGTTCTTGTGTTCCTGAAGACCTTCAAATCTTCATAAGGAAGAAGACTCTCCAAAGGGCCATTTGATCCAAAAGCTGTCAAATAAAGTTGTGAAAAAGTGTTTGTGGGCCCAGCAAAAAAAATCAGAAATACTTAGTCTAAATTTCAGATTTTTCAAAAAAAAAAAAGTACTGTTCATCCGCTTTTGGTCCGCATAGCGCAAGGAAAGCCTGATTTTCTGAGAGCATCCGCTTTTCATCTGCGAAGCGGAAGGAAAGCGTGACTCACTGAAGAGTTTTCGAACATTTTTTCCAAGTGTAAAAATGGTTTGGTTCTTTCCTAACTTTTTTCTGTGATTCTTACAACTAATTAATAACTAGTAATCACCCTTATTAGTTGCTAATTAGTTCTTGAGTCCTTTCTTCAAGCCAATTCTTTTCTCATTTTACAACTTCATCGTTAATTTCTTGATTCAGGTGCGTTTGTTTTAATTGAGTCATCCTCTTTCTTCGAGTCTAACAAGAATCCATTCCAACCTCAAGTAGCAATTGTGCACCTTGCAAGAAACCGAATCCAATCGAGAATCAACATCGGCTAATCCATTTGAGTGGTAAAAGGCAAGAGTGTGTGAGTTCATTTGAGTGGTGCTACCCGAGCACAAACGAGTGTAGACACGAGTGTGGTGAGGTTTCTTTACTAGTAACGTGTTTGCTAAGTGTTCTTTGCAGGTACTTCTCTATGGATTCCGATTCATGTGGTGGCGATTATGATTGTTATGACCATGATGGTTGTAGTTACGAAGAGGAGGACTATGGGAGCTATCAAGTGTGTGACCATGGGGAATATGAGGGCTATATGGGGAATGGTGATCATGAAGAAGTTCGAGGAGAGAATTTCTATTTTGAAGGAGAATGTAAAGAGAGTGGTACTCATGTGTCTCATGAGGAAGATGGGGATGAAGAAGAAACTTGTTATGATTCACATGATGAAGGTGAAGGTTCTTGTGCTATACATCATAATGATGAAGACGACTCGGGATATGACTCTCCTTCCCACGTGCCTCATGGGTCTTATGGGAAAAATCCTTATACAAATAAGAATTGTGGAGGGTATGTCTATGGAGGTAGTGAACGTGCTAAAGTTGATTATGGAAGGGCTTCTAGTGGGCATGCATATGCTTCTTCTTGTAGTACTTCCTATCCGAAGCAAAGTGGCATGTGTGGGAATGTGAGTACTAGTTGGAGTCGTCATATGCAAAAGCAGGTGGTTCCAAAGAAGCGATTCATGGAGACCAAGGTAAACCTTTGTGGTAGAGAGGGAATCCTTGTGCTTGATGATAATTGTTACACCAATTTCATCACCCCTCGTGCGGTTGAAGAGTTAAGGCTACCTTGTGTGATTAGGAAAAATCCTTACTATGACAAGGGAGGGTATTGGGTTGATAAAAGAGTGATGGTATTCATTTCACTTGGCGAGTACCAAGAGGAGGTTTGGTGTGATGTGCTTCCAATGGATACTTGTCACGTATGTTTAGGTGGCCCTTGGTTTCAAAGGCATGAGATCCCATATGAGCAAGAGTGGCATAAGTATGTCGTGGATGAAAGGAGGAAACCTCTATTTCCATACGTGCAAGAGCCCAATGTGAGATGGCCTATCTTGATTATGGAAGCTAGTGGAGAAGAGTATGTGAAATGGGAGTTCATGATGGAAGAAATCTTTGCTAGTTACCCTTATTCCCAAGAAACGAAAATGAAATGGGCTATTGGGACTTTTGAGAAGAAGCTTGCACACTATTGGGCGTACAAGAGGGGAGATCCAATCACTACTTGGGGTGCAATGAAAGAGAGCTTGAGAGGCTATTATCCCGAACCACATGAAAAGGGTTATAGTAGCAAAACCACTTCCCAAGAGAAAAAGTCAAAAGGGAAGAAGCAAAGTCCCTCTTGTGAGATGCCACAAATTCAACATATTCCCTCTCCTATAGAAACCCCAAGTGAGATTTGGGCAGCATTGAAAAGGAAGTGGTTGAAAGGAAGAACGACGGACAAGACCATTAATTCACGTGGTCAAATGGGCTTTCCTTTGGTGTCTCAAGGCGAGGAAGATCCCTTACATGAGAATCAAGGTAAAATAATTTCCCCTATTACTCTTACTTTGTTGAGTAATCTTATTGCCAATTTGAGTATGGAAGTTAGTTTACCTTGCATTGCGCCTAGTGAATCCTTGCCATGTCTTGATAATGTCATTGTTGAAAGTGTCTCTACACTAGTTGATCCTATTGATGACTGAATTGATCCTTCTTGCGAGGTCGATTTGTGTCCACCTAGTGTTGACACTTGTGCGTTGAATGATAGTGCATTATCGAAGGCGGGTGCTCAAACACTAGTTGATCCTTTAGATGACCAAATTGATTCTTCTTGCAAGATCGATTTGTGTCTACCTAGTGTTGGCACTTGTGAATTAAATAGTAGTACAATGTCATGTGAACATCATGTTAGTAATTCTTGCGAGTTTGACATACTACCAACTAGTGTTGAAACTCGTGTTGATCAACTTGCTTGTAATGATAATTCACTACTTGAGGATCCTTCTCATGTGTTTAATGTACCTCTAGTTAGTGATAATGTTGATATAGTTGGTCAATTGAAAGAATATGACATCTCACCCTTGCTTGTTTCATGTCAAAATGAGTCTCTTGATCATACTTTACTGTCGTGTGATAAGACTCCAATTTGTAGTGGTGATGTGTGTCATGTAGATAGTCATGTGAGCGAAAATGCATTGAAAGATGACATTGGTTCTTTTGAGAGTGAAATGACATGCTTTGACTCCTCATTATTCCTGGATTACTCTCTTGTAAAGGATAATGTTTTATTTGAGGATGACATGACTATTGAGAGTGATGCACCTAGTGGGGTGTTTGGTAATGTTGAATGTTTAGTTTCCTTTGGAGACTATAATGTGATATGTAACCCACTATGGGATGAATACACTCTTTCCCATGATGGAGATCTTCCTTTGAGGAATTGTGATCCATTTGTGGGGAAGGAAAGTGTTACAAAGGAAGGTAGTTCTTGTCTAGAAATTGCAAATTCTTCCTTTCATTTTCAACTTCATAGTAACCCCTTGGATAATCTTGTCCTTGAACCATATGGTGAGGTTACATTAGGGAGTGATATTGACGAGGAAGTTATTTTACGTGATACCTTTCTTTATTACTTGTTTACATATGATGACATTCTTGAGCATATAGGGAGTGCATCTTATGTGGGAGAAGGCTCTTATGATCTAGCCGATTGTGTTCTTGACCATACTAGATGGATGTTCGTCCACTTTGATCGAGGTGACACATTGTGTGCTTTGAGAGCACTATCTTGGGGGGTGTCTTTGTTTGAAAAATGAGAGTGTTCTTGTTTGGACATTATGCTACATGTCAAATAGAACCAATGTCGAGTTGCATACTTCGTATTTTGAATCCATTAGCTTTATTACGTTATCCTTATGTCATGAACCTTGGAGGAATCAACTTCTTGATACCTCATGTGTGCAAATGTTAGTCATGATTGTCATAGATGTGTAGTTGTACCACAAGTTTGTTCATCCTTGGCATGAATATGTGATTATTGCATTGTGTGCTAACCGTCAATCCTTAAGGAGTATGTTTTTGTTTGTCTCCCTTATGGTTTTGCAAGGTTTAGATTCGAGGACGAATCCTTTTCAAGAAGGGGAGAATGATGCAAGTCGAGTTGCCTCAAGGACACTTAAAGGACCGTCTCGTGGAGCCAAAGTTTGGAGGATAGCATGGAGAGGACGGATGGGAGATGGAAGAGCATTAATGTGGCCAACGAGCAAGGAAGGCTATGTTTGCAAGAGGCCACATTCGCAAATTCAAGATTTCCATCTCCACAAGACTTGCCAAACAAGGCCCTTGCCTCATTAATGACATTTGTGTAATAATAGGGTCTTCTATTATTTAGTTAGTATAAATAGCTAGTCTTTTATTTCATTAGGGGCTTTTGATGAACTGATAAATTGATGAGTGATTTTGAGAGTTATCTCTAGAGAGAGAAACTTGTGAGAGAGGCCATGGAAAGAAACACCACACGCTATTGAAAACATGATAAAGACTATCACCACCTTGCTTGGAACCAAAAACAAGGATAAAGAACACCAAATAGAGAAAATAACTCTATTGCAAACTAGGGTTTAAGCTCAAAAACGTGAATAGTATATTTAAAAGTCATGAGAACCCTTTATATAGGCCTAGGTTCTCTTCTTTTATGACTAAAAATCCATATTCTACTCTAGAAAGGAAATAACTAAAAACAAGGAGAATAAAATCCCTATTCTACAAGGAAAAGAATAAAAAAAAACTAGAATCCTACTAGAACTAGGATAAAGATCCTACTAATGATAGGAAATTAAATCCAACTATAATATAAATCAAGAAACAAGAAACCTATTTAGAAAAGGATTCAAGAAACAAGAATGGGAAATAATCTTCAAACTTGAGCTTCTTGGACTTTTCTTTTTCTTGAATTTCAATCTTGTGTTTCTTAATTTTCTTGGATTTCTTGATCTTCTTCATCTTTCATCATCTTGGTTATTGAAGAACCTTGGTTGCCTAATTGTGCCTATTTTTGTGTCAATCTATCTATCTTTTCTTTTCCTTTTATTTATATTCTTAATTTCTCATTTTCGTGTATCCGTTATTGTATCAATGAGATTCATGCCATTAAGAAGAAAGGACTAGTCTCACATACCTTTGACGTTTAACTAAGCTATCGTTCGCTTGTTCTCCTTCGATATCACATTTCTACCTTAGATGATGGTTGAACAAGCCTTGAATGGAATTACTCCTTCAGCACCAAACCCTACTTTACTTCTTTTTGGGTTTTCTTGAGAAAGATGAACTTTAGTGTGATTCTTACACTTGATTTCGTGGGTTTTATGTAGTTGATGACTAATTTCCTTTGCTTTTCTTGTGATGAAAAGTAGAGAGTATTCTAGAGGCTTCTTGAGAGAAATTGTCACGACCCAACCCCGTAAGCCGTAAGTAGTGCTCGAGATGGACACTCGTACATATTTATTAGCCAAAATCTACTTGCGTTTAGCTTATTAAGGGCTTTTATACATACAAGGCAATACGTCATTTAAAATCGTCACTTACATTATCGCACACAAGCCGGTCAAGATATCGTAGTGTAGGGAAGTGCCAAACATAAACCATACTACCATAACTGGACAATAGCGACCCACGACCCACATACATGTCTACAGGCCTCTAAGAGTAACATCAGCATCATATGGCGGGACAGGGCCCCACCGTACCCTAATTAGACATATGCATATACATATATATACAACAGAAGGATCTATACCAAAAGTAGAGGCTCCGGAACAAGGGAGCACTTCAAAGTAGCAGAATAGATGTCCTAAGCTGGCGGATCACTGCAACGAGCGTCTGTACCTGCGGGCATGAAACGCAGCCCCCGAAGAAAAGGGGGTCAGTACGGAATATGTACTGAGTATGTAAGGCATGAAATACAGTAAACAAAGCCATAATCTGAACAAGGAATACAAAAGTAAGTACACTATCCAGAATACCAAAATGTATACTTTTAAAACACAAATCATGCATGTCGAGGGGATATGTCACATCGGGCCCATTATAGGACTCGGTGGACAAAATATGGTTGCCACCCCGTCACTGGCGCCATAGCACATCATACTCCGGAATAGGGAATAGCTCCGAAACACATCATACTCCAGAACACATCATACCCCAGAACACATCATACTCAAGAACCCATCATACTCCAGAACATATATATACATATAACAGATCCCGGCCCTCTAATGAGGGACGCGGTGAACAATGCAGTGGAAGGCGCATGATAACGTATCCTGGCCCGGGCTCAGTGAATGACATATTGAGGCATCCACGAGCAGAGTAGTGAGAAACTATATGCACACTAATCATTTTTTTTAAGACTCGATAGATAAGTACACAAAACGACACTTGAAGGATCGTAAACACGTTTCGGATCAATCTGAGTTTTGCATAAGAAAGTTATGACCATCATTTACTACAGAACCCTCTACGAACGTTTTAAAGCAATCCGAGACCGTCTACGAAAGTTAAGGACATTATTACTTATAGAACTCTTTTAAAAACAAGAACTCTTTATACTTTGATCGTTATGCAATCAAACTATAAGCTCGACTATACTAAGTGTACTCATATTAAGAAGTGATTAAGAATCGTAAACAAGCTCGGAATTAAAGATTAGAGTTACCCCAAGATACGTATTATACCTTACTTGGCTCTAGGACATGCCAGAGAAAGAAAGGGTAAGCCTTACATACCTTGCCCGCTTCCTAAGCTAATCCGAGCTTAAGTCCCGACTTTCGCAAGATCTACAACAATATAATAGGTACCAAACATTAGCTATAGACACTTAAGAGTCCAATCCTAAACTAACACTTCGTTCACAGAAATTTCGACAGCATTTCCCCTGTAAATACAACCAACCCCGAGAATCTAACTCGGCCAAATTATCAACAACAATACCAACAACCATATTTCCAACTTTCACAATCAATTTAAAATGCATTCTAACTCTAGTAACTCTCTTTTTACATAATTCAACGGCACTTCATTTACATTCATTTTACCCCCATACAATCAAGTCAACATTAATGCTCACACGTTCAAGTAATAACCTAAGACCTTTCACACCAAACTCAAGAACACTTCAAACAATCCGCGCAATGACCAAAACAACCCAACCAATGTACAACACCACCCGAAACCTCACAACACCACCAAGGACAACAACACATTCTTTTCTTCCAAATTCATGAACTACAATAACAATCTGCACGTCAACAACATTATTCTCATGAATACAAGAAATGATATAAAAATCACGTTAGCTTCGAAAACAGCCCCCAACGGTTACAACTTCAACTTAAATCATTAAATTTCATTTTCAACATAGAATCCATAACAACAACAACCAAAAATACTAAATAAAATTATTTCATCACTCCTACACAACACACACCTACACGGCCCAACACCAACACATAGGGTTTCATGAATTTCAGTCATTTCTACATACTACAACATGCACAAACCACCCATAACATATGAGAAAGGAGATTAAACCTCACCCTTTTCCACTTATCTTCTTACTTGGCTAGGGTTGTAAATCGCCACAAGAAATGGTTTGATTGCTCCAACAACTACTCTACGTTAATAAGGGCCTTCCAATTCGTTGGAATATTAGAAGAAAATAATTTTTTGATCAATATTTGAGGGCTTCAATTTTCGGCTACCATGGCCGAATGGTGCTCTTCTTTTTTATTGTCCAAGTTTCTTCAAACTTCTTTAGTTGAAAATGATGAATAAATTGGTCATCTCTCATATATATATATACTTAGTTACTACAAATACCAAGTGGACACGTGTCCCCACCCATGGCTTGAAGCAATTGGCCAAGCCATGGGGTGGGGTCCACACGGCCACAAGTGGCCTTATCATGAACCTTCTTGAATTGTTTGTGAATTTCCCTTTTTACCCCTAGCCTTTCTCAACATTTCCATACTAATAAACAACTTGTGTAGTAAAAATAAATCCGGAAAATAGCCTTGCCCTTAACTTATCGCGGTTATCTTGAAATATCCGAATGTACAAAATACAGGATATAACTGAAATATCATGGAGTTGAAATGAATTGAATGAGGTTAGGTCTCCTTCTAATGACTTAAAATCTAATCCGGAATGAACAGTGACTGAGGTGCACAGTGGTCGTAAACCCAGTTTACGGTCCGTCCAGTTTACGGGCCGTATACCGTGGTCGTATTTAATCATATCAAAACCAGAAAGGTATGCTGAGGATCATGGTTATTTACGATCGCAGTTGTCACACCCTATTCTCACTAGGGTGTGATGGGCACCCGACCCCATACTCCTAGCCGAGCGAACCCGCTGACTCTTATTACACATATAGTCCCTTTGAACTCTTAAATCAAGTAAAATGAAATACACAGTAAAGCTTTCAGAAATATTCTTTTTCGTTGTTCTCAAATCAAACATAATCTGTAATCATATGGAATTTATAGCATAACTTAGAATGACACATCGGCTGATGGAGCCACTTCCAATACTGACATCCTATACCCATGACTCTGTCTGCAAAGTCTCTAACAACAATCCAGAAATCATAACATACCAACTCCGACTCGGCAACGCTCCGGAAGGAAGTGGAGCTCGCCAATCCCGCTGGAACATCTTCTAGCAAAGTCTTCCACTCATCTGGGTGTACCTGCGTGGCATGAAACGCAGCCCCCGAAGAAAGGGGGTCAGTACGGAATATGTACTGAGTATGTAAGGCATGAAATACAGAAAACAGAAACATAACAGGAACAACAGTACAAAAAGTAAGTACATTAGCCGGAATACCAAGGTGCTTATTTTCCGAACGTAAATCATGCATACAAATGTCATATGTCAGAAGAAGTACAGAAAATGAGTAAATCCTCCAGAGTACCAAAATACTTACTTTCCAAACACAGATCATGCGTGCCGACATCATATGTCATCATATACATATAAATATAACAGATCCCGGCCCTCTAGTGAGGGACGCGGTGGATGGAGTCATCATGTATGCTGACATCATATATCATATATGCATATAACTGATAGTGCTGTGGGACGTACAACCCGATCCATATATCAATATAATAGTGCCGAGGAACGTACGACCCGATCAATAAATATAATATATTAGTGCCGAGTATAACATAGTGCGCATAATGACATGACCGGCCTGAGACTCGACGAACGATATAACAATAGTATGCACGATCAGAGTAGTAAGAGACCATATGCATATAAATAAATTCTAAGACTCGATGGACAATTATACTTACCGACATCTGAAGGCTTAGAAACAAGTTTCGGGTCAATCCGATTTAGTATAAGAAAGTTATGAGCGTTTGAAGTACAGAACCTTCTACGAACGTTTCAGAAGCCATTTTTGGAAAGTCAAAGCAACAATCATATCAAGTACCTTTCGGATATCGTTACGGATCAAATCAAATAGAGCTTTTGGAACCATATGTACGTATCAAAATATGTCAAAGACTCGATGGAATAATCAAACGTGCTATCATTTGAAAACCAAGACATTAGTCATATCAATTATCTCTCGAATGCCATTCGGAAACACATCCACCAATCTTCGGACATCATAGATACGCATCAAAACCATATGAAACAGCTTATGGAAATCAAGAACGTTAGCCATCCTAGTGGCTCTAAGAATAGGAATCTCTTTGAAGTCATACATATACGTCATCTACTTGTTTCATAAGGATCATGCCAAAAGAAAGAAAGAGTAAGCCTTACATACTTGTCCCACGTCCAATTAGCTACACTTATTCGTCCAAGCTTGCTAGTCTACATTCAAGAGAATCGACATAATCATTAAACTCATTGACATATACTTGTCTTAGTCTTTCAAACAAATTCGTTATAATCTGCCGAAATTTCGGCAGCATCTCCCCTGTAAATACACCATCCCCGAGAATCTAACTCAGCCAATTTATCAACAACAATCCGAGAATTCAACTCGGCCAAATTATCAACAACAATACCAATAATCATACTAACAACTTCAACAATCAATCCAAAATATATTCTAACATTAACAACTCTTGTCACACAATTCGACGGCATTTCATTTATATTCAATTCAATCACATATATTCAAGCTAACACCAATGATCCCACATTCAAGTGTTAATCCGAAATCATTCTAACATGATTCAAGAATACTTCAAACAATTCACATAATATTCGAAACAACCCAATCAACATACGACTTCACCCGAAACCTTCCAAATTCCACAAGAACAATAACAACACATTTCCTTTCCTTCCAAATTCATAAATTACACCATCAATCTACACATTAACAACTCCATCCTCATAATTATGAGAAACCACACTAATGTCACATTAACTCATCCAATAATCCCATAACAATTACAAATTCATTTCAAGTCATCAAATTTTCATTTTTATTATGGAATCCACAATAACAACAATCAAAATTCTAAATAAAATCAATTCATCACATCTACACAACACCACCTCCATTCGGCCACACCATACACATACATATTTCATGAATTTCATCCATTTCTACATACTACAACATTCATAAATCATCCACAACACATGTAAAAGAAGATTGAACACATACCTTTTCCCACTCATCTTCTTTCTCGGCTAGAGTCCTCAACTTGCACAACGAATACTTTGCTTACTCCAACAATTACTCCATATTAAAGAGGACCTTCCAATTAGTAGAAATGCTAGAAGATAATAATTTTTGATCAAATCTTCTTTGTTACACCTCAGAAAAATTTTCCGTTGGTACGTAAGTGAACGAACTAGTGATAAGTATGAGTGCATGAGGTCCATGAGCAAGAAACGACGTTTGATGACCTTAGGCGAGATTTCAAAGGTATCCGATGTGAGATGAGAAAGTTGGCTAAGTTAAGATGAGATATAAGGTGAGCAATGCATGTGCATGGACGTGGGTGATTAAAATGAGAAGTCTAAGAGATATGAAAAGTTGTAGATTTGAAATCTGCCCAGTGGTCGTAAAGTGCAAAATACGGACCGTAAATTGGTATACGGTCCATAAACTGGCAGTCATAAATTACCATGCAAGACTTCGACTTTCTGCCCAGTTGAGAAATGGTAAAATACGACCAGGAGGACGGACCGTAAAGTGATTTACGGCCCGTAAACCATGGTCGTATATCACCATGCATGAAGCCAAATTTCTGGTTCTGGAAATGGTTAAAGATGACTACGAGGGACGGTCCGTAAAGTGGAATACCCGTAAACCTCCATGGACGACCACTGTTCACCCAGCATAGATTTTTGCAATTCATTAAATAAGGGACCAACACTTATTTTATTTCATTACAACAATACACCACTTCTCTCTAAAACCTCTCTCTACATTCTTTATACAAGTTTTCAAGGATATTTGAGGATCAAAAACATAAAACAAGGTGAATCAAGAGTAAGAACATCATCAAAGATCATCCAAGTCATGAAATCCAAATGGAGAAAAACTAGGGTTTTTCCCAAAGTGGAGTATTATTAACCAAAGCTTGTTCCTACAACTTCTAAGGTAAGATTCATGATTTTTTACATGATGTTTAAGGTATTGAAGAGTTGAAATACATGGATTGTAGAAAATATGGTCAAGTAGGTCATGAATGATGAATAGTGTCATTTTGAGGAATAATTTGAATTGAATCATGAATGTTGTCGTGTTGTGATATGGATGCATTATAAATGGTACTAAGATCATGAACTAGACTCTTTAGACGAATGGACGAAGTTGGATGTTATGACCATGTATATGGGTGAATTAGAGGCAAATTAAGGAATCTAGATAATGTGGATAATGTGAATGACTAATGGCTATTGTTATGATATTAATGAAGGTATAGACGCTAGCATTGGGAGGAAGCGTGCAAATGTAGAATAGTCCGACGAAAAGGTATGTAAGGCTAACCCTTCTTTCATAAGGCATGGTTCCTTGGCCAAACTTTTAAATCTTCTATATGAGTATGTTGTATTCAAACGATTGACACTCCGAGCTCATAAGCTCACGATCCTCGATATGTGCTACGATTGTACTACGCACCCTATATGACGAGTAAGCATAAGATATAGATGTAGTGAAAATGATGATGATAGTGATGACGATGATAATAATAATGATGCTAAAGGCGCCTACGGGATATTATACTTACATGTGCCTATGAAGGGCTATAATGACACCCCGAGCTTATAACGCCGGGTAGGATATATGTATATGAATATGTATAAAGTATGTATATGATTACGAAATGCGTGCACACCTCTACAGATGGTACGGATAACCCTGAAGCCTTGGTAGGGCCAGGTATGAGTAAACTTGAGCCTTGGTTGGCCAAGTATGTATGAAACACCGATCCTATGAGGTTGGGTATGCTATGTAAATGCTATGTATATGAAATGTATATGAAATGACTAAATATATAATATGAATATGAATGTGATAAGACTGTATAAGAATACGAATAAGGATATGTATACGAATATGAGCACAAGTATGGTACGAGTACTATTATGGAATACGGATGATGACGTAGGTGTACAAATACGTATGAAAAATGGAAAGTCCTACGAAAGGCAGGTAAGCGCTATGACGATGATATTATTGTCTCCCCCCTCCTATGCTATTTCATATGTTGTTCATGATGCTTATTTATTGATGTTTCTCATGCTTTACATACTCAGTACATTCTTCGTACTGACGTCCTTTTGTTTGTGGACGCTGCGTCATGCCCGCAGGTGCACAGGGAGACAGACTTGATGATATAAATGTGTTGTTGTCCAAATGGGACTAGTTGACGAATGAATGGAAATGCATGTATAATTATGTGGCTCACCTAGATGTAAGCATAAGAGTAAGCTAAGAGGGTGCCCGGGTGGGCTAGCACCGGGTGCTCGTCGCGGCCCCGAGTCGGGTCGTGACATTCTTCAAGGTTCTTGCTTGGTGGTATATGGCCGAATGGCCCCTTCTTGGCTTTCTCCAAGTTTCTTGAAATTTCCAAGTGGTGGAAATGATAAATATGATGAATTAACCATCTCTTATCTAATTATACAATTTATCCATGTGGGCCAAGGCCCACACCTACACTGCACGGCCATTTGGCCTTTTGATTCAAGACCATTAATTTTCCATAATTCCATTTTTAACCCCAAATTATCCTTAATATTTCCATGAGCCACCTCGTGAATTTCCCTTTTTACCCTTAGCCTTTCTAAATTTTTCCACATCAAAAATTTTCATAAACAACTTGTACATTAAAATACTTTTGGAACATAGTCTTGTCCTTAACTTACCACGACCATCTTGAAATATCCGAATGTACGAAATGCGGGATATAACATCCTCCCCCCCTTTAGAACATTCGTCCTCGAATGTTCAACTGATCTTATGGGGTCTTATAACACTTCGGGGGGTCCCTCTTATAGTTGTCTTCTTCTTCACACCCATTCCTTATAATCGAACTTCTCGGTCTTTACATGAGTTCTCATTCCGTGTCACAGGTTTTCTAATCCACTGCACCAACTTATTATCCTTGTCCTTCCCAAGTCACCTCTTCTCTGTTATTGTTTCGTCACCACACCTTAATAAAAGCCATGTCTTTGGTACGGAATCTTCACTTAACGATCTAATATGGCCACAGGCTGTTCCTTGCTCTCATTTATCTATAGTATTACAGTCCAGTTACTCTTATGGTAACTTATGATCCGAGTTCACTTATCTTCTTAGTCTGCATCATTTTGAGTTCTTGCTACACTTTTTATTTACTTCCTTCCCTCAAATTTCTCGACATAAGTATATTTGTCTTTGATTTCTTTGTATTGGCGCTCGTTTCGTCCATCGTTATTCCTTGTTGGTTCTCCGGTGTGAATTTCTTACCAATATAATCGAGCAACGCTTCACGTCGATGGTCCATATAATTTCATAGCGTATATTCTCATATTCCATACAATTAATGGTCCATGAACTATTTTCTGGTATCCGGTGACCTCTTTTATTTCATTCATAGGCACTGCGTCCTTTCTTTCTTTCAAAGATTTCAGACTACCGATTGTTGATACTTTTGTTTAACAATCGTTGTCATCCGAAATATCCTTTGAGTCTATCATTCTCTCCATTATTCTTTGTGATCTTAGCTTGTACCCTTTCTTGCTCTCTTTGTTACCCTTTAAAACACGTCGCTACATACTTAGATACTGCGCAATTTTTGCATGGTACGGGGGATTCAAATTATGGCATAAACATATCATAATTCATGTTGGCATGAAGCATTCTCTTAAGGTGTCTTCCATCATTTCCCTTCATGTTGGCCTCATGGTACACTTCATTGTCAATTTGTTTCTACTTCTTTTCATGTATTCTCTTGATATGCCGATATATTTTGAACTCCGGCCCCGAGCTAATAAATGTTTCTCCTCTGGAGCCTGTCAGTGTTGCAGTTCCTTTTTAAGTTTAACATAATGTGCTCTCCCCCACTTTTTAGGGGGCTCCTCATATTCCAATAGTCCTCTTGTGAAATCCTTTTCCAACTCTGTGCATGACATATCGAAACTCCTCACCATAAGTTTTTTTTTTTTCATCCTGCGCCTATATCATCATCCTTGTCAACATTCCCATATCTGCTTGTCCACTATTAGTCCCTTCCACCCATTTAACTCACATACTCATAGTTCTTCTTTAATTACGCGTTTGTGTTGCAGCTGTGCGTCCATATTTCCCAAGCGTCCCGCTACTTTTGCTCGCAGCACAGAATCCTTACAGCTCACACTCTCTTTATCGTCACTCATCGAATCTGTGACTGATATTTATAATGCTATGACCGAGCGGTCTCCCATGCACGTTCCTTTCATTTCATTCTATTTCCGCTAAGATCAAATCTCCCAAACCTCACATGAATCCTCATGCCATACCATTAATTTCCCAATCAACAGTGTCGACCCATCATCCTTATTTTTTTTTCAATGCGTAATCGGGTTCCTATCGCTAACTCGTTAAGGTATCCCTTTTACTCCTACGGTTAAAGATTTCCAGTTATTTTTCTCCTTTTGCCGTTTGTGGCATCGACTCCGAAGTTCGTGAAATTTTAACTTTAAGCTCGCAAATCCGTTTTATTTCCAAGTCATCCTTTTGGAAAGCTCTTCCATGTCCGAGGCATCCGTGTTAATCTTATCCTACGCTTATCTCTTTATATACCTTTCACCTTCTTCCGATACTTTGATCTCCTTATTTTCCATCCACTCACTCTCTTTCTTTTCCAAATATCGTTGTATTAGACCTTTCCAATCTTAACCTGTAGTAAAAATAATAGCAGCTTACCTTGTAACACTTGTACCATTTATTTTTGCTGCCACTTGAACTTCGATACCCTTACTTAATTAATGTCTTCTTTACCGTAGCACCGGTTGTTGGGACTCACATGTCCACCGATACAATCACATATGAGATATCATGCGCATTCATATATATATATATATATATATATATATATATATATATATATATATATATAATTATTGTCAACTAAGCCACAAAATACTTCCAAACGCTATTCAAGCCTATCCAAATTCCAGAGCTGTGACGCACTTTCTGTCTCTTCTCCAGTCTAGCCTGTCTCTGTCACACCCTAGTCTTACTAGGGTGTGATGGGCACCCGACCCCATACTCGGAGCCGAGCGAACCCGCTAACTCTTATTACACACATAGTCTCTTTGAACTCTTAAATCAAATAAAATGAAATACATAGTAAAGCTTTCAGAAATACTCTTTTTCGTTGTTCTCAAATCAAACAAAAACTATAATTATATGGAATTTAAAGCATAACACAGAATGACACATCGGCTGATGGAGCCGCTTACAAGACTGACATCCCATACCCACGACTCTGTCTGCAAAGTATCTAACATCAATCAGAAATCATAATGTATAAACTCTGACTCGGCAACACTCCAGGAGCAAATGGAGCTTGCCAACTCCGCTGGAACATCTGCCACAATGGCTTCCACTCATCTGGGTGTACCTGCGCATCATGAAACGCAGCCCCCGAAGAAAGGGGGTTAGTACGGAATATGTACTGAGTATGTAAGGCATGGAATACAGAAAACAGAACCATAATCGGAACAACGGTACAAAGAGTAAGTACATTAACCAGAATACCAAGGTGCTTATTTTCCGAACGCAAATCTTGCATACCGATGTCATATGTCAGAAGAAGTACAGAAAATGGGTAAATCATCCAGAGTACAAAAATACTTCCTTTCCAAACACAGATCATGCGTGCCGACATCATATGTCATCATATACATATTCATATAACAGATCACGGCCCTCTAGGGAGGGACGCGGTGAATGGAGTCATCATGTATGCCGACATCATATAGCACATATGCATATAACAGATCCCGGCCCTCTAGGGAGGGACGCGGTGAACAGAATCATCAATGCATGTCAAAATCATATATCATATATGCATATAACAGATCCCGGCCCTCTATTGCGGAACGCGGTGAACAGAATCATCATATGTCATCCTGGCCGCCACCCCCATATCATCATATCATCATATACATATATACATATAACATAACCCGGCACGCAAGGGAGAGGGACGCGGTGAACAATGAAAACGAAGACGTACGATAACAGAACCTGGCCCGGGACGCAGTGAAGAACATACTGAGGCTTGCACGAGCAGAGTAGTGCGAAACCATATGCACATAAATCAAGACCCGACAGATACGTACTCTTACCGACATTTGAAGGATCATAAACACGTTTCAAGTCAATCCGGTTTAGTATGAGAAAGTTACGGACATTTTACCACAGAACTTTTACGAACATTTAAAAAAAAATCCGAGATCCTTTTACAAAAGTTAGGGACATTAAAACTTACAGAACTCTTTTAGAAACAAAATTCTTTATGGTCATCTCATTGTTCAATCATATAATAACCCGATCATATTGAGAAT
The DNA here is from genome assembly GCF_019175385.1 of Lycium barbarum. NCBI lineage: Eukaryota > Viridiplantae > Streptophyta > Magnoliopsida > Solanales > Solanaceae > Lycium > Lycium barbarum. Next base: position 54,911,864 of record NC_083342.1, on the reverse strand, counting down.
ACTCATATCAAGAAGTGAATGAGAATCATAGATAGACTCGGAAACATATCAACCAGAGCTTCGGAAGTCATAGATACGTATCAAAACCATATGAAGAAGCTTATGGAAATCAAGAATATTAGCCATCCTAGTGGCTCTAGGAATAGGAATTTCTTTGAATTCGTACATATACATCATTCGCTTGTTTCATAAGGATCATGCCAAAAGAAAGAAAGGGTAAGCCTTACATACCTTGTCCGCTTTCTAAGCTAATCCGAACTTAAGTCTTTGGCTTTCGCAAGATCTACAACAATATTAATAGATACCAACATTAGCTATAGATACTTAGAAGTCCAATCCTAAACTAGCACTTCATTTACAAAAAATTTGGCAGCATTTCCCTTGTAAATACAACCAACCCCGAGAATCCAACTCGGCCAAATTATAAACAATAATTCGAGAATTCAACTCGGCCAAATTATCAACAACAATACGAACAACCACACTAACAACTTCAACAATTAATTCAAAGTGCATTCCAACGTTAGTAACTCCTTTTACATAATCCGACGACATTTCATTTACATTCAATTTAGTCACATACAATCCCAAGTTTCAATTTAAACTCTTTTATAGTCTACCAAAAATCGGGCAGCATCTCCCTTGTTTATATGCCTAGCCCGAGATTCCAACTCAACAACCAACAACATCAACAACAATACCAATAATATTAACATCATTTCCAATACCGACGTATGCCATAAAACAGCCCGCACACTGTTTTCTAAATTTCTCAACCAACCAAATTTGCGATATAGCTATTTCATAATTTTATTTCCGCAAAGACGTCGAAGTTAATACCAATAACATCAATACTTACATCCTACAAGATAAATAAATAAATATACATTTTATCCAAAATTCTCCTCACGCCTCAAACCATAATCCAACCACACCGATAAACGAATTTATCACACTATTTTCTCTGTTCTAGTTCGTTAAAACTCTAAATAAACTTGCTAGCAATGAAAAGGAACCTTAATCTTACCTCAAGTGTGCAGCCACCACGTCCACCCTCTTATTTTTGGTTGATTTTTAGTTCAAATTGAAGACAACGCGACGTACAACACTTTTCTCTTCATGAGCTTCGGGATTCGGGGCTCAGATTTCGATCAAAATTGGTTTTTCTTCTCCAAGACTATTTTTCTCTCTCTCTCTCTCCAGAATTTTATGGGTGTTTCGGTCTGAAAAATGAGGAGAAAGGGCTGAAATCTCATTTAAATAGGCATGGGTCATGGGCCTATCCCGGTTGGGCACGGATTGGGCCAAGCCCACTGACCTTTCTGCCTTAAAAAGTCCATATCTCCTTATCCCGTCGTCTCCTGTGGACCCACGACCTATGGTTCGAAAGCTAATTCAATTATCTACAACTTTCATTCTGGGAGCGTTCCCAAATTCCCAAACACTGATGGGGTTATGGCATCCTGAAATCAGATCATCCAAAAACGTAACTTAAAAATATTTGTTTGGAGGGCTTCCACTTTGATTTGGCTCATGGGTTCTTCTTGAGTTGTGATTAACTTCACATATGTGGTTCATATAACTTGTCACTTGTTCCTAAAAAAATCTTGATGTGTGGGCCGCACATCCGCTTACGACTAATCTGACGTGCAAAAATACGAAATATAATACTATCAACGTGAGTTTAAATTATGTAGTAAAAATGTGATTGTCAATGTCTGAGGAAGCACGTGTCACACTCAGGCTCTGAAAATTTGGGGTATAACATCCTTCCCCCCTTTGGAACATTCGTCCTCGAATGTTTAAACCAATTTCGTATTCTGTCCATAATCCCCTTCTCGGACACATCCCATTATCGGATCATCCTTCCTTTAATGCGATCATCATCGATACACTATGGAGTTTATTTTCTACGGCTTGATTATTTAGTCATCCAGCTCGCGCTGTTTTGTAGCCTCCCTTTACTGGGTGATCATACCATAATCAGCATCATAGTTATTCCAATATCTCGTAAATCTTTGCCCCCTTCATTGAAATATCGTTCAATTCCTTTTATTCTTTACGAATTATTTTCAGTCCAATCTTAAATGACACCCTTCAATCACTCTATTCCTTTCATCGATTCACTTGATGTCCGTACTGAAATGTATAATGATTACAGCTATATCATTTTCATATAACTCCCACTTTTGTCTTAGGGTCTATACGTGTCATATCTTGGGACTCATCGTTTCAATCTCTACACTTATGCTTTCCTTACTTGCTTCCCCCCTTTTAGGGTCTTACTTATATAATTCGCAAATCCATTGCCTCACCTCCAATCTTGAATTCATGTACCCCTTTCCTCGATTTTTTTTTCTGCATCACATTCATTCCATTTCCCATTTTTACTGCATCATATTCATTCCATTTCCCAAAATTTATAGTTGCAGTAATTCACGTGCGACGTCTTAACATACTCATCTTACAGTAGCGTAGCTCAGCAGTACCGCCAACGTAGCAATCCAAATGAGGCTGTATTTTGCTTAGCTCAACCTTTTACTATGAGTCAATGTTTACCTTCGCTCCAATTATCAACTCCATACCATAGGGATGCTCAAAATAATGGTATATCTAACCGTCTGTACCATTCATGTAGTGTCACTTATGCCATCCTTCAATAGTCAGCATTCACTGGCAGCGTCACCTTCCCCTTTTCTTTCCATCTCAAGTTATTTCTCTCTTTCCTGTAATCGACTCACAGTAACCGTAAATGCATTTTCCTTAAGCCGCCATCTGTCTTATCAAGGATCTAAGTCTTATGCGCAACTATGACCCCTTGTATATCATAATCCGTTATCCTTGTGTTGTACTCAACATTGATTTCAACGACAATCATAATCATATCTTTACTTGTCACTGATGATATCCTTACTTTATCGCCTTATTATCATGTGGGGAACTCGCAACTCATAGCCACATGTTTCTTTCCAGCTTATTCCTTTAGGTAATTTACTTGTTCTGTCTTAGTATAGGGTATCCATAGAAGGCGCATCCCCCTTTTCCCATAATACGGCTACTTCTTAACTTGTGTACTTCGCATGTTCCCCTTTTTTTTCTATACCCATACTTACTTCGTTTTATAATTATTCCTTTGTTCCTCGCACAAGGAACCTTATTCTTGATGCAGTACCGCTTTTCTTTTCAAAATATATTACTCCTATACAATCCATTCTTCGCTTCCAACCCTTATCCTACTCATTCCCTCTCATCCTTATTATGCTGATCCTTTTCCTAACAAGGTCTTATAAGCTTTCTTATCCACTACTTCTTGGCTCGCTTATTGTTGTCACACTTGCATTCACTCTCTATTCACATAGAACATGTCACCTCTTTAGTCGTTTCCTCACTATACTTTACTTACTGTATATTACAGTTCTCGCTACATTTTCATTATGTCCCACTAATAATCAACTTTATAGAGTACCACTCCTTGTTCTCATTCGTAACAGTGCGTATAAAACAGAATAAACCTCGGGGGGGGGGGGGGGGGGGGGGTAAGCATACTTAACCTATAACTCTTTCTGATTGACCTTATTGCACTTACCACATAAATTGCCTTACCAAGTTATTCACATTCGGTTCTGCTTCTTTCTGATATCTTTCTGGTATGCCAATATGTTTCGAACTCCGGCCCCGAACTAATAAATTTCCCTTCTGGAGCTTGAGAGCATCATAATTCCTTTCAAGTTCAATACGTTCTTCCCCCCTTTTAAGGAGGTCCTAGTACATCAATAGCTTTCCCATATCTGAGGCAACCATATCAATATGGCCACACATTTATTCCTTTGTATCCCTCTCGATAGATAAGTCTCTTAGCATCCTTGCACGGTCGAACCATTCCTTCTCTTACTTCTCACTCCTCGTCATAGTCACTATCCTCTTAGTCCCACTCATTGAAATTCGTTTCTAACCCCACACCTTCCTCTTTGTGTTCCATACTACCACACTTTAATCCTTTTACACGCCTACCTTCAAATTTTTACCCGAGTGGCCCCGTGTCTCGTGCTCTGCCTATCGTCTCTCTTGGAGGCCTTACTCACTCCTGTTTCCTACCCTTTTCACTTTTTCCGACATTTTGATCTCCTTACCTTCCATTTATTCCCTTTCTTTCTTTTCCTAGATATCATCGTATTGGGACTTTCCAATCTTACTATGTAATAAAAATATTATCAGCTTACTTTATAACTCTTGTACCATTTATTTTTTATTTTGTCCCCAGAACTTCGTTACCCTGTTCGATTAATGCTTTCCATACATCACAACGCCGGTTGCCGGGATGCACCTACCCATTAATACAGCCGTATACGGAATATTATACGCATTCATATATATACTTTCTAACGCCTCACTTGCAAGATACTTCCAAATACTACTCAACTTTATCCTAGTTCTAGAGCCGTGATGCACCCCCCCCCCCCCTTTCCACCGGTCTAGCTCGCCTCGTCCTACGCGACCTCTTTAAGGTTTCTAACCACTCCGCATACTCTAATTTCCTTTAGGTTACTCTAGCTTCTCATTTGTCTCTTACGTCTGAATTTCCCAGGGGGTCACCCATCCTAAGATTTCTCTCACCTCAGCACGCTTAACCTTGGAACTCTAATGAAATTCGGTGCGTTAATGCGGGTGTAATCGTATCCATCTTACTGCATGCCCCTTGTTACCTAATTTGAATCAAATTGAAGCCTTGACAGACTCTAAAACGTTCTCGTAACGCGTCTCCCTGCGGATAAGAAAGGGTCTCTTACTTTTCTGACCACATAATTACTATTTTGACCTTTTTAATCCTCAATATTCACCTTTCACCTGTATATATGACTACCTTTCATCCTAGATTTCCAGATTGCCGATGGTAGCGAACACACCTTCGTCGCCATTACTTATAAGTGCTCGGGTATCAGCCGATTGGGTTTCCACTCACCATCCTTACATAATAATCTACAGCAAACTGATTGTCGACTTTCTCTGAATCCTCCAACAGACCTTGCTCTTACTAAACCTCGGATGTTATCCATTTTAATCCTTCGGATTGCTAATCGTCTTTCTCACAATCATTTTCCACGCTTCCTTCTGTTAGGTGCACCTAGTTAAATGACCTGATTTTGAAAAATTCTGACCGGGTCTCCTTTACAATTCTTACTATTCAAGAGTCTGTACGCAGTAAATATCAGCAATGCCCCACAGAGCATACGGCTTTATAACACATTCCAGCCATCCAGAGCATCCAATTTTCAAGTAAAAGAACAAAATATCAATATTTACCCCTGTGACATTCCATATCGCCACTCACCTTCTTCCGTCGTATGTAAGGATTATATAAGGAATCTCATTTCCTATGACTTCAACAATTAATACGAACAACCACACTAACAACTTCAACAATTAATGCAAAATGCATTCCAACGTTAGTAACTCCGTTTACATAATCCGATGACATTTCATTTACATATGCCTAGTCCGAGATTCCAACTCAACAACCAACAACATCAACAACAATACCAATAATATTAACATCATTTCCAATACCGACGTATGCCATAAAACAGCCCGCACACTGTTTTCTAAATTTCTCAACCAACCAAATTTGCGATATAGCTATTTCATAATTTTATTTCCACAAAGACGTGGAAGTTAATACCAATAACATCAATACTTACATCCTACAAGATAAATAAATAAATATACATTTTATCCAAAATTCTCCACATGCCTCAAACCATAATCCAACCACACCGATAAACGAATTTATCACACTATTTTCTCCGTTCTAGTTCGTTAAAACTCTAAATAAACTTGCTAGCAATGAAAAGGAACCTTAATCTTACCTCAAGTGTGCAGCCACCACGTCCACCCTCTTCTTTTTGGTTGATTTTTAGTTCAAATTGAAGACAACGCGACGTACAACACTTTTCTCTTCATGAGCTTCGGGATTCGGGGCTCAGATTTCGATCAAAATTCGTTTTTCTTCTCCAAGACTCTTTTTCTCTCTCTCTCCAGAATTTTATGGGTGTTTTGGTCTGAAAAATGAGGAGAAAGGGCTGAAATCTCATATAAATAGGCATGGGTCATGGGCCTAACCCGGTTGGGCCCGGATTGGGCCTAGCCCACTGACCTTTCTGCCTTAAAAAGTCCATATCTCCTTATCCCGACGTCTCCTGTGGACCTACGACCTATGGTTGGAAAGCTAATTCAATTATCTTCAACTTTCATTCTGGGAGCTTTCAAAAATTCCCAAACACGGATGGGGTTATGACCTCCCGAAGTCAGATCACCCAAAAACGTAACTTAAAAATATTTGTTTGGAGGGCTTCCACTTTGATTTGGCTCATGGGTTCTTCTTGAGTTGTGCTTAACTTCACATATGTGGTTCATATAACTTGTCACATGTTCCTAAAAAAATCTCAATGTGTGGGCCCCACCTCCGCTTACGACTAATCCGACGTGCAAAAATACGAAATATAATACTATCAACGTGAGTTTAAATTATGTAGTAAAAACGTGATTGTCAATGTCTGAGGAAGCACGTGTCACTCTCAGGCTCTTAAAATGCGGGGTATAACAGTCTCGTCCTATGTGGCCTCTTATGGTCTCCAACCATCCCATATACTCTAATTTCCCTTAGGCTATCCTAATTTTTCATTTGCCTCTTATGCCTAGATTTATAGAATTTCTTGCACACTTCCCAGGGGGTCACCCATCCTAAGATTTCTCCCACCTTAGCACGCTTAACCTCGAAACATTGATGAAATCCAGTGCCTTAATGCTGATATAATCGCATCCACTTCGCCGCATGACCTTCATTACATAATTTGGAGCAAGTCGAAGTCTTACAAATTCCGAGACATTTTCGTAACACTTCCTTCCTTTTACAATTACTATTTTACCCTTTTCGATCCTCAATATTCACCTTTCACCTGTGAGTATGGTTACCTTTTATCCCAGATTTCCAGATTCCCGATGGTGGGGAACATACCTTCGTCGCCGTTACTTATGAATACTTCGAGTATCAGTCTGTTCGGATTTCCACTCACCATCCTTACATAATAATCTACAACAAAACTGATTGTCAGCTTTCTCTGAATCCTCCAGCAGACCTTGTTCTTACCAAACCTCAAATATTATCCATTTTAATCCTCTGGACCGCTAATCGTCTTTCTCACAATCATTTCTCACGCCATATCCAAATCCGTAGCTCCTCTAAAATATCACATCCCACTTATTTTCTATTTACGATATTTCCTTTCCACAATTCTTCCTGTTAGGTGTACCTAGTTAAATGACCTGATTTTGAAAGATTTCTGGCAGAATCTTCTTTACAATTCTTACTATTCAAAATCTGTATGCAGCAAACATCGACAATGCCTCACAGGGCATACAGTCATACGACATTTCCAGCCACCCAGAGCTTCCAATTCCAAGTAACAGAACAAATATATCAAGGCTTACCTCTATGACCTTCCTTATCGTTACTGGCCTTCTTCTGTCGTATGTAAGACTTATATAAGGAATCTCATTTTTCCTATGACTTGGCTCTATCGCACGATCTAAGACAGAAAGAAGGTCAACAATCCCTAGATGCCCCGCAGCCTCCTGTTTATAAATGTGGCCGGCTTCACACCCATAAACAGGATCCTACTGGACCCAACTTTGTAGACAACCCCTAGGACAACCTGCTCTGATACCACTTTGTCACACTCTATTCTCACTAGGGTGTGATGGGTACCCGACCCCATACTCGGAGCCGAGCGAACCCGCTGACTCTTATTACACACATAGTCCCTTTGAACTCATAAATCAAGTAAAATGAAATACATATTAAATCTTTCAGATATATTCTTTTTCGTTGTTCTCAAATCAAACATAATCTGTAATCATATGGAATTTATAGCATAACACAGAATGACACATCGGCTGATGGAGCCACTTCCACGACTGACATCCTATACCCACGACACTGTCTGCAAAGTCTCTAACATCAATCCAGAAATCATAACATACCAACTCCGACTCGGCAACACTCCGAAAGGGAAGTGGAGCTCGCCAATCCCGCTGGAACATCTTCTAGCAAAGTCTTCCACTCATCTGGGTGTACCTGAGTATGTAAGGCATGAAATACAGAAAACAGAAACATAACCGGAACAACGATACAAAAAGTAAGTACATTAGCCGGAATACCAAGGTGCTTATTTTTCCGAACGTAAATCATGCATACCAATGTCATATGTCAGAAGAAGTACAGAAAATGAGTAAATCCTCCAGAGTACCAAAATACTTACTTTCCAAACACAGATCATGCGTGCCGACATCACATGTCATCATATACATATACATATAACAGATCCCGGCCTTCTAGTGAGGGACGCGGTGGATGGAGTCATTATGTATGCTGACATCATATATCATATATGCATATAACTGATAGTGCTTTGGGACGTACAGCCCGATCCATATATCAATATAATAATGTCGAGGAACGTACGGCCCGATCCATAAATATAATATATTCGTGCCGAGTATAACATAGTGCGCACAATGACATAACCGGCCCGAGACTCGGCGAACGATATAACAATAGTATGCTCGAGAAGAGTAGTAAGAGACCATATGCATAAAAATCAATTCTAAGACTCGATGGACAAGTATACTTACCGACATCTGAAGGCTTAGAAACAAGTTTCGGTCAATCCGATTTAGTATAAGAAAGTTATGAGCGTTTGAAGTACAGAACCTTCTACGAACGTTTCAGAAGCCATTTTTGGAAAGTCAAAGCAACAATCATATCAAGTACCTTTCAGATATCGTTACGGATCAAATCAAATAGAGCTTTTGGAACCATATGTACGTATCAAAATATGTCAAAGACTCGATGGAATAATCAAACGTGCTATCATTTGAAAACCAAGACATTAGTCATATCAATTATCTCTCGAATGCCATTCGGAAACATATCCACCGAACTTCGGACATCATAGATACGCATCAAAACCATATGAAGCAGCTTATGGAAATCAAGAACGTTAGCCATCCTAGTGGCTCTAAGAATAGGAATCTCTTTGAAGTCATACATATACGTCATCTACTTGTTTCATAAGGATCATGCCAAAAGAAAGAAAGAGTAAGCCTTACATACCTGTCCCACGTCCAATTAGCTACGCTTATTCGTCCAAGCTTGCTAGTCTACATTCAAGAGAATCGACATAATCATTAAACTCATTGACATATACTTGTCTTAGTCTTTCAAACAAATTCGTTATAATCTGCCGAAATTTTGGCAGCATCTCCCCTGTAAATACACCATCCCCGACAATCTAACTCGGCCAATTTATCCACAACAATCCGAGAATTCAACTCGGCCAAATTATCAACAACAATACCAACAATCATACTAACAACTACAACAATCAATCTAAAATATATTCTAACATTAACAACTCTTGTCACACAATTCGACGACATTTCATTTATATTCAATTGAATCACATATATTCAAGCTAACACCAATGATCCCACATTCAAGTGTTAATCCGAAATCATTCTAACATGATTCAAGAATACTTCAAACAATTCACATAATATTCGAAACAACCCAATCAACATACTACTTCACCCGAAACCTTCCAAATTCCATAAGAACAATAACAACACATTTCCTTTCCTTCGAAATTCATAAATTACACCATCAATCTACACATTAACAACTCCATCCTCATAATTATGAGAAACCACACTAATGTCACATTAACTCATCCAATAATCCCACAACAATTACAAATTCATTTCAAGTCATCAAATCTTCATTTTTATTATGGAATCCACAACAACAACAATCAAAATTCTAAATAAAATCAATTCATCACATCTACACAACACCACCTCCATTCGGCCACACCATACACATACATATTTCATGAATTTCATCCATTTCTACATACTCTACCATTCATAAATCATCCACAACATATGTAAAAGAAGATTGAGCACATACCTTTTCCCACTCATCTTCTTTCTCGGCTAGAGTCCTCAACTTGCACAACGAATACTTTGCTTACTCCAACAATTACTCCATGTTAAAGAGGACCTTCCAATTAGTAGAAATGCTAGAAGAAAATAATTTTTGATCAAATCTTCTTCAAGGTTCTTGCTTGGTGGTATATGGTCGAATGGCCCCTTGGCTTTCTCCAAGTTTCTTGAAATTTCCAAGTGGTGGAAATGATAAATATGATGAATTAACCACCTCTTATCTAATCATATAATTTATCCATGTGGGCCAAGGCCCACACCTACACTACACGGCCACTTGGACTTTTGATTCAAGACCAATAACTTTCCATAATTCCATTTTTAACCCCAAATTCTCCTTAATATTTCCATGAGCCACCTCGTGAATTTCCCTATTTACCCTTAGCCTTTCTAAATTTTTCCACATAAAAAATTTTCATAAACAACTTGTACATTAAAATAATTTTGGAACATAGTCTTGTCCTTAACTTACCACGACCATCTTGAAATATCCAAATGTACGAAATGCAGGATATAACAGCAGTTTACGGACCGTATTTCAATTTACGGTCCGTATTCCAATTAGTATTTAACCATTTGAACATTTGACGGAAAGTTGAAGTTTTGGAAAGTTGAAAGACGATAACAGCTTACGGTCCGTAAACTACTTTACGGGTCATATTCTATTTTACGACCAACTGGGCCGAAGTGCAAATCTGTAACTTTCGCATTTCCAAAAATCATAAGTAGTCATCCTCTTCTTAGTAAAACATACACTCATACTCTTCGTTGGTGTATTCATTGTACGTTCACGGAGAAATTTCTGAGGTGTAACATGTTACTTATACCCATTGCTGGACACGTTTTGGGAATTATATGCATAGTAAGCATGAAGTGGGCCTTATGTCAATTCCTACTACATTATATTATTATGGGGTGGGCCGTAGCTTCAGTTGTGGCATGCACAAAGTACTATTGTGGCAGCCTAGGTGTGATTATTACAAACGTTTGGCCAACAAGTGGCACGTGTAAAGGGAAAAAGATCATTTATGTTTAATCTCATTTGCTTTAGTATTTCACATAAGATAAAGAAGTGTGCGACAAAATTTTCATTTGGTGTGCAGAAACGTTTCATATTGTAAAAAAAATGTTGTGCTTTATTTATTTCATGGAAAAAAAGTGTAATCCTCCTCAAAGAACAATGTACAGATTTTGGCGCACCGCTTCGATCTCATTATTCCATTTTGTCGTGTTGTTGAATTCGAGTTTTCTTCACAGTAAAGTAAGATGGAAGAAGAGTACTTCTTTGCATATAAGGTAAGAAATCCTCTATCCAAGATGTATTTAATTTATCCAAGTCGTATCTACATTGCTAGATGAAAGAAATACGAAATATTATATCAGAAATCGGATAAATTGGTGTTGTATTTCGGTGGACTGTTTTGGGAGGTTGCTCTTATGAAAATATATGACTGGGAATTAATTGAATAACTTGGAGGTGTTGTTGTTGTTATTAATATTGTTGAGAAATATTGGAATAAAAACGGGGTTTAAAACTATTGTTTAATTGACAAGCCGAGCTTGCCGCTCGTCACATTATTGTTTGAATTATTAAAACTATATTTTTTATATTGTTGAAAGGCTGAATGATGGGATTAATTGATGATGATGTTAATATGGTTGTGGGTATTGTTGTTGAAGATTTAGCTGAGTTGAATTCTCGAGGTTTGTTGAATTTATAAAGGAAATGTCGTCCGAGTTTCTATAAGTGGAGTGCTAGCTTAGGGTTGGATTCCTAAGTACCTATAGCTAATGTTTGGCATCTACTGACGTTGTTGTAGATCCTGCGAAGCCCGAGACTTAGGTTTGGATTAGCTTCAGAAGTGGACAAAGGTATGTGAAGCTAACCCTTCTTTCTTTTGACATGATCTTTACAAACAAATAGACGACGAACATGTGATTTTAAATAAATTCCTATTCTTAGAGACACTAGGATGGATAATGTCCTTGATTCCCAGAACATACTTCATTATGTCTTGATACGTATCTATGATTCCTGAAGTTCTATTTGATATATTCCATAGTGACATTCGAAGGATACTTGATATGACTATTGTCTTGATTTCCAAATGATAGTTAATTTTGAATATTCTATTGAGTCTTGGATATAACTTAGTTTGCATATAGTTGCTCACTACTCTGCTCGTGCATGCCATAATATATCTTTCACCGAGTCCCGGGCCGGGTATGTTTTCGTGCACAGTTTCACTGCATTGTTCACCGAGTCCCTCACTAGAGGGCCGGGTACGGTATATATATATATATGGCACCGAGGATGGTATATGATGACTTATTCACCGAGACCCATAATGGGCCGGATATGGTATATGATATAGACATGCATGATTTTCATATCGTAAGGCACATGTGCATTGGTATCTTTGATTATCCTACTTACTTTCTGTAATCGTTTATGCAGTTGTGATTTTCCTTATTGTATTACATGCTTTATATACTCAGTACATATTCCGTACTGACCCCCTTTCTTTGGGGGGCTGCGTTTCATGGCCGCAGGTACAGATACTTGATTTGGTGATCCTCCAGCTTAGGACTTCTGCCCAGCTGTGTTGGAGTGCTCCATTGTTCCGGAGCCTATCTTATTTTGGTACAGAACTTTTGATGTAGACTTATGTTTATCCCAGGGGTACGGCGGGGCCCTGTGCTGTCATATTTCACTATTGATACTCTTAGAGGTCTGTAGACATATGTGTGGGTTGTATATATGTTCTGTTCAGCTGTGTCTATATGATTTGCTAAGGATATTCCTTCCTGTAGTGGCAGCCTTGCCGGCTTGCGTATCGTATTGGTTTATAGTGGCAGCCTTGTCGGCTTGCGTATCATATTGGTTTGTAGCGGCAGCCTTATCGGCTTGTGTACTGTATTACGTTTTGATTAGTTGTGACTCCTGAGACAGTTTATCTTGAGACATACGATGTTGTGAACCTTTAATGTTTTTGCAAGTTTCCATATTGTCTATAGTTTCAGTTTGACTATATCTAACAGGTACGTATACGAGTGTCCAGCTCGAGCACTAGTCATGGCCCACGGGGCTAGGTCATGACAATTCTATCAATCCTTTAACCAATTATACGATATCTTACACGCTTGTTTTCTTCCAAATTTACTAGCCATATCAACAACAACACGACAACAACATCAACCACCATCCAAGTACAAGAAAATTACTTCAACATCATTTTAACAACAAGTTCGAAACAGTCCACCAAAACTATAACATTAAAAATACGATTTTCGATCTTTACTTCGCAAAATTACAAACGCACGGAAAAGAGTATAATAGTACCATGAACAACAGCACCCATACATATCTATAACTATATTTCCAGCCCTTCAACATAACAAATTACCTTCAAATACAATACCAGAATAATGACAACACTAATCAAACTTAATCCAATTAGAACAACTCCAATTCTGCCCATTTACAACGCCAACAATAATCATGTAATTTTCTTACTTTCAATTTCGTCTAACACAATTTAATGTTATATCCCGATTTTTAATATGGCACGACTTGCTTGTAAATTTCAATTAGTGTAGAAATATTAGTAGAGATTAGGGATTAATTAACCATGATTAGATTATTAAGTGGGGATTAGTGATTAATTAAGGATTAATTAGTCTAATTATGATTAATTAAGATATTAGTGGGCTGAGGGGGCCCCACTACAACATGGCCAAATCTGATTGGTCCATGCTATAGTGGGGCACGTGTAAGGCTTGTGGGCAGCATATAAGACCCCAATTTGATGACTAATTCATTAGTCACATTTCATTTTCATCTTCAACCAAGAGTGAACTAGAGAGAGAGAAGCTATGGCCATGGCAGCACACGACCATGGCTGTCCATGAAGGAGTGCATGATGTTGATAGCAAAAAACTTAGTTCTAAGGTGTTCTACACATTCCAAGGTGATTAGCAACGTTAATTAATCTTTGGGACAGCAAGAACGTTTGTTATTTGAATCCATAAATTTCAACAACGTTAAGGAGCCAAGCTTGTTAAGGTAAGATTTAATCCTCTCTTACATGTTTTAGAGGTGGTTTGGACTTTGTATAATTTGGTAGATGTGAAATTGGATGTAAGAAACGGTGTGTGTTGATGCTAAGGTTCTGTTTGGGGGCATTGGGGCTGTTCTAATCTAATAATGATGGGTTAATTTTAATTAGTGTTTTCGTTGTTGTTGTCATGGATTATATGATGAAAGTGAAGGAATTTGATGGTTAATGTTGAAGTTGTATTCATTTAGTGGGCTGTTTTAAGAACTTGTGGTGATATTAAGGCAATTTTCTTATGTATGAATAATTGATGTTGTTGTCGTGTATTTGTGTTATATCCCGTATTTTTGTACACTAGATTATTCGTGAGCTAATCGACATAAATTCAAGGATGAGATTATTTTTGGGATATGAGACAAGGACTTTTAATCCCGATTTTTTAATATGGCACGACTTGCTTGTAAATTTCATTTAGTGTAGAAATATTAGTAGAGATTTGGGATTACTTAACCATGATTAGATTGTTAAGTGGGGATTAGTGATTAATTAAGGATTAATTAGCCTAATTAAGATTAATTAAATTATTAGTGGGCTGAATGGGCCCCACTATTACATGGCCAAATCTGATTGGCCCATGCTATAGTGGGGCACGTGTAAATATTAGGGGCAGCATATATAAATGTGGTTGCTGACTAATTCGTTAGTCATACAAGCCATATTTATCTTCATCTTCAAATTAGTGATAGAGAGAGAGAAGCTCAGCCATGGCAGCTCACGACCATGGCTGTTCCTAGTTGAGCTCAAGATTTTGGTAGCAAAAACTTAGTTCTAAGGTGTTCTACACATTCCAAGATGATTAGCAACGTGAATTAATCCTTGGGGCAGCAAGAATGTTTGTTATCTTTAATCCATAATTCCATCAACATTTAGAGGCTAAGCTTGCAAAGGTAAGGTGTAATACTCTCCTACATGTTTTAAAGATGATTTGGTCTTCGTATGAATTGGTGGATGTGGAATTGGATGCAAGAATTGTGTATGTTGATGTTGAGATTTTGTTTGGGCCCTATAGGGGCTGTTTTAATCTAACAATGGTGAATAATTTTAATTAGTGTTACTGTTGTTGTTGTCATGGATTATATGATGAAAGTGAAGGAATTTGATGGTTAAAGTTGAAGTTGTATTTATTTAGTGGGCTGTTTTAAGAACTTGTTGTGATATTAAGGTAATTTTCTTGTGTATGAATAATTGATGTTCTTGTCGTGTATTTGCTGATGTGATGTACAAATTTGGATGAAAGGAGTGTATGAGATATCGTATACGAAGCGTATGTGGTCTGCTTGGTGTATTCTTAGATGTTCGTTAGATTATCGGGCATTGTTATGTTGTGATTAGGGGCTGTTTGGAGCGTGTTGTTGTTCTTGTTTGAATTGGAGGACTAAGTGTAGTTGAGATTATGCGTTGTGTCGTTTTAATGGGTGAACTATTATAAGGTCATTTTGATGAAGTGTTATGGCTATAGATTGTTAAGAGTAACTTGAATATGTAGTAGCCGTTATGTTATCGATTATTGAATGTTGTGATGTGTAGGCTGATTGGAATGTTATGCGGGCTGTTCGGAGTATTCTTGAATCTTGTTTTGGCTAGTCTTAACATAGTATTTGAACGTGTGGTTGTTGATATTGATTTGGTTGTTATAGTTGGTTTGAAAATGAGGGAAATGAGCAATGTAGGGGAAATGCCGCCCAATTGTCTAGAAATAAGCTACTAACGTTGAAGTACGTTTTATGCCTTTCTGTGGCTTAACCATAGTCTTGACGTCTTAATATAGGTTGAGATACTTCGGGCAGCGTATACGTATTGTATCACGGATAAGCGTTAAAGGTATGTAAAGCTAACCCTTCGTTCTTTTTGGCATGATCTTTATGAAACAAATAGACGGCGTATATATGACTTCAAAAAGCTCCTATTCTTAGAGAAACTAGGATGGCTAATGTACTTGATTCCCAGAACTTATTTTATTATGTCTTGATACGTGTCTATGATTCCAGAAGATCTATTTTGATATAATCCATAGTGACATTCGAATGATACTTGATATGACTATTGTCTTGATTACCAAATGATGGTTCATTTTGATTATTCTATTGAGTCTTAGTTATGACTTAGTTTGCATATGGTTGCTCACTACTCTGCTCGTGCATGCCTCAATACATCTTTCACCGAGTTCCAGGCCGGGGTACGTTCTCGTGCATAGTTTCACTGCATTGTTCACCGAGTCCCTCACTAGAGGGCCGGGATACGGTATATATATATATATGTATGATGATATAATGATATGATGATGTGATTATGGCGCCAAGGATGTTATATGATGACTTTATTCACCGAGTCCCATAATGGGCCGGGTATGATATATGATATTGATATGCATGATTTACATTTCATAAGGCAAGTGTGTTGGTATTATGGTTGTCATACTTGTCTCCTGTAATCTCTATTTCAGTAATGATCCTCTTTATTGTGTTTCATGCTTTATATACTCAGTACATATCTCGTACTGACCCACTTTCTTCGGGGGGCTGCGTTTCATACCCGAAGGTACGGATACTCGATTTGGTGATCCTCTAGCTTAGGACTTCTACTCAGCTGTCTTGGAGAGCTCCATTGTTCCGGAGCCTAGACTTTTGGTACAGATCTTTTGATGTATATATATGTTTATCTAGGGGTACGGCGGGGCCCTGTCCCATCATAATTCACTATCGATACTCTTAGAGGTCTGTAGACATATGTGTGGGTTGCGTATAAGTTTTGTTCAGCTATGTCTATGTGATTTGTTATGGATATATTCGTATGTAGTGGCAGCCTTGTCGTCTTGCGTATCGTATTACATTTTGATTAGTTGTGACTCCTCAGGAGACAGGTTGTCTTGATATATATATATATATATGTGTGTGTGTGTGTGTGATGACGTTATAAACCTTTGGAGTTTCTGCAAGTTTCCATATTATTCTTAGATTCAGTCTGACTATATCTAACAGGTACGTATACGAGTGTCCAGCTCGGGCACTAGTCATGGCCCACGGGGTTGGGTCGTGACAAAAGTGGCATCAGAGCAGTTCATCCTCGGAGTGTCTACAGACCGTGTCTAGTAGAGACCTGTTTATCGGTGTGTTGTGCACCACATCTATAAACAGGAAGCTACAGGACATTTAGGATGTTTTCTTTCTTTCCTACTCTAGATCGTGCGATAGAGATATATTATCAGGATAATCCCTCCCTAACAGATTATTATGTTTAAAGTTATGCTTCCAAAGAAAGCGACGGCTGCCCAAAAGGGCAAATCGGTAGCAGGAGATACTAGTCAGGCTCGGAAAGTTACTAGGGCCCGTGCCCAGTCTATGCCCGAGATTGTGCTCCCGTCAGCGAGCTCTGCTACACCGCCACCTCCAGAGGAACTTAGAGCAGTAGCAGCTTCAGATCAGGGGGCGGCTCCACCGCCAGCCCCTGAGGCCCCAGTACCTGAGCCTCCAGCTCCTCAGCCATGGGCGAAGGATAGGGCCATGAGAGATGCAGTTCAGCTAAAGACCGGATTAGTAGCAGGGCAGGCTCGCAGGCATGGACTAGGAGTTGACCATGCGGATAGACATGATAGTTTGAGGGCTCGTGATTTCTTAAGTTGTAATCCTCTAGAGTTTTTCGGGTCAAAGCCCGAGGATGATCCGCAGGAATTTATTCGGCAGATGCAGCATACATTAAGGATAATCAAGGCTTCTGAGACTGAGTCTGTTGAGTTGGCTTCGTATCGGTTGCGGGATGTAGCTGTTAATTTGTATGAGTCTTGGGAGTTATCTAGGGGCGAAGGTGCTCCTCCAGCGATATGGGATGAGTTTGTGGAGGCCTTCATTGGCCACTTTCTGCCCCCAGAGATGAGACTGGCCAGAGTTGATAGATTCTTACATCTGAGGCAGAGTGGCAGGAGCGTTCGAGATTATAGTCTTGAGTTTGATACGTTGGCCAGATATGCGCCTACTATTGTAGCTGATATGGCTGATAAAGTGCATCGTTATGTGATGGGACTGGATCGCTATTTGATTGATGGTTGTATGGCGGTGACTCTTCAGCCAGGTATGGATATTGCTCGAGTACAAGCATATGCACAGGGGGTAGAGGATCGACACAGAGGGTGTCAGCCAGATAGAGATTACGATAGAGGCCAGCATAAGAGGGCTAGATCGACTGCTTATCCTGGTGAGTTTCGAGGCAGGCAGCCTCAGCAGCATATTTGATATCCTTCCCAGCAAGCACAGTGTGCACCCCCACAGTTCACAGGTAGGAGATTTGACAACTATCACGACCCAACCCCGTGGGCCGCGACTGGCACCCTAGCTGGGTACCCGTACATACCTACCTGACCGAATTTCGTATCGTACAGATTTTTCTTTTCAAACGGATATTACAGAAGTAGGCCGATACAGATACGACACGCGCGCAAACATATATATATACCTGAACATGCAGACATTTACAGATAAGCCGATAAGGCTAACATACAGACGAAATCCGTAACCCACACATCTATCTAAAGGCCTCTACAGACATACAGAATCATATGACGGGACAGGGCCCCGCCGTACCCAGAACATCCATACATACAGAACATACGGAAAACAGAAGATATATATACCAAAGTACATGCTCCGAATCAAAAGGAGCTCTTCAAGATAGCAGAACCTGTGCCCTAGACTGGCGGCGTGTCACCGAGTGCGCCTGTACCTGCGGGCATGTAACGCAGCCCCCGAAGAATGGGGGTCAGTACGAAAAATGTACCGAGTATGTAAAGCAGAAACATAACAGATACAATCATAGTCCGAACCGGAGTCACAGAAACATAACGGACAGAACCATACATCAGACAGACGGGCAGAGTCATGATCCAGACAGACATACAGAATCGTGGTCCATACAGATAAACAGAATCATGGTTCGGACAGACCGACGGAATCATAATCCGGACAGACGAGCAGAATCAGAATCCATACGGACATATAGAATCAGAAGCCATACGGACATACAGACATAGTCGTAATTCATACGGACAGACAGAATTATGTATGCAGAGTAGTGCAGAGTCATACTGAACCATACAGAATCATACAGAGGCATGTGCTTATATAGATACTGATGGCACATGCATACAGACATACAGATTCCGGCCGTGTCTGGGGGCGCGGTAACAGAACCCGGCCCTCTTAGTACGGGACGCGGTGGACAGACAGAATCAGATCAGATCATATGCCATCCCCATACACAGATCATAGTATCATACAGACATACAGATCCCGGCCCGTACGCCGAGGGACGCGGTGAACAATGCAGAGAAATATGCACGATAACAGAACCTGGCCCGGGACGCAGTGAAGGAATGCATTGAGACAGCCACGAACAGATCCATGGGAAACCACATACATACAGACTCACATACAGACTCAATCAGACTAAAGGGTGCCAAACGGCGAGCCAAAATCAGAGTATACGGATAGTATGCATAGTACGCGCCTATATCCTACTTGGGAAGGCACGACAGATTATTATCAGAATCGGATTCTCAGATGTTCAGAAGTTATTTTATAAGAATTTCATAAAAATAGTTGTATCATAATCAAAATAATAGTTCAGATGGTTTCTGAGAAAATCGGACAAAACGGAAGTATTTAAAGTATTACAGAAGATATCGGGCCTTGCGGGCCCGCCTCGGACCAACTCGAGGCAACATATGTAAATTATCGCTAATAGACCTTATGAGGTCATCCATAATCGTTTGGAAGTGTTCCGACTCCGTTTAGGGGAGTTTTGTATAAAAATTCACTTTAAAGGCAATTTGTAAGAAAATAGCTTCAATTGAATTGAAGGAATTGGAGCGGTTTTCCGTCTCGAATTCCGAGGAACGGAGTCGTACTTAAGGCTCGCGGCCGAGCCTATCACATCCAGAACATGCCTAGGAACAAAGGAAAATGCTTCACATACCTCGATAGCGCCTTACGCTCGCTTGGCGTCGATCCCAGTCTCGTCCAAAATCTAGAAATGGTCAAGTTTACCATTTGGTAGTTTCAAACTTTTCAATAATCCAACTTAACACATGTTTGCCTACCGAAATTTCGGCAGCATTTCCTCTGTATATAAGACATCCCCGAGACTTAGCTCGGCTCAATTCACTACACAACAACCCAGAACAACAGCAAAAACAACAACAGACATTAAAACACACACTATGGCATCACTAGCCATCGTTTCGGCATAACGACACATCTTTCGTTTCAAACATACATTTCCAAACCAAACTTGTTATTTTGATATTCATCACCCACCAAATTCATTACAACATACATCGGAAGCATCCATACCATTTTCACCCAATATTCATAAGGTATGCGAACATTCAAACTTTCCATTAAGCCACTACTTTTCCAATTTTTCCTAACCTTCAACATACAAGTTCATTATACATTTCCATCTTCCAAATTCATCCACAATAATCATAATTTTCCTCTTGATACTTTCATTTCCATTTTTACATAAACCATAACAAAGTTGTATGTTTTCCTACAACAACTTAATAACCATTAAGTTCCTTCACTCTCCTCACATAATCCATGATTAAAACAACCAAAATATTAATTCAAATCAGTCCATCAATTTCAATTAAAACAGCCCCTCACCCATAAATTTCAACAAAACAACAAACGAGTTTATAATGTTGTTTTCTCCGTTCTAATGCGTTAAAACTCTAAATAAACACTTTAATAACATAAAAGGAATTTTATAAATACCTTATCAGAAGATCCACCACGAAAATTTCATCCCCCAAGACCAATATTTATCTCAAATTGAAGGCAACGCAACGTACAACGTTTTTCTCTTCATGAGCTTCGGGATTCGGAGCTCGGATTTTGATCAAAATGACCTTCTTAGCCTTGAAGTTTTCTCTCTCTCTCTCTAATGGAATTTTTTGGATCTTTTCTGATCTGAAATGTGGAGGAGGAGGCTGAAAACTCCCTTAAATAATAAGGAAATGGGCCTGACCCGGATTGGAATCGGGTTGGGCCCATTTCACTGCCCAACTTGACCTTTCCGCCTTAAAATGTCCATATCTCCTTGTACCGACGTCGCCTGGGAGCCCACGACCTACCGTTGGAAAGATATTTCAATTATCTACAACTTTTATATCTGGGAATTTTCCCAAATTCTAAACTTATAATGCCGTGTTTGCCCCTCCAAGTCAGGTCATCCGAAAACGTTTTCTTAAAAATATTCGTTTGGAGGGCTTCCACTTTGATTTGGCCCCAGGGCCCTTCACGGGTTGTGTTTAACTTTACATATACGATTCATATAACTTTTCACATGTCCCAAAAAAAAATATTGATGTGTGGGCCCCACCTCAGCTTACAAATAATTCGACGTTCGAAAATGCAGGATATAACAACAACACAGGGTATTCAGGAGCCGGTCAGAGCTCTAGAGTTTCGGGTTCGCAAATGAACAGAGGTTTGAGTCAGTTGAGGCCACCTTTGTCTCGGTGTTCCCGGTGTGGTAAGCTCCATTCTCGGGAATGTCGTCGCGCTATAGGTGCTTGTTTTTCTTGCGGCCGTCAAGGCCATATTATGAGAGAGTATCCGTATGGAGGTAGTCCAGGTGGTGTGGCTCAGCCTACTGGGTCGGTTGCTGGTTCATCTTCGTCCGTGGCTATGCGCCCTATGGGGCAGGGTATTCAGACACCAGCAGGCCGTGGTAGAGGCCGTGGCAGAGCTTCCAGTTTTACTGGTCCTTCTAACTGTATATATGCTTTGGCTAGTAGACAGGATCAGGAGGCGTCACTGAATGTGGTTACAGGTATATTATCGATTTTCTCTCGGGACGTATATGCATTGATAGATCCAGGCTCCACTTTATCATATATATCTCCCTTTGTTGCTAATAGAATCGGAATATAACCTTAGTTGATAGAACCATTTGAGGTAGCTACACCGGTAGGAGATTCTGTTATAGCAAATCAAGTATATAGAAATTGTTCGGTGATTATATATAGTCGTCATACCGTGGAAGATCTAATAGAGTTAGATATGAAGGAGTTTGATGTTATTATGGGTATGGATTGGTTAGCTTCTTGTTATGCTAACGTTGATTGTAGAGAAAAGATAGTTCGATTTCAGTTTTCAGGGGAGCCAGTTATAGAGTGGATGGGGAATATAGGCATCGCCGAGGGGTAAGTTTATTTCATACCTCGAGGAAAGGAAGATGGTTAGAAAGGGGTATATTTATCATCCGGTTCATGTGCATGACTTGAAAGCAGAGGTATCGAATCTTCAGTCAGTCCCGATAGTTAATGAATTTCCCGATGTATTACCAGATGAATTCCAGGTCTTCCTCCTGAGCGGGAGATAGAGTTTACTATAGATGTATTGCCAAATACTCAGCCCATATCTATTCTTCCTTACAGAATGGCACCTGCAGAACTGAAGGAGTTAAAGGAGAAACTGAGAGACTTGTTAGAAAAGGGCTTCATTAGCCCCAGCACATCACCTTGGGGAGCACCGGTACTGTTTGTGAGAAAGAAGGATGGGTCGCTGCGAATGTGTATTGATTATAGGCAGCTGAATAAAGTAACAATAAAGAATAGATATCCCCTCCCCAGGATTGATGATCTATTTGACCAGTTGCAGGGTGCTAAATGCTTTTGAAAGATAGACTTGCGGTCAGGCTATCATCAGGTGCGGGTGAAGGAGGCAGATATTCCAAAGACTGCATTCAGGACTCGATACTGGCATTATGAGTTCAGAGTGATGTCTTTTGGGCTGACCAATGCTCCAGCGGTATTTATGGATTTAATGAACCGAGTGTTCAAACCATTCCTAGATATGTTCGTGATTGGATTTATCAATGATATTCTGGTCTATTCAAGTTCAGAAGAGGAGCATGCCGATCATTTGAGGACAGTACTTGGGGTGCTCCAACACCAGAAGTTGTATGCTAAGTTCTCTAAATGCGAATTCTGGTTGACTTCCGTGGCATTCTTGGGGCATATTGTTGGAGTTGATGGTATTTGGGTAGATACACAGAAGATCAAGGCTATAAAGACTTGGCCTAGACCTACGACACCTACTGAGGTACGCAGTTTTCTGGGGGTAGCAGGATATTACATGAGATTTGTAGAAAAGTTTGCCTCAATTTCAGCCCCTTTAACAAGGCTAACTCAGAAGGCAGCTAAGTTCCAGTGGACTGACACATGTGAGCGAAGCTTCCAGTTGTTGAAAGACAAGCTGACTACGGCTCCAGTCTTAACTCTTCCAGAGGGACCAGATGGCTATGTTAATTATTATGATGCTTCAGGTGTTGGATTAGGTTGCGTATTGATGCAGCATGGTAAGGTTATAGCCTATGCTTCCCGACAGCTCAGAAAGCACGAAAGGAATTATCCTACTCACGATTTGGAGTTAGTAGTGGTAATTCATGCCTTGAAGATATGGAGGCATTATTTATATGGTGTTCATGTTGATGTTTATACGGATCATAAGAGTCTCCAATAAATCTTTAAGCAGAAAGAGTTGAATGTGCGAAAGAGGCGGTGGTTGGAGTTATTAAAGGATTATGATGTTGATATCCTATACCACCCAGGGAAAGAAAATGTTATAGCAGATGCTCTTAGCCGTAAATCTATGGGTAGCTTGACAGATGTGCAACCAGAAAAGAAGGAGATAGTTCGTAAGATTTACCGACTAGCTAACCTTGGAGTCCGTTTAGCTGATTCTGGAGATGGTGGAGTTTCTATTCGAGAAGTTGCTGAATTCTCTATCATGGAAGAGGTAAAGAGGCACCAGTACGAGGACCCTGTCCTGGCACGGTATAAAGATACAGCTCTTCAAAAGGAGGAGACTCCGTTCAAAGTTACACCTGATGGCGTGTTACGATATGAAGAAAAACTATGTGTACCTGAGGTTGCAGGGTTACGGCAACAGGTTATGGGAGAGGCACACTATGCCCTTTATTCTGTTCATCCAGGGTTGACAAAGATGTATCATGACCTAAGATGTTTATAGTAGTGGGATGGCATGAAGAAGAACATAGCGGAGTTTGTTGCTCAGTGCCCGAATTGTCAACAGGTTAAGGTCGAGCATCAGAAGCCTAGTGGGTTATTATAGCAGATAGAGATCCCAACCTGGAAATGGGAAGTAATTAATATGGACTTCGTTACAGGTTTACCTCGCACTCCACGGAAGTATGACTCTATATGGGTTATTGTGGATAGGTTGACAAAATTAGTCCATTTTCTTCCAGTCAGGACTACTTATTCAGCTGAGGACTATGCAAAGTTATATATCAGGGAGATAGTGAGACTCCATGGGGTTCCCATATCTATTATCTCAGACAGAGGAGCTCAGTTTACAGCTAACTGCTGGAGATCATTCCAGGAGGGATTGGGGACACAGGTGAGTCTTAGTACAACATTTCACCCTCAGATTGACGGGCAGGCCGAGCGTACTATTCAGTCTTTAGGCGATATGTTGCATGCCTGTATTATTGATTTCAGAGGAAGTTGGGACGATCATTTTCCACTTATCGAGTTTGCTTATAATAATAGCTACCATTCTAGTATCCAGATGGCACCGTATGAGGCCTTATATGGGAGGAAGTGCAGGTCACCTATTGGTTGGTTTGATGTTGGTGAGACTAAATTAATAGGCCCAGACATGATTCAGCAAGCTGTTGATAAGGTGAAACTTATTCAGGACAGGTTACTGGCAGCCCAGAGTCGATAGAAGTCATATGCAGATAATCAACGTCGACACTTAGAGTTTCAAGTTGGTGATTGGGTTTTCTTGAAGGTGTCACCCATGAAGGGTGTAATGAGATTCGACAAGAAGGGGAAACTTAGCCCAAGTTACATTGGGCTTATCAGATTATTCGTAGGGTAGGCAATACCGCCTATGAGTTGGACCTACCATCTGAGTTGGAAGCAGTACATCCAGTCTTTCATGTGTCAGTGCTTCGCAAATGTATTGGTGACCCTTCTTGATACAATTCGAGTGGCATCAAGACCTTTTACAAGGAGCCAAGCGAGGGAACTTCAAGCTATGCAAGCATTGTTCATGAGGAGGGACATACTTGAATACACTCTAGCATCTTCCCAGGGATTTCAAGTGTTCATGATAGCATGGGAGGATGGTTTGGAGAAGAGGGTTGAAGATGGTCATACTTGCAATGTGGCTATTACTTGAAGATTTGCAAATTCAAGCTTTGTTGTTATATCCCGTATTTTTGAGCGATAAATTATTTGTAAGCTAATCGACATAAGTCCAAGGGTAAGATTATTTTTGGATATGCGACAACGACTTTTAATCCCCGATTTTAATTAATGCAGGAATTGCTTATAAATTATAATTGGTGTAGAAATATTAGTGTAGATTTGGGGATTTATTAACCATGATTAGATTATTAAGTGGGGATTAGTGATTAATTAGCCTAATTAGACCACTAAGTGGGCCCCACTAAGACATGGCTGAATATGATTGGCTCATGGCTAATGACATGTTAAAGGGACACATGTCATTGTGGCTGGACATGTGTCACCAATATGGGCAGCATATATATAGCAAATGGATGACCAACCTTAGTTCATAATTCATCCATAAGTTGAATTAGGAGAGAGAAGCTCTCGGCCACAGCCATGGCAGTTCCACAAAGCTCATGGCCAGCCCTTTTTTTGTCAACACCATTAAATCACTAATTTCACCTTGATTTGGAGAGAAGGTCACAATAGCCATGGCTGCCAACTCACGGCCATGGCAGCCCTTGAGCACCCAAGTTTTGATGGCAAAATTCTTAATTTCCTAGAAGTATTCTAAGCATTCAAAGGAGGCAACATACGACCATGGTTGTCCTTGAATGAATTCATGTTCTTGATAGAAAATTAATCTCCAAGGTGTTCAAAGTGTTTGAGGGAGCAGCAAGATCAGAAGTTAAAGTTGAAGAAGATGAAGTGGGCAAATTGTGCAAGTTATTGGAAGATCTGTCCTAATCAAATTTGAGGTAAGACTTCTTCTTTTGTCATGAAATTGGAGTTAATGATGTTATAGTGGAAAGATTAAATAGTATTAAGTGGAAATTGGAAGTAAGAAAATTGCATAATTTTGTTGGTGTTGTAAATTGGACAGAATTGAAGTTGTGTACATTAGGATTGGTTTGATTGTTGTTGTGGTTATTATTGTTATGGATTATGTGTTAACAATGAAGGAATTGGATATGTTAATGTTAAGGTTCTGTTGGGCCGAGTTAGGGTTGTTCTAATAAAAAAAATGGTGGATTAATTTCGATTAATGTTGTCGTTATCGTGGTCGTTGACTATATGATGAAAGTGAAGGAATTTAGTATTTAAAGTTATAATTGTATTGTATCAAGAACGATCTGGTTGTGTTGTTGTTCTTGTTAAATTGGAGGACCAAGTTCTTGTTGAATTGAAGGACTAAGAGTAGGTAAGGCTATGTATTGTGTTGTTGTGATGTCGGACTATTGTAAGGTCGTTGCGATGAAGTGTTGTGGCTATAGATTATTAAGTGTAACTTGAATATGTCTTAGTCGTTATGTTTAAGATTATGGAATGTCGTAACATGTGGGATGATTGGAATGTCATGCGGGCTGTTCAGAGTGTTCTCGAATCTTGTCTTGATTAGTCTCAATATAGTACTTAAACGTGTTGTAATGGATATTGATTTGGTTGTTTTATAGTTGTCTTGAATATAAGGGAAACACCGTCTAATTTTCTAGAAATGAGCTACTAACGTTGGAATACGTTTCGAACCTTCCCGTAGCTTAACCATAAATCTTGACGTCTTAATATAGGTTGAGATACTTCGGGCAGCGTATACATATTGTATCTCGGATAAGCGTTAAAGGTATGTAAAGCTATCCCTTCTTTCTTTTGGCATGTCTTAGCTATAAGTGACATATGATATGAGCTTTGGGGTAATTCTATTTTAAGTTTTGAGTGTGATTCATGATCCTTATTCACTTCTTGATGTTAGAATTATTAAGGTAATTGAGCTATTGCTTCTCAAGTCTTCTATACGTTGGATAGTAGTCGGTATGTATAAGCTCCTATTCTTAGAAACTCTAATGTCCTTGACTTCCATAAGCTATTTCATATTATCTTGATCTATGATTCCTGAGGCTCTATTTGATATAGTCCATGGTGACATTCAAAGGGTACTTAGCATGACTATCGCCTTTGATACTCGAGTGTTAGTTTATTCTACTTATTCTATTGAGTCTCGGATGATGATTTAGTTGCATATAGTTGTTCATGATATTCTACTCGTGCATGTTGTTATTGTATCATTCACCGAGTCCCGGGCCGGGTATGTATTCGTGCACAGTTTCACTGCATTGTTCACCGAGTCCCTCCCTAGAGGGCCGGGTACGGTATATGTATATGATGATATGATTATGGCACCGAGTCCCATGATGGGCCGGGTACGGTATACGTGTACACGACTTTATTCACCGAGTCCCATAATGGGCCGGGTATGGTATATGATAATGATATGCATGATTTTGTTTCGTAAGGCACATGTACAATGATTTCCTGATTATCATACTTGTCTCTTGGAATCTCTACTTCAGTTATGATCTTTCTTAATGTATTTCATGCTTTATATACTCAGTACATATCTCGTACTGACCCCCTTCTTCGGGGGGCTGCGTTTCATGCCCGCAGGTGCAGATCCTCGCTTCGGTGATCCTCTAGCCTAGGACTTCTACTTAGCTGTCTTGGAGTGCTCCGTTGTTCCGGAGCCTAGACTTTTGGGTACAGATCCTTTTGATGTATATATATGTTTATCCAGGGGTACGGCGGGGCCCTGTCCCGTCATATGTCAGTGTTGATACTCCTAGAGGTCTGTAGACATATGTGTGGGTTGTGTATAAGTTTTGTTCAGTTGTGTCTGTATGTCTTACGTATGGTATTAACTTGTTATGACAACCTTGTCGGCTTACATATAGTATTGACATGTTGTGACAGCCTTGTCGGCTAATGTATGATGTTGATATATTGTGGCAGCCTTGTCGGCTTGCGTATGATATTGATATGTAGTGGCAGCCTTGTTGGCTTGCATATCATATTATGTTTTGATTAGTTGTGACTCCTCAGGAGACAGTTTATCTGAGTATGTGTATAAATGATGACGTTATGAACCTCTGGAGTTCCTTTGCAAGTTTCCATATTGATTTTAGCTTCAGTTTGACTATATATAACAGGTACGTATATGAGTGTCCAGGTCGGGCACTAGTCATGGCCCACGGGGTTGGGTCGTGACATTTGTTCCCAAAAGAAGACACCCAAACATGGCCCTTACTTCATTAAGGGTAAAAGTGTAATAGTGTAGTTGTCTTCTTTTGAGCCTCAGTATAAATAGTTAGTTTCTTTCATTTAGAAGATTTAGACTATTTTGAATATTGATATTTGATATTGTAAAACTCTTGAGAGTTGAGAGCTTGTGAAACCTTTGATTGAGTAATTGTTGAGAGGATTGGTTATTAGGGATTCCAAATCCCTCTTGGTCATCCTAAGAATTTGGTGTCTCTTTTGTTCTTAATTTAGATGTCTTAGTTTTCTATAACTTTGGTTGCTAAATTAGGTCTTAAGTTGTGTCAAATTATCTATCCTTTTATTTTCTTGCATTTTAATTCTATTTTCGTTCTTAATCTTGTATCAGTTGGTATCGGAGCCTGGATTAGATTTATTCTATCAAATCTAGCCTAGGGTTTGTTGCTAAAAAAATCTGGAAATTTTCCACCAAAAACCCCAAAATTTTTGTGTTTTTTTTTGTTGTTTTGTTGTTAGATTCTTGTTCCATAGTACGTTAGGGTTTCAAATCTTCAAATTTCATGTCATTCGGGTCAATATTGAAGAATCTACCATTGTTGGGTTGAAGCTTTAGAAAAAGTTGAAGAACAACTTGGTGGGTTTTGATTTGTGACGAAATTGGGAGTTGATAACCATTGGGCTTTGTTCTACTAGGTTACGGGAGCCTAAAACCCAAATTTGGGGGTAAAATGAGTTGATTTGAAGGTAGCTAGAAATTTTAATGTTCATGTGTTCTTGAGCTATCTTCATAGATTCAAGTGGGGAAGAAGACTCAAAAGGAAAGTTAGATCCAAAAGTTTATATCCAAGTTTTGGAAAACTGTTTTTCAGCCCCAAATGGAATGATCCTAGGTTGAGTGGGTCCATTGTGTCAAACAAAAGTCAACAAACCCAGCCTAAGATCCAAGAAATCACGTGTTATACGAAATCACTGAATCCACTATACGGTCCCATATACGAACCGTACAAATTTTACGGTCCGTATAATTTGGTACGTAAAATTGGAGGCCCAAAAGTTACATTTTGTAAGTGATCTACGGTGTGAAATTACGGAGCGTAAATTTTTTACGACCCGTATAATTTGGTCCTTAAAATTGGAGGCCCAAAGGTTACATTCTGTAAGTGATCTACGGTGGGAAAATACGGACCGTAAAATTTTTACGATCAGTAGATTTTGGTCCGTAAATTTGGTACCAAATTTTTTAGTTTCTGTCCCTGTTCTACGGACACCTTTTACGGTCCGTGAATTATATACGGACCGTATAACTTCAAATTGATACCTTGGATCAATTGGTACTTCAAGATCGTGTTTTCAAATTATCACCTACCCGGGCCCGAAATTTTATTTATTTACCGATTTTTAGCATTTCATTTTCTTGTGTCTCTCAACTAGTAGCCATTTAGTAGTTGTTCCTACTTGTGTTTGCTAGTTCTTGTGTCCGCATTTCTTTCGTGCCAATTCGTTCATGCTTTTCTTCGTTTTTGCTTCGTTGTTAATTTCTTGGTTCAAGTCCGTTAGATTGAATTGAGTCGTCCATCTTTCTTAGTCTAACAAGAATCTATTCAGACCAAGAGTAGAATTTTAACCCTTGTGACTAGTCAGCATTAACAAGCACACAATCTTTGGCGGAAGCAATTTGTGAGGCAACAAAAGGTGCGCATACTTGAGCGATTATGAGTTGTTTTTACTAATCTAACGTGTTTGCTTGCTTTGTTGAGTGTCTCAATAGGTACCATGGCTACGGAGGATGAAACACAAGTTCCCACACTGGGAACTCACACTAGTTGATGTAATGAGGGCCTCACAAGCCTTGAATGATAAGGTGGGGAGTATGGATGGTCGAATGGAAAACTTGGGAACTAGGGTGGAAGCAATTGAAGGAGGTAGTAGGGAGGTCTCGTATTCGCCCCGAGTTCAATACCAAGGTGGCACAAGTGGAGCTACTCGAAGCACTTCACATACATTGTCACCCGGCACCTTCCATCATCTATATAACACCACTCCCCAAAACACTCCCCAAAACACCCCTCAAAACACGACTCTCACCCCACCAAACAACATTCCCATAGGCCAACGGAACAACCCACCCCAACAAGATCAAACTCCAAATGAACCACCCCTCAATGACATTCACCCAAATGCACCAATGCCACCCCAAAACCGTCCAAACATCCAACAACCAAATGAGGAAGAGATAGAGGAAGCTATACTTGAGCACGAACGTTATGGTGACCAAGGTTGTAGGCCACGAGGGCAAGCACAAGGAGGTTATCGAGGAAGGGGTAGACGGCATGGTCCTAACCCTCTCATGGGTAGGCAAAGAGGGTACCAAGCTCGTGAAGAGTACCAAGGTCGTGACCATGAAGGTTATGACGACGATGGAGATTTTAATGGGAATCACGGTAATCGAGGAGGGCGAGACACGAGTCTCAATTCCACCAAGGTTAGTCTTCCAACCTTCAAGGGAAGTAGTGCTCTCGATACATTCCTTGATTGGGTGATGCATTGTGATAGAATCTTCTTGACGAATGACATGTCCGAGATGAAAAAGGCTTCTTACGCCATTGCTCAATTCGAAGGGTATGCCTCTACATGGTGGGAAACTCAAGTGAAAGCAAGAAGAATTATTGGACTCCCGCCCACACCTACTTGGGATGAATTGAATGAGGCCATGCGGCGTAAGTATGTCACCGAACGCTACAAATAAGAACAACTCAAGAAGGTGTATACCTTAAGGCAAAACAAAAAAAGTGTAGAAGAATACTATGATGAGTTCCAAATTGTCAAGATGAGAATCTATTCTGATGAGGATGAGTTAAATACTATGACTCGGTTCCGAGCCGGGTTAAATGGTGACATTGTCTCACAAATGAGACTCCACAACTATGGGAGCATTGAATAAACCCTTCAAGCGGCTATTGAAATAGAGGAGGGTCTCAAGGAAGATAAAATCAATAAGTCAAGGGGCTATGTGAGTTCATGGAACAATAACAAAGAACAAGGAGCTTCCTCCTCCAATTGGCAAAAGAATAAGGGCCCCTTGCAAGAAGCCAAGAAACCATTTGTGAAGAATTCTCAAGTTGAGAAGCAAGTTGACAAGCAACCTCCGAAGTTTGCTCCAAAAGAAGGAGGTACGAAAACTCCTATTCAATGCTTTAAATGTCATGGCTTTGGTCATAGAGCAATCGAGTGCCCTAATCGTAGAGCGTTTATTTTGAAAGACACTTATAGTGAGGATGAGGAATAATGTGAGGAAGGGGATGATGAGGGCAATCATGAGAATGAACATCATGATAGTGAAGGGGATGGTGTTGAAGGTGATGATGAGCCTATTGTACCTCTCTATGTGGTGCGAAGGACCGTGGTAAGAAAAGCAATGGATGACCCAAGTCAACGGGAAAATCTCTTCCATTCCAAGTGCATCATTAACCAAAACACTAGCATCATGATCATTGATAGTGGGAGTTGTGCCAATGTTGCTAGTACCACCCTTGTTGATTTCTTGAAACTTCCCACCACCCGCCATGAAAACCCTTACAAACTTCAATGGCTCAATGAATGTGGTGAATTGAAGGTGACTAGGCAAGCTATCATCAAATTCGCGGTTGGGAAGTATCACGATGAGGTGTTATGTGATGTTGTTCCCATGCAAGCGTGTCATCTTCTACTTGGCCGACCATGGCAATATGATAGGTCCTTCAACCATAATGGGAGAACTAAACAATACACCCTTGTCCACAATGGTGTCAAACATGTCTTGAATCCCATGACCCCCTCCCAAGTGGGTGAGATCTATAACAAAATGAGGGACTTAAAGGAGAAGGGTCATGGTGCATTGCAAAAGAAGAATGTGGGGGACGAGGGAGTAGAGGAGAGTAGTTCTCACAAGGTGAGTTGAAAGAAAGGAGAGCTTAGAGGAAAAACCAAGGTGTCGCTTTTGGCGAATTGTGGGGAAATTAGGGAGGAATTGGGGGAGCATCAATGGTTAATTCTCCTCATGCATAGGGACTATGCATTGCACACTAATGAACTAACCCCTTCTTTTCCTTGCTCTATTTCTTCTCTTTTGCAGGAATTTGATGATGTGTTCCCAACGGAACTCCCAAAGGGGTTACCATCCTTGAGGGGAATTGAACACCAAATTGACTTTGTCCGGGGGTCTCAATTGCCAAACAAACCGGCTTATAGAGCTAACCCTGATGAAACTAAGGAGCTTCAAAGGCAAGTGGATGAGCTCCTTGAAAAGGGAGTTGTGCGAGAAAGTATGAGTCCTTGTGCCGTGCCCGTGACCTTGGTGCCAAAGAAAGATGGATCATGGCGCATGTGTGCTGATTGCCGAGCCATCAACAAGATAACGGTAAAGTATCGCCATCCCATACCTCGTCTTGACGACATGCTTGATAAGTTGAATGGTTCATGCATATTCTCTAAGGTAGATCTTAGGAGTGGGTATCATCAAATCCGGATGAAACCCGGAGATGAGTGGAAAACCGCATTCAAGACAAAGTTTGGTCTATATGAATGGTTGGTGATGCCTTTTGGTCTCACTAACTATCCTAGTACTTTCACGTGTTTGATGAATCATGTCATGAAACCTTTTATTGGCAAATTCGTGGTTGTTTACATTGATGATATTTTGGTGTATAGTAAAACCATGGATGAGCATGTTTTTCACTTGAAGTGTGTGTTTGAAGTGCTTAGACAAGAACAACTTTATGCTAATGTGTTACACCTCGGAAAAATTTTCCGTTGGTACGCAAGCGAATGAACTTATTTTCCGTTGGTACGATAGGTATGGATGCATGATGTCCATGAGCAAGAAACGACGTTTGATGACCTTAGGCGAGATTTCGAAGGTATCCGATGTGAGATGAGAAAATTGGCAAAGTTAAGATGTGATATAAGGTGAGCATTGCATGTGCATGGACGTGGGTGATTAAAATAAGAAGTCTAAGAGATATGAAAAGTTGCAGATTTGAAATCTGCCCAGTGGTCGTAAAGTGCAAAATACGGACCGTAAATTGGTATACGGTCCGTAAACTGGCAGTCGTAAATTACCATGCAAGACTTCGACTTTCTTCCCAGTTGAGAAATGGTAAAATACGACTAGGAGGACGGACCGTAAATTGATTTACGGCCCGTAAACCATGGTCGTAAATCACCATGCATCCAGCCAAAGTTTCTGGTTCTGGAAATGGTTAAAGACGACCACGAGGGATGGTGCGTAAAGTGGAATACGGACCGTAAACCTCCATGGACGACCACTGTTCACCCAGCACAAATTTTTGCAATTCATTAAATAAGGGAACCAACACTTATTTTATTTCATTACAACATTACACCACTTCTCTCTAAAACCTCTCTCTACATTTATTACACAAGTTTTCAAGGATATTTAAGGATCAACAACATAAAACAAGGTGAATCAAGAGTAAGAACATCATCAAAGATCATCTAGGTCAAGAAATCCAAATGGAGAAAAACTAGAGTTTTACTCGAAGTGGAGTATTATTAATCAAAGCTTGTTCCTACAACTTATAATGTAAGATTCATGATTTTTACATGATGTTTAAGGTATTGAAGAGTTGAAATACATGGATTGTATAAAATATGGTCATGTAGGTCACGAATGATGAATAGTGACATTTTGAGGAATAGTTTGAATTGAATCATGAATGTTGTTGTGTATATAATTATGGGCATAGCGGGGTCCTGTCCCGCTAATGTTATATGTTATACTCTTAGAGGCTCGTAGACATGTGTGTGTGTGTGGGTAGATGTGTTTGGCCTTGTCGGCCTATGTTTTGTATATCATTTTGTCGGCCACGTTGGCCCATGTACATTGATGTGGCATAGATGCCTACGATGATATACATGTGTTGTTGTCCAAATGGGACTAGTTGACGAATGAATGGAAATGCATGTATAATTATGTGGCTCACCTAGATATAAGCATAAGAGTAAGCTAAAAGGGTGCCCGGGTGGGCTAGCACCGGGTGCTCGTTGCGGCCCCGAGTCGGGTCGTGAAAAAAGTGGTAGCAGAGCAGTTCAGTCCTAGGGTGTGTCTACGAGCCGTGTCTAGTAGAGTCTTGGTTATGGGTGTGTTGCGTGCCACACTTATAAACAATAATCTGCGGACATTTTAAGAATAAATTACCCTCTTTCTTCATAAGAATCGTGCGATAGAGCTATGATGTAGGGTTTTCTTGCTCCTAAATCGTGTGTTGTGTATTTCAGAGATGCCTAAAAAGGGAAAGACTACGGCAGCCCAAAAGGGCAAGACGGTGGCAGAGAAGCGGGCCAAGAAAGCACCGCCACCGGTAGTAGAGGAAAGTGAGTCCCAGGGTGTGGCTCAATCTCAGTCCTCCCAGACAGTGCCCGTCTCAGAGGAGCGTGAGGGAGCCTCAGCCCCAGCTCCAGCACCTCCAGCTCCTCCACCAAATTCTTCGGGCCCAGATGTAAAAGTGGCCATTACTTTATTGACTCAATTGGTTGCGGCCCAGGCTCAGAGGCACAGTTCAGGGTATGGTGATAGGGCTGTTAGTGCAAGAGCCAGTGATTTCAATACTTTGAACCCTCCGGAATTCTTTGGGTCAAAGCCGGAGGAGGATCCTCAGGATTTCATCGATGGTATACTAAGGACGCTCTGATTGATACATGCTTCAGACACCGAGTCGGTAGAGCTAGCGTCATATAGATTGGGAGATATCTCGATCCAGTGGTATACAGTATGTATGGCTTCACGGGGAGCCAATGCACCTCCCCCGGTATGGCAAGAGTTTGTTGATGCTTTTCTCCTTCATTATATGGCTCCAGAAGTTCGGCGAGCAAGGGTCGATAAATTCTTGAACTTGAGGCAGGGAAGCATGAGTGCCCTAGAGTATAGCCTCCGTTTTAAATCCTTGGCCAGGTATGCTTCGGCCATGGTAGCAGATATGGGCGACAGGGTACTCCAATTTATAAAGGGGCTAGGGCCCCATCTGATGGACAAATGCTTGATTGCGTCCCTTCAGGACGGTATGGATATTGCACGCATTCAGGCACATGCTCATAACTTAGAGGAAAGCCTACAGTAGCGGAGAAGTGAACGTGAACAGGATAGGGGACATAGCAAGAGGGAAAGATCTTCGGGCCCACTAAGTGAGTCCAGAGGCGGACACAGGCAACAGTTCCCTAGAAATTCGGGCTATTCTACGACCAGTGCACCTCCACGGTTTTCAGGCCAGAGCCTTGATAGATCTACTCATCCCGAGCCGAGTCAGAGTTATTCGGGTTCCCAATTTAGAGGTGATTCAGGCCAGTCAAGGCCACCTATACCACGATGTTCCCAGTGTGGGAAGTCGCATTGGGGTCAATGCCAATTGGGTTCAGATGTTTGCTATTCATGTGGTCGACCAGACCATATTATGCGTGATTACCCCTCAGTACATGGTAGAGGTAGGACCCAACCATCAGGGTCGGTAGCCGGATCTTTGGCATCTGTACGCCCTACGGGGCCAGGTTCACATGCGCCAGTCGGCCATGGTAGAGGTAGAGGCAGAGCTCCCAGTACTAGCAGCCCTCAGCACCGTATTTATGCCTTGGCTGGACGCCAAGATCTAGAGTCTTCTCCTGACGTGGTCACAGGTATATTATCGGTATTCTCTCATGATGTATATGCTTTGATTGATCCGGGCTCCACGTTATCATATGTTACTCCTTATATTGCGGGTCAATTTATAGTTGAGCCGGAGTCGATCAAACCTTTTGAGGTGTCCACACCCGTGGGTGAATCGGTAATAGCTAGCTGAGTATATAGGGATTGTATAGTCACGATTTGTGACCGTCGTACCATGATTGATTTTCATGAGCTAGAAATGGTGGATTTTGATGTTATTATGGGCATGGATTGGTTGGCTTCTTGTTATGCCAATGTTGATTGCCGAATGAAGATGGTTCGTTTCCAGTTTCCGGGAGAACCAGTCTTAGAATGGAAAGGGAATGCGGCATCACCAAAAGGTAGATTTATTTCCTATCTAAAGGCAAGGAAGATGATCACGAAAGGATGTATTTATCATCTAGTGCGAGTTCAAGATGTAGAAGCTGAATCGCCGACTCTTCAATCAGTTCCCGTAGTGAACGAATTTTCGGATGTGTTCCCGGAAGAGCTTCCAGGCCTTCCTCCCAAACGGGAGATTGATTTTTCCATTGATGTGTTGCTAGGCACCACACCTATATCTATTCCTCCATATAGAATGGCACCCGCAGAATTGAAAGAGTTGAAAGAGCAATTGAAGGACTTGCTTGATAAAGGCTTCATTAGGCCTAGCTCATTCCCGTGGGGAGCGCCCGTATTGTTCGTCCGAAAGAAAGATGGCTCCCTGAGAATGTGCATTGATTATAGGCAATTGAATAAAGTAACGATTAAGAATAAATATCCTCTCCCAAGGATTGATGACTTGTTTGATCAATTGCAAGGCGCCAAATGGTTTTCAAAGATTGATTTGAGGTCTGGGTATCATCAAGTGAGGGTTAGGGAGAAAGATGTCCCTCAGACAGCCTTCAGAACGAGGTATGGTCATTCTGAATTCCGGGTGATGTCATTTGGGCTAACTAATGCGCCAGCGGTATTTATGGATTTGATGAATAATGTGTTCCGGTCCTTTCTGGACTTATTTGTAATCGTATTCATTGATGATATTTTGGTGTATTCTAGATCCGAAGCAGAACATGCGGATCATTTGCGTATTGACCTTGGAGTTCTTCGAACTCGAGAATTGTTTGCAAAGTTTTCCAAATGTGAGTTCTGGTTGAACTCAGTGGCATTTTTAGGGCATATTGTGGCAGCCGATGGTATTCGAGTGGATAGTCAAAAGATTAAGGCCCTGAAAACTTGACCAAGACCCACAACTCCTACAGAGGTTCGTAGCTTTTTGGGCTTAGCAGGTTATTACAGGAGATTCGTTGAAGGTTTTTCCTCTATTTCTGCACCACTCACAAAGTTGACACAGAAATCAGCCAAGTTTCAACGGACAGATGCTTGCGAACGTAGTTTCCAAGAGTTAAAGGGTCGATTGACTTCTGCCCCAGTTCTGACACTTCCAGAGGGATTGGAAGGATACGTTGTGTATTGCGACGCTTCAGGTGTTGGGCTAGGTTGTGTGTTGATGTAACATGGCAAGGTGATTGCGTATGCTTCAAGGCAATTGCGGAAACATGTGCAGAATTATCCTACCCATGACTTAGAATTGGCCGCGGTGGTCCATGCATTAAAGATATGGAGACATTACTTATATAGTGTCCACGTGGATATTTACACAGATCATTAGAGTCTTCAATACATCTTCAAGCAGAAAGAGTTGAATTTACGGCAACGACGATGGCTAGAGTTGCTAAAAGACTATGATGTTGAGATCCTATACCACCCCGGAAAGGCAAATGTGGTGGCTGATGCTCTTAGCCGTAGGTCGATGGGAAGTCTAAGTGATGTACGACCAGAAAAGAAAGAGATGGCCCGTGAGCTTCAACAGTTAGCTAGCCTAGGAGTCCGAGTAGTGGACTCAGGTAGCAGCGGAGCTACTATCCAGAAAACCGTAGCCTCGTCGCTAGTGGCAGAAGTAAAAGAGCGACAATATGAGGATCCCAAGCTAATGCAGTACACAAATACACTCCCTCAGAAAAAGGAGTCATCATTTGACATTTCAGGAGATGAAGCTCTCCGATGTAGAGGAAGATTATGTGTTCTCGATGTGGCAAGTTTACGCCACTAGATTTTGAGAGAGGCACATAGTTCCCGTTATTCTGTTCACCCCGGAGCGACGAAGATGTATCATGATCTTAAGTCTATATATTGGTGGAATGGGATGAAGAAAGATATAGCGGAATTCGTAGCTCAGTGTCCTAATTGCCAACAAGTGAAGATTGAACACCAAAAGCCGGGTGGATTGTTGCAAGCTATGGAAATCCCAACTTGGAAGTGGGAAGTGATTAACATGGACTTCATTTCAGGCTTACCCCGTTCTCGATGTAAGTATGATTCCATATGGGTGATTGTGGATAGACTCACCAAGTCAGCTCATTTCTTACCGGTAAGGACGACCTGTGAGGCAGTAGATTATGCGAAGCTTTATCTTAAAGAGATAGTAAAACTCCATGGCGTCCCGGTATCTATTATCTCCGACAGAGGGACTCAGTTTACAGCTAAGGTTTGGAGGTCTTTCCAAGAGGGTTTAGGGACCCGAGTTAGCCTTAGCACGACATTTCATCCCTAGACCGATGGACAAGCTGAACGTACTATTCAGACTCTTGAGGATATGTTACGAGCATGTATGATAGATTTTGGAGGGAATTGGGATGATCATTTGCCACTCATTGAATTTGCTTACAATAATAGTTATCATTCCAGTATTCAAATGGCACCATATGAAGCTTTATATGGGCGAAAGTGTAGATCCCCAATTGGGTGGTTCGAAACCGGAGAAACTAAATTGATAGGGCCAGACTTGGTCCAGCAAGCTATAGAGAAAGTCAAGCTTATACAAGATCGGTTGTTAGCAGCCCAAAGTCGTCAGAAGTCCTATGCGGATAATCATCGGAAAGACTTGGAGTTCAAAGTTAAGGATTGGGTATTCGTGAAAGTATCGCCAATGAAAGGCATTATGAGATTCGGCAAAAAGGGGAAGCTTAGTCTCCGGTATATTGGACCATATGAGATTATGCGCAAAATAGGAAAAGTGGCCTATGAGTTAGATCTACTTCCGGAATTGGAGTCAGTCCATCCAGTATTTCATATCTCGATGCTTCGAAAATGTGTTGGAGATCCCACTAGGATCGTCCCAGTAAATGATGTGCAAGTGACAGAGAAATTGACTTATGAAGAGGTACCCATTTCCATATTAGACAGGCAAGTACGAAGGCTTAGAAACAAAAAGGTGGCCTCGGTTAAGGCTCTATGGAGAAGCAGTAAACGAGAGGAGATGACATGGGAATCAGAAGAAAGTATGCGATCCAAATACCCACATTTATTTCAGCCCTTGGAAGAAGCCCAAGATGAGACGTCAAGATCATAAGGTATGTATATTTCCTTTTATGCTTTTGGGTCATGTGTGGCCAAAATATTTATGTTGTTATGTTGTGGCCCTGTGTGGCATCGATATTATGGGTTGTTGTGGCAGGATGGCAGCGCCATATTATAAGGGAAACTCTGGCGAAATTTTTGTAGAACTCCCGAGCACTTTAACATTCGGGGACGAATGTTCTTAAGGGGGGGAGAATGTTACACCTCGGAAATTTTTTCCGTTGGTACGCAAGTGAATGAACTAGTGATAGGTATGGGTGCATGATGTCCATGAGCAAGAAACGACGTTTGATGACCTTAGGCGAGATTTCGAAGGTATCCGATGTGAGATGAGAAAGTTGGCTAAGTTAAGATGAGATATAAGGTGAGAAATGCATGTGCATGGACGTGGGTGATTAAAATGAGAAGTCTAAGAGATATGAAAAGTTGCAGATTTGAAATCTGCCCAGTGGTCGTAAAGTGCAAAATACGGACCGTAAATTGGTATACGGTCCGTAAACTGGCAGTCGTAAATTACCATGCAAGACTTCAACTTTCTGCCCAGTTGAGAAATGGTAAAATACTACTAGGAGGACGGACCGTAAAGTGATTTACGGCACGTAAACCATGGTCGTAAATCACCATACATGCAGCCAAAGTTTCTGGTTCTGGAAATGGTTAAAGACGACCACGAGGGACTGTCCGTAAAGTGGAATACGGACCGTAAGCCTCCATGGACGACCACTGTTCACCCAGCACAAATTTTTGCAATTCATTAAATAAGGGAACCAACACTTATTTTATTTCATTACAACATTACACCACTTCTCTCTAAAACCTTTCTCTACATTTATTATACAAGTTTTCAAGGATATTTAAGGATCAACAACATAAAACAAGGTGAATCAAGAGTAAGAACATCATCAAAGATCATCTAGGTCAAGAAATCCAAATGGAGAAAAACTAGGGTTTTTCTCGAAGTGGAGTATTATTAATCAAAGCTTGTTCCTACAACTTCTAAGGTAAGATTCATGATTTTTACATGAATTTTAAGGTATTGAAGAGTTGAAATACATGGATTGTAGAAAATATGGTCATGTAGGTCACGAATGATGAATAGTGACATTTTGAGGAATAGTTTGAATTGAATCATGAATCTGGTTGTGTATATAATTATGGGCATAGCGGGGTCCTGTCCCGCTAATGTGATATGTTATACTCTTAGAGGCTCGTAGACATGTGTGTGTGTGTGGGTAGATGTGTTTGGCCTTGTCGGCCTATGTTTTGTATATCATTTTGTCGGCCACGTTGGCCCATGTACATTGATGTGGCATAGATGCCTACGATGATATAAATGTGTTGTTGTCCAAATGGGACTAGTTGACGAATGAATGAAAATGCATGTATAATTATGTGGCTCACCTTGATGTAAGCATAAGAGTAAGCTAAGAGGGTGCCCGGGTGGGCTAGCACCGGGTGCTCGTCGCGGTCCCGAGTCGGGTCGTGACATAATGTTGCTAAATGCTCTTTTTGTGTTGATGAAGTTGTTTTCTTGGGTTTTGTTGTGAGTTCAAGGGGCGTTGAGGTCGATGAATCCAAAATAGACGCTATTAATAATTGGCCGATTCCTAAATCCATTGGTGATATTAGAAGTTTTCATGGATTGGCTAGTTTTTATAGGCGGTTTGTTAAGGGGTTTAGTACCATAGCCGCTCCTTTGATTGAGGTAATCTGAAAGGATAAACCTTTTTCTTGGGGTGTGGAGCAAGCAAAGGCTGTTGAAACTCTAAAACAAATGCTTAGCTCCGCACCGTTGTTGCAATTACCCGATTTTGACAAAATCTTTGAAATTGAATGTGATGCTAGAAAAGTAGGTATTGCTGCCGTTTTGATACAAGACCAAAAACCATTGCCTATTTTAGTGAAGAGCTTAGGGTGCGACGTTGAACTACTCCACCTATGATCTTGAATTGTATGCTTTGATTAGAGCTTTGGGTAATTGGCAACACTACGTGTGACCTAAAGGGTTTGTGATTAGGACCGACCATGAGTCCTTAAAACATCTCAAGGCCCAAGGAAAGTTGAACAAAAGGCATTCTAAATGGGTTGAATTCCTTGAAACCTTCCGTTATGTAATCCAATGCAAAAAGGGAAAGGAGAATGTAGTGGCGGATGCTCTATCAAGGAAACATGTTTTGATTAATACCTTGTCTTCCAAATTGATGGGTTTTGAAAGCTTGAAAACATTGTATCTCGAGGACCCCGTCTTTGCCAAAATCATTCTAGATTGCGAAGAGTGGGAAAGGGAGAGGTGGATTAGGGATAGGTCTTCTACTCCGTATTCTAGGTTTGATGGTTTCTTGTTCAAAAACAAGCGTTTGTGTGTGCCCATGAGCTCTTGGAGGGAATTATTTGTGAGGGAGGCACACAATGGGGGATTGATGGGACATTTTGGGATTGATAAGACTTTGGGGATTCTTGAGAAGCAATTTTATTGGCCTCATATGCGGAGGGATGTGGCTAAGATTTATGGCCAATGCATTGAATGTCGCGACGCAAAGTCTAGACTCCTTCCCCATGGTTTGTATACCCCACTCCCCACCCCTCAACAACCTTGGGTTGATATTTTGATGGACTTTGTGTTGGGTTTTCCTAGAACCAAAAAGGGTAAAGATAGCATCTTTTTTGTGGTTGATCGATTTTCTAAAATGGCTCATTTCATTGCTTGTCATAAATTTGATGATGCTCCTCATGTTGCTTGCCTCTTTGTTTGTTGAACATGTGGTAAAGTTGCATGGTATTCCCAAAACCATTGTGAGCGATAGGGATCCAAAATTCCTTAGCCACTTTTGGAAAGAATTATGGGGACGACTTGGTACTAAATTGTTGTTTTCTACCTCTTGTCACCCACAAACCGATGGCCAAATCGATGTTTTCAATAGGACCTTGGGTTCTATTCTTAGGGCCATGGTTAAAGGAAAATTAGCATCTTGGGAAGATCAATTGCCTTTGGTTGAATTTTCTTACAATAGAGTCATTCATAGCACTATTGGCATGTCACCTTTTGAAGTGGTTTATGGTTTTAACCCCCTAACCCCTTTAGATATAACCCCTTTATCTCAAGATGTTGTGTTGAGTTTAGATGGCAACAAACGAGACAAGGCCATGAAGAAGTTGCATGAGAAGGTGAGGCTTCACCTTGAGAAAAAGAATCAAGAAACGGCCAAGAGAGCAAACAAGGGTCGCAAATGAGTTGTGCTTGAACTGGGTGATTGGGTTTGGGTACATTTCCGAAATGAGAGGTTTCCCAACAAAATAAAGACCAAGTTGATGCCTAGAGGAGACGGTCCATTTGAAGTACTTGAATGACTCAATGATAATGCATACAAAATTGATCTTCCACCCGAATACCAAGTTCATAACACCATCAATGTGTCTGATCTCTCTCCTATGGTGGTGCAAGATGATGATCCCTTAAATTTGAGGACAAATTCTCTTCAAGAAGGGGAGAATGATACAATTCGAGTGGCATCAAGACCTTTTACAAGGAGCTAAGCGAGGGAACTTCAAGCTATGCAAGCATTATTCATGAGGAGGGACATACTTGAATACACTCTAGCACCTTCCCGGGGATTTCAAGTGTTCATGATAGCATGGGAGGATGGTTTAGAGAAGAGGGTTGACGATGGTCATACTTGTAATGTGGCTATTACTTGAAGATTTGAAAATTCAAGCTTTGTTCCAAAAACAAGACACCCAAACAAGGCCCTTACTTCATTAAGGGTAAAAGTGTAATAGTGTAGTTGTCTTCTTTTGAGCCTTAGTATAAATAGTAGTTTTTTTTCATTTAGAAGACTTAGACTATTTTTAATATTGATATTTGATATTGTAAAACTCTTGAGAGTTGAGAGCTTGTGAAACCTTTGATTGAGTAATTGTTGAGAGGATTGGTTATTAGGATTCCAAATCCCTCTTGGTCATCCTAAGAATTTGGTGTCTCTTTTGTTCTTAATTTAGAGGTCTTAGTTTTCTATAACTTTGGTTGCTAAATTATGTCTTAAGTTGTGTCAAATTATCTATCCTTTTCTTTTCTTGCATTTTAATTCTATTCTCGTTCTTAATCTTGTATCACTTCTAGAGTATTCCCCGTGGATGATGTCTAGGTGACGGAGGAGCTGTCCTACGAGGAGAACCCTATAGCTATACTTGATCGCCAAGTCAGAAGGTTACGTACTAAGGA
Source organism: Lycium barbarum (assembly GCF_019175385.1). Taxonomy (NCBI): domain Eukaryota; kingdom Viridiplantae; phylum Streptophyta; class Magnoliopsida; order Solanales; family Solanaceae; genus Lycium; species Lycium barbarum. The sequence goes on along the minus strand of NC_083342.1, from coordinate 54,868,059 downwards.
CGTGGCTTCCGATAAGGTATTGTGGCGAAACAAGAATAGAGAAGAGATTACCTGGGAAGCCGAAGACAAGATGAAGAATAAGTATCCCTACTTGTTCCCTACGCCTGCAGGTAATTTAAATTCCTCATTTGATTATATTAATTGGTAAATGAGACTACATGTTATAGCAATAAGGGAGGCTTCCCCGAAATTTTTATAAGACTTTATAGGACCAATTTAACATTCGGGGACGAATGTTCTAAAGGGGGGAAGGATGTTATATCCCGTATTTTTGTACACTGGATTATTCGTGAGCTAATCGACATAAATTCAAGGATGAGATTATTTTTGGGATATGAGACAAAGACTTTTAATCCCAATTTTTTAATATGGCATGACTTGCTTGTAAATTTCAATTAGTGTACAAATATTAGTAGAGATTAGGGATTAATTAACCATGATTAGATTGTTAAGTAGGAATTAGTGATTAATTAAGGATTAATTAGCCTAATTAAGATTAATTAAATTATTAGTGGGCTGAATGGGCCCCACTACAACATGGCCAAATCTGATTGGCCCATGCTATAGTGGGGCACGTGTAAGTATTAGGGGCAGCATGAATAATTGTGGTTGATGACTAATTCATTAGTCATACGAGCCATATTTATCTTCATCTTCAAATTAGTGATAGAGAGAGAGAAGCTCAGCCATGGCAGCTCGCGGCCATGGCTGTTCCTAGTTGAGCACAAGATTTTGGTAGCAAAAACTTAGTTCTAAGGTGTTCTACACATTCCAAGGTGATTAGCAACGTGAATTAATCCTTGGGGCAGCAAGAACGTTTGTTATCTTTAATCCATAATTCCAGCAACATTAAGAGGCTAAGCTTGCAAAGGTAAGGTTTAATACTCTCCTACATGTTTTAGAGATGATTTGGTCTTCGTATGAATAGGTGGATGTGGAATTGGATGGAAGAATTGTGTATGTTGATGTTGAGAGTTTGCTTGGGCCGTATAGGGGTTGTTTTAATCTAACAATGGTGAATTAATTTTAATTAGTGTTGTTGTTGTTGTCATGGATTATATGATGAAAGTGAAGGAATTTGATGGTTAAAGTTGAAGTTGTATTTATTTAGGGGGCTGTTTTAAGAACTTGTTGTGATATTAAGGTAATTTTCTTGTGTATGAATAATTGATGTTGTTGTCGTGTATTTGCTGATGTGATGTACAAATTTGGATGAAAGTAGTGTATGATATATCGTATACGAAGCGTATGTGGTCTGCTTTGTGTATTCTTAGATGTTCGTTAGATTATCGGGCATTGTTATGTTGTGATTAGGGGCTGTTTGGAGCGTGTTTTTGTTCTTGTTTGAATTGGAGGACTAAGTGTAGTTGAGATTATGCGTTGTGTTGTTGTAATGTTTGAACTATTATAAGGTCGTTTCGGTGAAATGTGATGGCTATAGATTATTAAGAGTAACTTGAATATGTCGTAGCCGTTATGTTATCGATTATTGAATGTTGTGATGTGTAGGCTGATTGGAATGTTATTCGGGCTGTTCAGAGTATTCTTGAATCTTGTTTTGGCTAGTCTTTACATAGTATTTGAACGTGTGGTTGTTGATATTGATTTGGTTGTTATAGTTGGTTTTAAAATGAGGGAAATGAGCAATGTAGGGGAACTGCCGCCCAATTGTCTAGAAATAAGCTACTAACATTGAAGTACGTTTTATGCCTTTCCGTAGCTTAACCATAGTCTTGACGTCTTAATATAGGTTGAGATACTTCGGGCAGCGTATACGTATTGTATCACGGATAAGCGTTAAAGATATGTAATGCTAACCCTTCCTTCTTTTTGGCATGATCTTTATGAAACAAATAGACGACGTATATATGACTTCAAAAATCTCCTATTCTTAGAGACACTAGGATAGCTAATGTACTTGATTCCCAGAACTTATTTTATTATGTCTTGATACGTGTCTATGATTCCAGAAAATCTATTTTGATATAATCCATAGTGACATTCGAAGGATACTTGATATGACAATTGGGCGGAATTTCCCCTACATTGCTCATTGAGTCTCAGATCTGACTTAGTTTGCATATGGTTGCTCACTACTCTGCTCGTACATGCCTCAATACATCTTTCACCGAGTCTCGGGCCGGGGTACGTTCTCGTGCACAGTTTCACTGCATTGTTCACCAAGTCCTTCACTAGAGGGCCGAGATACGGTATATATATATATATATGTATGATGATATGATGATATGATGATGTGATTATGACACCAAGGATGGTATATGATGAATTTATTCACCGAGTCCCATAACAGGACGGGTATGATATATGATATTGATATTCATGATTTACATTTCATAAGGCAAGTGTGTTGGTATTATGATTGTCATACTTGTCTACTGTAATCTTTATTTTAGTCATGATCCTCTTTATTGTGTTTCATGCTTTATATACTCAGTACATATCTCGTAATGACCCCCTTTCTTCGGGGGGCTGCGTTTCATGCCCGTAGGTATGGATACTCGATTTGGTGATCCTCTAGCTTAGAACTTCTACTCAGCTGTCTTGGGGAGCTCCATTGTTCCGGAGCCTAGTGTTACACCTCGAAAAATATTCCGTTGGTACGCAAGTGAATGAACTAGTAAGGAGTACGAGTACACAATATGTTCATGGGTAAGCGATGGCATTCGACGACTCTAGATAAGATTTTAAAGATGTTAGAGATGGGGGAAGAGGATTGCCAAGAGAAGGCCAAGTATTTGATAAGTATCGGGAAGGAAATACGAGTAACGACTTAATGGGCACTTAATGATGTTTCGGAGAAGTATGATAACGTCCCTTAGATTGCTAATAAAGTGTTGAACAAGTGTTAAGAAGGTTCCATAGGGATTTGAGACAAAACGAATCGACGAATCGAAGTTCGGAATCATTGGGGATTATTCGGCCAAACATACTGGCCGTATAATTTATACGGTCCGTATGTCTGGACCGTATAATCAACCCAGAATGGCCAAAAGTTTCTGGACCAAATGTACGGCCAGACACACGGCCCGTACAATTTATACGGACCGTATGTTGGTCCGTATATTTTGGTCGGAACAGATGTGCTCAATAAATGTAAGGGACCAAGGTTATTTCATTTCATTTCCCTTCCACACCCCTTCTCTCTAAAACATCTCTCTACATCTATTTCATAAGTTTTCAAGGGTTTGTAGTGATTAACAACATAAACAAGTGAATCAAGAGTAAGAACCCATCAAAGATCATCCAAAGTCAAGAAATCCAAATGGAGGAAAACTAGGGTTTTGATCAAAGTGGATTATTATCGACTAAGGCTTGTTCCTACAACTTCTAAGGTAAGATTCATGATATTTATATGTTGTTTAAGGTATTTGAGAGTTGAAATGCTTGGTCATTAGAAGAGAATAGCAAAATGAGTTATGAATAATGAATAGTGACGTTTTCAGAAATAGTTTGAATTGAATCATGATTGTGGATAATGTAGATGATTAATGGCCATTGATATGACATTATGAATGCATTGTTGACGTTTGGGAGTTGAATTACGATATGGACAAATGTTGCATAAATAAAGGAGATGTTGTCCGATTTTCTCTAGCTGTAGCCATATGTACTAGTTATCGGTGCTAATGATAGTATGACCCTAATGAAGGTAGAAACGTGAGCATCGAAGGAGTACGTGCAAGTGTAGAGTAGTCCGACAATAAGGTATGTAAGGCTAACCCTTCTTTCATAAGGCATGGTTTCTTGGCCAAATTCCTAATTCCTCTATATGAGTATGTTGTTTCCAAATGATTGATATTCCGAGGTCATAAGCTCATGATCGTTGATATGTACTACGATTGTACTACGCCCCTCATATGACGAGTAAGCCTAAGATACAAATGTAGCGAAAATGATGATGATAGTGATGACGATGGTAATAATAATGATGTTAAAGGTGCCTACGGGCTAGTATACTTATATGTGCCTATGAAGGGATATAATGAAACCCCGAGCTTATAATGCCGGGTAAGAATATATGTATATGAATATGTATAAAGTATGCATATGATTACGTAACGCGCGCACACCTCTGCAGATGGTACGGATAACCCCGATGCCTTGGTAAGGCCAGGTATGTATGACCTTGAGCCTTGGTTGGCCAAGCATGTATGAAACACCGATCCTATGAGGTCGGGTATGCTATGTAAATGTTATGTATATAAAATGACTATGTTTATAATATGAATATGAATGTGATAAGACTATGTATAAGAATACGGATAAGGACATGTATATGGATACGAATACGAGCACAAATATGGCACGAGTATGTGTGAGAAATGGGAAGTCCCTATGAAAGGCAAGTAGGTTTGTGGACGCTGCGTCATGCCAGCAGGTGCACAGGGAGACAGACTTGATCCATAGCTGCTTATTCTGAGATTTCATAGAGAGCTCCACTTCCTTCGGAGCCATACCTTTTTGGGGTACCTATTCTTTTGTGTATATAATTATGGGCATAGCGGAGTCCTGTCTCGCTCATGTGATATATCATACTATTCTTAGAGGCTCGTAGTCACGTGTATGTGGTTAGTTATGTCTGGCCTTGTCGTCCTATATGTTGTATATCATTTTTGTCGGCCACGTTGGCCCATGTACATTGGTGTGGCATAAATGCCAATTATGATATAATGGTAATGTCGTCCAATGGGACTAGTTTGATGAATGAATGGAAATCCATGTCTAATTATGTGGCTCACCTAGATGTAAGCATAAGAGAGCTAAGAGGGTGCCTGGGTGGGCTAGCACCGGGTGCTCGTCGCGGCCCCCTAGTCGGGTCGTGACAAAAGTGGTATCAGAGCAGTTCAGTCCTAGGGTGTGTCTACGAGCCGTGTCTAGTAGAGTCTTGGTTATGTGTGTGTTGCGCGCCACACTTATAAGCAAGAAGCTGCGGACATTTTAGGAATGATTGACCTTCTTTCTTCATAAGAATCGTACGATAGAGCTATAATGTAGGAAATTCTTGCTCCTAAATCGTGTGTTGTGTATTTCAGAGATGCCTAAAAAGGGAAAGATTACGGTAGCCCAAAAGGGCAAGACGGTGGTAGAAAAGCGGGCTAAGAAAGCACCGCCACCGGTAGTAGAGGAAAGTGAGTCCCAGGGTGCGGCTAAATCTCAGTCCTCCCAGACAGTGCCGATTTCTGAGGAGCGTGAGGGAGCCTCAGCCCCATCTCCAACACCTCCAGCTCCTCCACCAAATGCTTCGGGCCAAGATGTGAAAGAGGCCATTACTTTATTGACTCAATTGGTTATGGCCCAGGCTCAGGCACAGTTCAGGGCATGGTGATAGGGCTGTTAGTGCAAGGGCCCGTGATTTCATTACTTTAAACCCTCCAGAATTTTTTGGGTCAAAGCCGGAGGAGGACCCTCAGGACTTTATTGATGGTATGCTAAGGACGCTTCGGTTGATACATGCTTCAAACACCGAGTCGGTAGAGCTAGCATCATATAGATTGAGAGATGTCTCGATCCAGTGGTATACAGTTTGGATGGCTTCACGGGGAGCCAATGCACCTCCCCCGGTATGGCAAGAGTTTGTTGATGCCTTTCTCCGTCATTATATGCCTCCAAAAGTTCGGCGAGCCAGGGCCGATAAATTTTTGAACTTGAGACAGGGTAGTATGAGTGCCCTAGAGTACAACCTCCATTTTAACTCCTTGGCTAGGTATGCTTCGGCCATGGTAGCGGATATGGGTGACCGGGTACACCGATTTGTAAAGGGCCTAGGGCCACACGTGATGGATAAATGCTTGACTGCGTCCCTTTAGGACGGTATGGATATTGCACGCATTCAGGCACATGCACAGAACTTGGAAGAAGGCCTACAGCAGCGGAGGAGTGAGCGCAAGCAGGATAGGGGTCATAGTAAGAGGGCCAGGTCTTCAGGCCCAATGAGTGAGTCCAGAGGTGGACACAAGCAGCAGTTTCCAGGCCATTCAGGCTATTCTATGCCTAGTCCACCTCTACATTTTACGGGCCACAGAGCTGACAAATCTACTCGTTCAGGGCCGAGTCCGAGTTATTCAGGCCCCCAGTTTAGAGATGATTCAGGCCAGTCAAGGCCACAGGTACCACGATGTTCCTAGTGTGGGAAGATGCATTGGGGTCGATGCCGATTGGGTTCAGATGTTTGCTATTCATGTGGTCGGGCAGGCCACACTATGCGTGAGTGCCCCTCAGTTCATGGTAGAGGTAGGACCCAGCCTTCAGGGTCGGCAACCAGATGTTCAGCACCTGTATGCCCTATGGGGTCAGGCTCACAGGCGCCAGTTGGCCAGGGTTGAGGTAGAGGCAGAGCTCCTAGTTCCAGCGCTCCTCAGCACCGTATTTATGATTTGGCTGGACGCCAAGATCTTGAGTCTTCTCCTGATGTGGTCACAGGTGTATTATCGGTATTCTCTCTTGATGTATATGCATTGATTGATCCGTGCTCTACGTTGTCATATGTTACTCCTTATATTGCGGGTCGATTTATAGTTGAGCCGGAGTTGATTAAACCCTTTGAGGTGTCTACACCCGTGGGTGAATTGGTAATAGCTAGCCGAGTATATAGAGATTGTGTAGTTATGATCTGTGATTGTCGTACTATGATTGATTTGCATGAGCTAGAAATGGTAGATTTCGACGTCATTATGGGCATGGATTGGTTGGCTTCTTGTTATGCCAATGTTGATTGCAGAATGAAGATGGTTCGTTTCCAATTTTTGAGAGAACCAGTCTTAGAATGGAAAGGGAATACGACATCACCAAAAGGTAGGTTTATTTCCTATCTAAAGGAAAGGAAGATGATCACGAAAGGGTGCATTTATCATCTAGTGCGAGTTCAAGATATAGAAGCTGAGTCGCCGACTCTTCAGTCAGTTTCGGTGGTGAATGAATTTCCGGATGTATTCCCGGAAGAACTTCCAGGCCTTCCTCCCGAGCGGGATATCGATTTTGCTATAGATGTGTTGCCGGACACTAAGCCCATATCTATTCCTCCCTATAGAATGACACCCGCAGAATTGAAAGAGTTAAAGGAGCAATTGAAAGACTTGCTTGATAAAGGCTTCATTAGACCTAGTTCATCCCCGTGGGGAGCGCCCGTATTGTTTGTCCGGAAGAAAGATGGCTCTTTAAGAATGTGCATCGATTATCGGCAATTGAATAAAGTAACGATTAAGAACAAATATCCTCTTCCGAGGATCGATGATCTATTTGATCAGTTGCAAGGTGCCAAGTGGTTTTCAAAGATCGATCTGAGGTCCGGGTATCACTAAGTGAGAGTTAGGGAGAAAGATATCCCTAAGACAGCCTTCAGAACAAGATACGGTCATTTTGAGTTCCGAGTAATGTCGTTTGGGATAACTAACGCACCGGCAACGTTTATGGACTTAATGAACAATGTATTCAGGCCTTTTCTGGATCTTTTGTGATTGTATTCATTGATGATATCTTGGTGTATTATAGATCCGAGACCGACCATGCGGATCATTTGTGCACTGTCCTAGGAGTTCTTCGAGCTCGAGAGTTGTTTGCAAAGTTTTCTAAATGTGAGTTTTGGTTGAACTCAGTATCATTTCTGGGCCATATTGTTGCAGCTGATGGTATTCGAGTTGATAGCCAAAAGATTGTGGCCGTAAAAACTTGGCCAAGGCTCACAACTCCTACAGAGGTTCGTAGCTTTCTGGGCTTAGCAGGTTATTACAGGAGATTCGTTGAGGGTTTTTCTTCTATTTCTGCCACACTCACAAAGATGACCCAAAAATCAGCTAAGTTTCAATGGACAGATCCTTGTGAACGTAGTTTCCAAGAGTTGAAAGATAGATTGACTTCTGCCCCAGTCTTGACACTTCCAGAGGGATTGGAAGGATATGTCGTTTATTGCGATGCTTCCGGCGTCGGGCTAGGCTGTGTATTGATGCAAAATGGTAAGGTGATTGCGTATGCTTCAAGGCAATTACGGAAACATGAACAGAACTATCCAACCCGTGATTTGGAATTGGCTGTAGTGGTTCATGCATTAAAGATATGGAAACATTATTTATATGGTGTGCATGTGGATATTTATACAGATCATAAGAGTCTCCAGTACATCTTCAAGCAGAAAGAGTTGAATTTGCGGCAACAACGATGGTTAGAATTGCTAAAAGATTATGATGTTGATGTTTTGTATCACCTCGGAAAGGCCAATGTTGTGGCTGACGCTCTTAGCCGTAGGTCGATGGGATGTCTAAGTGATGTACGACCAGAAAGGAAAGAGATGGCCCGTGAGCTCCAACAGTTAGCTAGCCTAGGAGTCCGAGTGGTGGGCTTAGGTAGTAGCGGAGCTACTATTCAGAATTCTGCCGTCTCGTCGCTAGAGGCGGAAGTGAAAGAGCGACAATATGATGATCCCATGCTAATGCAGTACAGAGGTACACTCCCTCAGAAAGAGGAGTCGTCATTTGATAGAAGGCAGACTATGTGTCCCTGATGTGGCAGATCTACGCCACTAGATTTTGAGAGAAGCTCATTGTTCCCGTTACTCCGTTCACCCCGGAGCGACGAAGATGTATCATGATCTTAAGTCTATATATTGGTGGAATGGAATGAAGAGGGATATAGCGGAGTTTGTAGCTCAATGTCCTAATTGCCAACAAGTGAAAATCGAGCACCAAAAGCCGGGTGGATTGTTGCAAGCTATAGAGATCCCAACTTGGAAGTGGGAAGTGATTAATATGGATTTCATTACAGTCTTACCCCGTTCTCGACGTAAGTATGATTCCATATGGGTGATTGTGGATAGACTCACAAAGTCAGCTCATTTCTTACCGGTCAGAACGACCTATGTGGCAGAAGATTATGCAAAGCTTTACCTTAATGAGATAGTGAGACTTCATGGGGTTCCGGTGTCGATTATCTCCGATAGAGGGACTCAGTTTACAACTAAGTTTTGGGAGTCCTTCCAAGAGGGTTTAGGGACCCGAGTCAGCCTTAGCACGACATTTCATCCACAGACCGATGGGCAAGCTGAACAGACAATCCAGACTCTCAGAGATATGTTACGGGCATGTATGATGGACTTCGGAGGGAATTGGGAAGATCATTTGCCACTCTTTGAATTTGCTTACAATAATAGTTATCATTCTAGCATTCAAATGGCACCGTATGAAGCCTTATATGGGCGAAAGTGTAGATCCCCGATTGGGTGGTTTGAAACCCGAGAGACTAAGTTAATGGGGCCAGACTTGGTCCAGCAGGCTATTGAGAATGTCAAGCTCATACAAGATCGGTTGCTAGCGGCTCAAAGTCATCAAAAGTCCTATGCAGATAATCGTCGAAGGGACTTAGAGTTCGAAGTGAAAGATTGGGTATTCTTGAAAGTGTCGCCGATGAAGGGCGTAATGAGATTTGGCAAAAAGGGAAAGCTCAGTCCCCGGTATATTGGGCCATATGAAATCGTGTGCAAAATAGGAAAAGTGGCCTATGAGTTAGATTTACCTCCCGATTTGGAGTCAGTCCATCCAGTTTTCCATGTCTCGATGCTTCGTAAATGTGTTGGGGATCCTATGAGGATCGTCCCAATAAATGATGTTCAAGTGAAAGAAAGGTTAACTTATGATGAAGCACCCATTGCCATATTAGATAGGCAAGTACGGAGGCTTAGAAATAAATAACTGGCCTCAGTTAAAGTTCTGTGGAGGAATAACAATCGAGAGGAAATGACATGGGAAGCGGAAGAGAATATGCGATCCAAATACCCACATTTATTTCAGCCCTTGGAAGAAGTCCAAGATGAGGCGTCAAGATTCTAAGGTATGTATGCTTTCCTTTTATGTTCTTGGGTCGTGCGTGGCCAAATTTTTATGCTATTATGTTGTGGCCCTGTGAGGCATCGATATTATGAGTTGTTGGGACAGGGTGATAGTGCCATATTATAGGGAAAACTCTGGCGAAATTTTTATAGGATTCCCGGACACTTTAACATTCGGGGACGAATGTTCTTAAGGGGGGAGAATGTTACACCTCGGAAAATCTCCTGTTGGTACGCAAGTGAATGAACTAGTAAGGCGTACGAGTACACAATATGTTCATGGGTAAGCGATGGCATTCGACGACTCTAGATAAGATTTTAAAGATGTTAGAGATGGGGGAAGAGGATTGCCAAGAGAAGGCAAAGTATTTGATAAGTATCGGGAAGGAAATACGAGTAACGACTTAATGGCACTTAATGATGTTTCGGAGAAGTATGATAACGTCCCTTATATTTCTAATGAAGTGTTGAACAAGTGTTAAGAAGGTTCCATAGGGATTGGAGACAAAACGAATCGACGAATCGAAGTTCGGAATCACTGGGGATTATACGGCCAAACATACTGGCCGTATAATTTATACGGTCCATATGTCTGGACCGTATAATCAACCCAGAATGGCCAAAAGTTTCTGGACCAAAAGTACGGCCAGACATACGGCCCGTACAATTTATACGGACCGTATGTTGGTCCGTATATTTTTGTCGGGACAGATTTGCTCAATAAATGTAAGGGACCAAGGTTATTTCATTTCATTTCCCTTTCACACCCCTTCTCTCTAAAACATCTCTCTACATCTATTTCATAAGTTTTCAAGGGTTTGTAGTGATTAACAACATAAACAAGTGAATCAAGATTAAGAACCCATTAAAGATCATCCAAAGTCAAGAAATCCAAATGGAGGAAAACTAGGGTTTTGATCAAAGTGGATTATTATCGACTAAGGCTTGTTCCTACAACTTCTAAGGTAAGATTCATGATATTTATATGTTGTTTAAGGTATTTGAGAGTTGAAATGCTTGGTCATTAGAAGAGAATAGCAAAATGGGTTATGAATGATGAATAGTGACGTTTTGAGAAATAGTTTGAATTGAATCATGATATTGGATAATGTAGATGATTAATGGCAATTGATATGACATTATGAATGCATTGTTGACGTTTGGGAGTTGAATTACGATATGGACAAATGTTGCATAAATAAAGGAGATGTTGTCCGATTTTCTCTAGCTTTAGCCATGTGTACTAGTTATCGGTGCTAATGATAGTATGACCCTAATGAAGGTAGAAACGTGAGCATCGAAGGAGTACGTGCAAGTGTAGAGTAGTCCGACGATAAGGTATGTAAGGCTAACCCTTCTTTCATAAGGCATGGTTTCTTGGCCAAATTCCTAATTCCTCTATATGAGTATGTTGTTTCCAAATGATTGATATTCCGAGCTCATAAGCTCACGATCCTTAATATGTACTACGATTGTACTACGCCCCTCATATGACGAGTAAGCCTAAGATACAAATGTAGCGAAAATGATGATGATAGTGATGACGATGGTAATAATAATGATGTTAAAGGTGCCTCCGGGCTAGTATATTTATATGTGCCTATGAAGGGCTATAATGAAACACCGAGCTTATAATGCCGGGTAAGAACATATGTATATGAATATGTATAAAGTATGCATATGATTACGTAACGCGCGCACACCTCTGCAGATGGTACGGACAACCCTGATGACTTGGTAAGGCCAGGTATGTATGACCTTGAGCCTTGGTTGGCCAAGCATGTATGAAACACCTATCCTATGAGGTCGGGTATGCTATGTAAATGTTATGTATATAAAATGACTATGTTTATAATATGAATATGAATGTGATAAGACTATGTATAAGAATACGGATAAGGACATGTATATGGATACGAATACGAGCACAAATATTGCACGAGTATGTGTGAGAAATGGGAAGTCCCTATGAAAGGCAAGTAAGTGCTATGACGATGATATTATTGTCTCCCCTCCTATGCTACTTCATATGTTGTTTATTATGTTTCTATATCGATATTGATCATGCTTTACATACTCAGTACATTCTTCGTACTGACGTCCTTTTATTTGTGGACGCTGCGTCATGCCCGCAGGTGCACAGGGAGACAGACTTGATCCATAGCTGCTTATTCTGAGATTGCATAGGGAGCTCCACTTCCTTCGGAGCCATACCTTTTTGGGTACCTATTCATTTGTGTATATAATTATGGGCATAGCGGGGTCCTGTCCCGCTTATGTGATATATCATACTATTCTTAGAGGCTCGTAGTCACGTGTATGTGGTTAGTTATGTCTGGCCTTATCGGCCTATATGTTGTATATCATTTTGTCGCCACGTTGGCCCATGTACATTGATGTGGCATAAATGCCAATTATGATATAATGGTAATGTTGTCCAATGGGACTAGTTTGATGAATGAATGGAAATGCATGTCTAATTATGTGGCTCACCTAGATGTAAGCATAAGAGAGCTAAGAGGGTGCCCGGGTGGGCTAGCACCGGGTGCTCGTCGCGGCCCCCTAGTCGGGTCGTGACACCTAGACTTTTGGTACAGATCTTTTGATGTATATATATGTTTCTCCAGGGGTACGGCGGGGCCTTGTCCCATCATTTTTGACAATCGATACTCTTAGAGGTCTGTAGACATATGTGTCGGTTGCGTATAAGTTTTGTTCAGCTTTGTCTATGTGATTTATTATGGATATGTTCGTATGTAGTGGCAGCCTTGTCGGCTTGCATATCGTATTGGTATGTAGTGGCAGCCTTGTCGGCTTGCGTATCGTATTACGTTTTGATTAGTTGTGACTACTCAGGAGACAGGTTGTCTTGATATATATATGTGTGATGACGTTATAAACCTTTGGAGTTTTTGCAAGTTTCCATATTATTCTTAGATTCAGTCTGACTATATCTAATAGGTACGTATACGAGTGTCCAGCTCGGTCACTAGTCATGGCCCACGGGGTTGGGTCGTGACAATTTACTGATGTGATTTACAAATTTGGATGAAAGGAGTGTATGAGATATCGTATACGAAGCTTATGTGGTCTGATTGGTGTATTCTTAGATGTTCGTTAGATTATCGGGCATTGTTATGTTGTGATTAGGGGCTGTTTGGGGCTTGTTATTGTTCTTGTTTGAATTGGAGGACTAAGTGTAGTTGAGATTATGCGTTGTGTTGTTGTAATGGTTGAACTATTATAAGGTCGTTTCGATGAAATGTGATGGCTATAGATTATTAAGAGTAACTTGAATATGTCGTAGCCGTTATGTTATCGATTATTGAATGTTGTGATGTGTGGGCTGATTGGAATGTTATGCGGGCTGTTCGGAGTATTCTTGAATCTTGTATGGCTAGTCTTGATATAGTATTTGAACGTGTGGTTGTTGAGGTTGATTTGGTTGTTATAGTTGGTTTGAAAATGAGGGAAATGAGCAATGTTGGGGAAATGCCGCCCAATTGTCTAGAAATAAGCTACTAACGTTGAAGTACGTTTTACGCCTTTCCATAGCTTAACCATAGTCTTAACGTCTTAATATAGGTTGAGATACTTTGGACAGCGTATATATATAAAGTCACGGATTAAGCGCCAAAGGTATGTAAAGCTGACCCTTCTTTCTTTTGGCATGATCTTTATAAACAAATAGACGACGAGCATGTGATTTTAAAGAAACTCCTATTCTTAGAGACACTAGGATGGCTAATGTTCTTGATTTCCAGAACTTACTTCATTATGTCTTGATACATGTCTATGATTCTTGAAGCTCTATTTGATATATTCCATAGTGACATTCGAAGGATACTTCATATGACTATTGTCTTGAATTTCAAATGATAGTTCATTTTGATTATTCTATTGAGTCTAAGATATGATTTAGTTTGCATATGGTTGCTCACTACTCTGCTCGTGCATGCTATAATATATCTTTCACCGACGTCACACCCTAATCTCATTAGGGTGTGATGGGCACCTGACCCTTAATTAGGGCCGAGCGAACCCTCTGACTCTTGTTACATACATAATCTTTTGAACTCTTAATTAGTGAAATGACAAACGTAATAAATGCTTTTGGAAACTTTCAGAAACAAGTCAAATCTGTAATCACACGAAATTTGTAACATAACATAAAATGACACATCGGCTGATAAAGCCGCTTACAAAATTGACATTCTATACGCACGACTCTATCTGCAAAGTCTCTAACTCCGATCAGAAATCATATCATACAAACTCCGACTCGGCAACATTCCAAAGGAAGTGGAGCTCGCCAATCCAGCAGAAGCATCTTCTAACAATGTCCTTTGCTCAACTGGGTGTACCTGCGTGGCATGAAACGCAGCCCCCGAAGAACAGGGGGTCAGTACAGAATATGTACTGAGTATGTAAAGCATGGAATACAGAAAACAAAATCATAATCGAAAGAAACGGTACAAAAGTAAGTACACTTTCAGAATACCAAAATACTTATTTTTCAGAATGCAAATCGTATATACCGATGCCATATGTCAGAAGAAGTACAGAAAGTAAGTAGGTCATCCAGAGTGCCAAAATGTGTATTTTTCAAACACCGACTGCGTGTGCCAACATCGTATGTCATCACACACATACACACATAACGGATTCATATGTAACATAATAGTGTCGAGGAACGTCCGACCCGATCCATACATCTAACATATTAGTGCCGAGGAACGTTCGGCCCGATCCACGAATGTATTTGCTGCGGAACGTGCAGCCCGATCCATATACACATATTATATTGCTGTGGCACGCACAAAAGGTTAGTACAGACAATAAGCACGATATGCAGAATAATAAAAAAACCTTACTGGAAACACGAATTATGCATGCCAGGAACGGTATCCGGCCCCTTACGGGACATGGGGAACGTGGCGCCACCCTGCCTTTGGCGCCACACAAATCATACTCCAGAAGATTTGCTCCGTAATCTCCGTCACACATCATAATATCACATCATAAGATCAGAATATACATATACACATATTTGGTTCGGCGAACCATGAACATATCATAACACCGTTAGCACATCATACTCCGGAATTCATATATGGTACCTGGCCCTCAAGCAAGGGACCCGACGAACCATGCGCACGAAATATACCGGCCCAGGACCCGGCGAAAGAGGTAATAGCACATGCACGAGCAGAATAGTGATAAACTGTATGCATATAATCAAGACTCGATAGGTAAATATACTTGCCGACACCTGAAGGCTCAGAAACAAGTTTCAAACCAATCGGATTTAATATATGAAAGTTATGGATGTTTTTACCACAGAACCTTTACGAACATTTCAGAAGTCATTTTTGGAAAATCGAAGCAACAATCGTATCAAGTATCTTTTGGATATCGCATGGATCAAATCAAATATAGCTTTTGGAATCATATATGTTATAGCCCGCATATTGTACGTTTGGAAATTTCAAAATCGACGTGGAAAGTTAAGGGCGAGGTTATTTCTTAAGAAATCATTTTCATGTACGGGTTGTTATGAGTATTATTTATGACTATTATTAGTATGAAAATGGTGTAGAAAGCTAAGGGCAAAATGGTAATATTGAGAAAAGTCGAGGGGCAAAACGGTAATTTCACAAGTTGTTCATTAAGGGGCCATTTGGCCGTGCAAGTGTGTGTGTGTGTGTGGACATGTGGGTCCCACTCCTTTATGGCCATGTGATGAAAAATGGGAGAAGCTTGTAAAAGAAGACAAATGGTCTTCTTGATTTATTTTCAAGAAAAATAAAGAAAATAGAAGAGTTTTCTAGAGAGGGGCATGTGCCCCTCACATGCTTGGAGGTATATATATATATATATATGCAAGTTCATCTTCTAGTTGAAGACAAACAAAAAAAACAAAAAAGAAAAAGAGAAGGGAAAGAAGAAGGAGAAGTCACGGCCAAAGGGGTAAAAATATAGCCCATTGAAGTAGTGATCAAAAAAATTATTTCCTCCACTTTTCCTACCTAATGGAAGGTCCTCTACAACATGGAGTGGGTGTTGGAACTAGTAAAGCAATTGTTGTGCAAGTGTGGAGCCTAGTCAAGTAAGAAGAAGTTAAGAAAGAAAGGTATGTATCCAATCTTCTTTCATGTGTTATGGATGGTTGTGAGCTTTGTTGTAATGTGTAAAAGTGAATGAAAAGTATGAAATTATGCATGTTGAAGTTGTAGTTGTATATGCATGGTATTGGCCGTAAGTATGAGGTGTTGTGTAAGAAAGAATGAATTAAATTTATGTGGTGTATTGGTAGTTGTTGTAATGTATGAAAATGGATGAAATTCATGTGTGATAGAAGCATGGTGGTGGCCGTGACTTGCATGGTTGTGGCCGTGTATGTTGTGTGTTGAGCCGTGTGTGTATGGGTTGTGTTATGTCGTGTTGTGTTGTGTTGTATTGCATGGGGAAGAATGAAGGAATTTTATATAGTATGTTGTGTTGTTGTTGTGATATGTAAAGATGGATAAAAATGCATGAAAATATGTAAGACAATGGTTGTGGTTGAATAGCGGGTGTTTTGGTAGGATAAGGTAAATTGATGTAAATTGATATTTTAGCCGTCGCCGTTATGAATTATGTGATATTGAGTGAAGGGTGTCGTTGAAGTTAATGTATACGAATGATAAGTAGATGTATGGTTGGGATTGACGTTGAAGGTTTCGGATGAAATAGTATGTTGATTAAGTTGTTGGAACATTGTGTGAATTAAATTGAACTGGATTGAGTTAAATCGAATTAAATTGAATGTTGGAATATTGCTAGAATAATTGTTAGTATTGTTGTTGATTTGGCCGGGTTAAATTCCCGGATTGATGTTGTCGATTTGGGGCCGAGCCATATTCTCGGGGTTGGAGTATTTACAGAGGAGATGCTGCCGAAATTTCAGCAGAATATAAATGAATGTGCTTGAGAGGTTAAGGCAAGTATATGGCCAATGATCTAAATGAATGCATGAACTCTTTTGAATGTAGACTAGCAAGTTTGGACGGGTGAGCGTAACAAGTTGGTCGCGACACAGGTTTGTTAAGGCTCGTCCCTTTCTTTCTATGGCATGATCCCGATGTTATAATTTTGTAATTGTTTCCATATCGTCCTTGTTTTGAAAGTTAGATGTCTATGATTCTAAGGTATGCTTGCTTCCCCGATAACCCGTCAATGTTTTCCAAAATGTTCGTATTTCTCCAAAATAAAGGCTATGGTGTCGTAAGCCCTTATGGCAATGACGATGGATATGTTTCACGATGACAATGATGATGTCAAGATTGAGAATGTTCTATGATGATTATGATAAGAATGATTTTCCAAAAATGACTTCTGAAATGTTCATAAAAGGTTCTGAACTTCAAACGCTCATAACTTTCGTATACTAATTCCGATTGACCCGAAATATGTTTCTGAGTCTTCATATGTTCCCTATAACGTCCTTATTTTCAAAAGCCATAAGTTATGAATTCAAAACATGATTTCCTTTCCAAAAGTTATAAATATTTTCCAAAATATACATTTTTCTCCAAAATCCAAGTTTTACGATTGTGAAAGTTTTATAACTAAAACAACGACTACGAAGTTATGATGATAATAATGAAGCCAGACATGAGAAAGTGTCTATGACGAATATGCCAAGGATATGCACTTACCATGAATACGACGATATGAAATGCTAAGCTACTTTTGGATAATGACTATTTTAAAGGTTTTAAAGTACACGAGGTAATATGTTATGATCCCGTTTTATGTTTTCCCAAGATAATGTTCTTCATTGATAGTCCCGCCTTATAATTGTTCCTTCAAGGCGTGACATGTCGACCATGATGATTCCATAATACAATCGGAGGTTACCGACCTTACGTCACTCTGATAGACACATGACTTTCCTTGGGCTCTCATGCATGCTATATATGTATATGGGAGGGGGGAAGGGATACATGTATATGGGGATACGGGGAAGGGAAACATGTTTCATCGCCACCTGGTCAGCTGACATTATCATCCCGGACGCGGGATGCCCGGACGCGGGATAAATGGGCGAGCCGACATATTTCGGCGCTATGTGGGCCAGCCGACTTGTTTGGTGCTATGATATGATATGACCCGATAAGCATGCATGGTTTCCGCCCTAAGTGGCATTCATATGTACATGTATTTCAATCAGCCTATGATACACTATATGACTCCCTATGATATGATATGACATGATATGACATGATACGACAGGATATGATATGACATGATATGACATGATATGATATGATACGACATGACATGCTATGATATGATATGATATGATACGGTAAGACATGATATGACATGATATGATATGACACGATATGATATGACATGATATGTTCCCTACGAGATGCCATATGATTCCCTTGTGATTATCTCCACTGGTACCTCTCCTTGTATTGTCGTTCATGCCTTACATACTCAGTACATTGCTCGTACTGACCCCTCTTCTTCGGGGGCTGCGTTTCATGTCGCGCAGGTACACCCAGATGAGCCGAAGCCATTATAGAAGATGTTCCAGCGAAGTTGGCGAGCTCCATTTGGCCCTGGAGTGTAGCCGAGTCAGCGTACTATGCTATGATGTTTTGTTCTATGTTAGAGACTTTGCAGACAGAGTCGTGGGTATAGAGTGTCAGCTTTGTAGACGGCTTCGCCCGTCGATATGGTATTATGTTTCACGTCACGGGTCCTATATGATGATAGACTTTACTTATAAAAAGAAAAAAAAAATATTGAGAGCTTACTATGTATTTTATTCTGAATTGATTCCAGAGTTTATATATGTAATAAGAGTCAGCAGGTTCGCTCGGCTCCAAGTATGGGGTCGGGTGCCCATCACACCCTAGTAAGGTCGGGGTGTGACAAAGTGGTATCAGAGCAGGTTGGTCTAAGGGGTCGTTCGCAAAGTCGTGTCCAGTAGAGTCCTGTTTATAGGTGTGAAGCCGGCCACATTTATAAACAGGAGGCTGCGGGGCATTTTGGAAATGTTGACCTTCTTTCTATCTTAAATCGTGCGATAGAGCCAAGTCATAGGAAATAAGATTCCGTAAACTAACCATCAATCTTCGCAGACGCTTAGTGGTGACGAAAGAAGACAAGTGACGAGATGGCAAGTTACAAAGGTAAGCCTGGATAATTGTTCTGTTACCTGAACTGAAAGTACTGGATGGCGGGGATGTGCCATATAGTCGTATGTTCCGTGAGACATTGATGACATTGGCCGCGTACAGATTTTGAATAATAGGGACGGTAAATGAGGTTCTGCCAGAATGGGTACGCCCCACAGGAAAAAGCATGGAAAAGAAATATTGTGAATAGGTAATAAGTGAAATGCGTTGGTTCAGAAAGGTTATGGATTTGGGCGTGGCAACAAAGGTAAGGTCGCTACCATCGGGAATCTGGAAGCCCAAGACAGGAGGTAGTCATACACACAGGTGGAAGGTGAACATCGGGAACCAAAAGGGTAAAACGGTAATTATAAAATAAAGGACGTGTTACGAAAATGTTTCGGAGCCTGTAAGACTTCGACTTGACCCAGAACAGGTAATAAAGGTCATGAGAGGGAGCTGACACAAAAATATCAGTATTAAGGCATCGAATTTCAGTGAAGCTTTTGGGTTAAGCGTGCTCAGCTGGGAGCAATTCCATGATGGGTGACCGCCTGGGAAGTTTATAAGGAATTTTACATATTCTGACATAAAAGATAAATGGAAAACTAGAATAGCCTACGTGAAACTACGGCATATAAGGTGGCTGGAGACCATAAGAAGACGCGTGAAACAGGGCAGACTAGCTCGGTAAAGAGACAGAAAATGCATCATAGCCCTGGAATTAGGATAGGCTTGAGCAACGCTTGGAAGTATTTTGTGAACCAGTTGATAGTGAATATGTATGTATATATGAATGTGTAAGATATCCCGTATATGATTGTATCGGTGGCGTGTGAGTTCCAGCAACCGAAGCTACGGTATAAAAGGCGTTAATAGAGTAAAGGTACCGAAGTCCGAGGGATAGCAAGAGTAAATGGTACAAGTGCTGCGAGTGAGCTATTATTATTTTACTATAGGTTGAGGTTGGAAATTCTAGTATAACGATACTCGGAAAAGAAAGAGGGTGAGTAGATGAAAGATAGAAAGCCTAAATGTTGGAAAAAGGTGAGAGTTAAGAAAACCTTAGTGAGTGAAACCACAGCGAGAAATTGATGATAAAAGTACGAGACCACTAGGATGAAAATTCAAGTAGGCATATGAGACGAGATAGAGTGAGGTAAAAGGAAACAAGGAGAAATGTGGAGAGGTTGAGAGTTGATTTCAAGAAGTAGGTCTAAGAGAATGGTGACCAGGGTAGAGGAGTGTAAAGTAAGAGAAAGAATGCCCAGGATGGTGATGGTGTTGAGGTGCAAGATCTGAAAAAGGACAAGTATGTAGCTATGGTAATATGCTTAGAGGCTTGATATACAAGGATAAGGAGAATGAAAGTTGTAAGGGTTCTGTGCGGAGAGCAAAACTAGCGGAACGCCTAAGAAATATGTACGCACAGCTATAATATGAACACGTAGAA
This sequence comes from Lycium barbarum, assembly GCF_019175385.1. Lineage (NCBI taxonomy): Eukaryota > Viridiplantae > Streptophyta > Magnoliopsida > Solanales > Solanaceae > Lycium > Lycium barbarum. The sequence goes on along the minus strand of NC_083342.1, from coordinate 54,847,595 downwards.
GGAATTACGAGCAAGAGAGCTAAGCAAGTGAAAGGATGAATAAAGGATAGAAAGGTATGGAAATGTGGACAAATGAGGACCTAGACAGGAAGTAAAAAGAAAGCTTAAGATAAGAAGTTTTCGATATGTTAGGCACAAAGCTGGAAAAGAAGGTGAGGGATAAAGGTACAAGCGAAGACTTCATAAAGGACTATGAGCATATAAGGAACCCCTTAAAGGGGGGGAGGCCATATTAGGTTTACAAGAAGTAACGATGAAAGAAATGAGCACCAACACATGAGGTGAAAGACAAGTATGCCTGTATCGAGAGGTACGAGAGGAAAGATTAAAGAGAAGTGTGGTAAGGATCTAAAGATGTGCCTTTTGGTCATGAAACAGTAACAGAAAAGAGATGATCTGAGACAGACAGGGATAAAATGTCGGCCCAGTAGATTAGAAAACCCATGACACAGAATAAGGACCCATACGAGGACGGAAAGGCTCGACTATATGGAATGAGCATGGAGAAAACGGGCAACTATAAAAAAACCCCATCCCGAAACGTTACAAGACCCTATAAGGTCAGTTGAACATTCGAGGACGAATGTTCTAAAGGGGGGGAGGATGTTATAGCCCGCATATTGTACGTTTGGAAATTTCAAAGTCGGCGTGGAAAGTTAAGGAAGAGGTTATTTCTTAAGAAATCATTTTCATGTACGGGTTGTTATGAGTATTATTTATGACTATTATTAGTATGAAAATGGTGTAGAAAGCTAAGGGCAAAATGGTAATATTGAGAAACGTCGAGGGGCAAAACGGTAATTTCACAAGTTGTTCATTAAGGGGCCATTTGGCCGTGCAAGTGTGTGTGTGTGTGTGTGGACATGTGGGTCCCACTCCTTTATGGCCATGTGATGAAAAATGGGAGAAGCTTGTAAAAGAAGACAAATGGTCTTCTTGATTTATTTTCAAGAAAAATAAAGAAAATAGAAGAGTTTTCTAGAGAGGGGCATGTGCCCCTCACATGCTTGGAGGTATATATATATATATATATATATGCAAGTTCATCTTCCAGTTGAAGACAAACAAAAAAAAAAGAAAAAGAAAAAGAGAAGGGAATGAAGAAGGAGAGGTCACGGCCAAAGGGGTAAAAATTTAGCCCCTTGAAGTAGTGATCAAAAAAATTATTTCCTCCACTTTTCCTACCTAATGGAAGGTCCTCTACAACATGGAGTGGGTGTTGGAACTAGTAAGGCAATTGTTGTGCAAGTGTGAAGCCTAGTCAAGTAAGAAGAAGTTAAGAAAGAAAGGTATGTATCCAATCTTCTTTCATGTGTTATTGATGGTTGTGAGCATTGTTGTAATGTGTAAAAGTGAATGAAAAGTATGAAATTATGCATGTTGAAGTTGTAGTTGTATATGCATGGTATTGGCCGTAAGTATGAGGTGTTGTGTAACAAAGAATGAATTAAATTTATGTGGTGTATTGGTTGTTGTTGTAATGTATGAAAATGGATGAAATTCATGTGTGATAGAAGCATGGTGGTGGCCGTGACTTGCATGGTTGTGGTCGTGTATGTTGTGTGTTGAGCCGTGTGTGTGTGGTTGTGTTATGTCGTGTTGTGTTGTGTTGTATTACATGGGGAAGAATGAAGGAATTTTATATAGTATGTTGTGTTGTTGTTGTGATATGTAAAGATGGATAAAAATGCATGAAAATATGTAAGAAAATGGTTGTGGTTGAATAGCGGGTGTTTTGGTAGGATAAGGTAAATTGATGTAAATTGATATTTTAGCCGTCGCCGTTATGAATTCTGTGATATTGAGTGAAGGGTGTCGTCGAAGTTAATGTATACGAATGATAAGTAGATGTATGGTTGGGATTGACGTTGAAGGTTTCAGATGAAATAGTATGTTGATTAAGTTGTTGGAACATTGTCTGAATTAAATTATATTGGATTGAGTTAAATCGAATTATATTGAATGTTGGAATATTGCTAGAATAATTGTTAGTATTGTTGTTGATTTGGCCGGGTTAAATTCCCGGATTGATGTTGTCGATTTGGGGCTGAGCCATATTCTCGGGGTTGGTGTATTTACAGGGGAGATGCTGCCGAAATTTCGGCAGAATATAAATGAATGTGCTTGAGAGGTTAAGGCAAGTATATGACCAAGGATCTAAATGAATGCATGAACTCTTTTGAATGTAGACTAGCAAGTTTGGACGGGTGAGCGTAACAATTGGTCGCGGCACAGGTATGTTAAGGCTCGTCCCTTTCTTTCTATGGCATGATCCCGATGTTATAATTTTGTAATTTTTTCCATATCGTCCTTGTTTTGAAAGTTAGATGTCTATGATTCTAAGGTATGCTTGCTTCCCCGATAACTCGTCAATGTTTTCCAAAATGTTCGATACGGGTCCCAAAATAAAGGTTATGGTGTCGTAAGCCCTTATGGCAATGACGATGGATATGTTTAACGATGACAATGATGATGTCAAGATTGAGAATGTTCTATGATGATTATGATAAGAATGATTTTCCAAAAATGACTTCTTAAATGTTCATAAAAGGTTCTGAACTTCAAACGCTCATAACTTTCGTATACTAATTCCGATTGACCCGAAATATGTTTCTGAGTCTTCATATGTTCCCCATAACGTCCTTATTTTCAAAAGCCAGAAGTTATGAATTCAAAACATGATTTCCTTTCCAAAAGTTATAAATGTTTTCCAAAATATACATTTTTCTCCAAAATCCAAGTTTTACGATTGTGAAAGTTTTATAACTAAAACAACGACTACGCAGTTATGATGATAATAATGAAGCCAGACATGAGAAAGTGTCTATGACGAATATGCCAAGGATATGTTCTTACCATGAATACGACGATATGAAATGCTAAGCTACTTTTGGATAATGACTATTTTAAAGGTTTTAAAGTACACGAGGTAATATGTTATGATCCCGTTTTATGTTTTCCCAAGATAATGTTCTTCATTGATAGTCCCGCCTTATAATTGTTCCTTCAAGGCGTGACATGTCGACCATGATGATTCCATAATACAATCGGAGGTTACCGACCTTACGTCACTCCGATAGACGCATGACTTTCCTTGGGCTCTCATGCATGCTATATATGTATATGGGAGGGGGGAAGGGATACATGTATGTGGGGATATGGGGAAGGGAAACATGTTTCATCGCCACCTGGTCAGCTGGCATTATCATCCCGGACGCGGGATGCCCGGACGCGGGATAAATGGGCGAGCCGACATATTTCGGCGCTATGTGGGCGAGCCGACTTGTTTGGTGCTATGATATGATATGACCCGATAAGCATGCATGGTTTCCGCCCTAAGTGGCATTCATATGTACATGTATTTCAATCAGCCTATGATACACTATATGACTCCCTATGACATGATATGATATGATATGACATGATATGACATGATACGACAGGATATGATATGACATGATATGATATGATACGACATGACATGCTATGATATGATATGATATGATACGGTAAGACATGATATGACATGATATGATATGACACGATATGATATGACATGATATGTTCCCTACGAGATGCCATATGATTCCCTTGTGATTATCTCCACTGGTACCTCTCCTTGTATTGTCGTTCATGCCTTACATACTCAGTACATTGCTCGTACTAACCCCTCTTCTTCGGGGGCTGCGTTTCATGTCGCGCAGGTACACCCAGATGAGCCGAAGCCATTATAGAAGATGTTCCAGCGAAGTTGGCGAGCTCCATTTGGCCCTGGAGTGTAGCCGAGTCAGCGTACTATGCTATGATGTTTTGTTCTATGTTAGAGACTTTGCAGACAGAGTCGTGGGTATAGAGTGTCAGCTTTGTAGACGGCTTCGCCCGTCGATATGGTATTATGTTTCACGTCACGGGTCCTATATGATGATAGACTTTACTTATAAAAAGAAAAAAAAAATTGAGAGCTTACTATGTATGTTATTCTGAATTGATTCCAGAGTTTATATATGTAATAAGAGTCAGCGGGTTCGCTCGGCTCCAAGTATGGGGTCGGGTGCCCATCACACCCTAGTAAGGTCGGGGTGTGACAATATATATATATATATCAAAATGTATCAAAGACTTAACGGAATAATCGAACGTTTTAGCAATTGGAGATCAAAACCTTAGTCATATCAATTATCTTTCGAATGCCATTTGGACACATATCAAACTGAACTTCGGACATCATAAATACGCATCAACCATATGGAACAGCTTATGGAAATCAAAGACGTTAGCCATCCTAGTGGCTCTAAGAATGGGAATTTCTTTAAAATCATACATATACATCATATATTTGTTTCATAAAGATCATGCCAAAGAAAGAAAGGGTAAGCCTTACATACCTGCTCCACGTCCTATTAGCTACGTTTATTCGTCCAAGCTCGTTAGTCTACATTCAAGGATATTTACATAATCATTAGACATACTGTCGCACACTTATCTTAGTCTTTCAAGTAAACTTGTTTATAATCTGCCGAAATTTCGGCAGCATTTCCCCTGTAAATACACTATCCCCGAGAATTCAACTCGGCCAAAATACAACAACAAATCCGAGAATTTAACTCGGACAAATTATTAACAACATTACCAACAATCATACTAATAACTTCAACAATCAATCCCAAAACATATTCTAATATCAACAACTCTTGTCACACAATTCACGGCATTTCATTTACATTCAATTTAATCACATATATTCAAGCTAGCACCAATGATTTCACATTCAAGTATTAATCCGAAATCTTTCTAACATGATTCAAGAATACTTCTAACAATTCACAAAATATTCCAACAACCCAATCAACATATTACTTCACCCGCAACCTTTCAAATTCAACAAAAACAATGACAACTCATTTCCTTCCTTCAATTCATGAACTATACCAATGATTCACACACTAACAACATTATTTCCATAAATACAAAAAGTGATATTATAGTCACATTAGCTTCCAAAACACTCTCCAACACTTAAAACATCAACTAGAATCACCCAACTTTCATCATCAACATAGAATCCACAACAACAACAACTGAAACACTAGATAAAATAATTGAGTCATCATTCCTACACACCCACACATATACACGGCCACCATACATACACACACACCACACGGCCACACCCACAACACACTATTTCCATGATTTTCATTCATTTCTACATACTATAACATACATAAACCTTCCATGTCATATAAAAGAATAGAAATTCTTACCTTTTTCCTCAATTTCCCACTTGACTAGAATTTTGAACTTTCCACAAAAAGTAGTTTTCTTGCTCTAATAATTAGACCACGTTGAAGAGGAACCTTGAATTAGTAGGAATACTAGAAGAAAATATTTTTTTGGATCAAATTTGGAGGCTTCAATTTTTTGTTGGTTTGGCCGAATGGCCCTTTATTTTTGCTCTCCCTCAAAGTTTCTTGAATGTTCTTGACTTAAAGATGACAAATGGTGATAAATATGACTAATATGCACATGTATTATACCTCCTTGTGGGCCTTGGCCCACCTATAGTGCACGGCCACTTGGGGTTTTTTTTTCTAGCCCAACTTTTTTTTTTTGTATTTAGTCTTGTAATTCATGAAAAATAATTTTCCAAATTCCGAATTTTCCCTTAGCCTTTCTTGATATCTCCGCATCAAAAAATTTCATAAACAACTTTTGTGTTAACCAAGATCAAAATTATTGCCTTGCTCTTGGCTTCTTACAATTGTCTTAAATTATCCGAATGCACAAAATGCGAGATATAACATCCTCCCCCCCTTTAGAACATTCGTCCTCGAATGTTAAATTAGTGTTATAGGGTCTCACAAACATTTCGGGGAGGTTTCCTTTTATGGACATCACATGTAATTAATTCACCAATCAACATAATCGATTAAGGAATTTAGATTACCTGTAGACATAGGAAACAAGTGGGGATACTTCTCCTTCATCTCTTCTTCAGCTTCCCAGGTCATTTCTTTCCGGTTATCATTCCCCCACAATACCTTAACAAAACCCACATTTTTGGTATGTAATCTTCACTTGATGATCCGATATGGCCACAGGCTATTTCTTGTTTTTATCTAACCTACAGTATTGCAATCTCGCTTATCATGCTATAAATATTCATCGACTTCTGGTGTTCTCTTTTCTTCGCTCCCTGCTTCTTTATGTCTTTGTCACTATCCCTTTTAACCTTTCATTCCAAATATTTATCCGAAAACGTATGTACATAACGGTTCTTTGCCATTCATTATCCTTCGCAGTCCAGTTACGCTTACGGCGACTTATGATCCGAATTCACATAACTTCTTAGTTCGCAACATCTTTGAGTTCTTACTACAACTTTTTCCTTTACTTCCTTCCCTCACATTTTTCGACACAACTATACTTGTTTTTTATTTGTTTGTATTGGGGCTCGTTTCGTCCGTCATTATTCCTTGCTGGCCCTCCGGTGTGGCTTCCTTACAAACATGATCGTGCGTCATTTCACATCGACGGTTCATATAATTTCATAGTGTATTTTCTCATGCTCCGTATAATTAATGGTCCGTGAAGTATTTTCTAGTATCCAACAAACTCTTTTATTTCCTTCACAGACGCTGCGTTCTCTCCTCCTTTAAAAAATTTCCAACCACCGATCGTAGGTATTTTTTTTATAACAGTCGTTGTTGTCTGAAATATCCTTTGAATCTTATCATTTTCTCCATTATCCTTTCTGCATTTAGCTTGTAGCCATTTTCTTACTATTTTATTACTCTTACAACACGTCGCTGCGTACTTAGGTACGGTGCAAATTTGCCCGATAAGGTGGATTCAAATCATGGCATAAACATAGTATAATTCATGTTAGCATGAAGCATTCGCTTAAGGTATCTTCCAACCCTTCCCTTTATGTCGGCCTTACGGTTCACTCATTGTTAATTCGTTTCTACTTCTTCCATGTATCCTTTTGATGTGCCGACATGTTTCGAACTCTGGTCCCGAGCTAAGAAATTTCTTTTTCAAGCACTTGAAAATGTTGTGATTCCTTGTAAGCCTAATATGGTCTCCCCCCCCCCCCCCCTTTAAGGGGCTCTTCATATGCCAATAGTCCTTTTGTGAGATCTTTTCCAACTCTGTGCATAACATATCGAAACTTCTTACCATATGTTTTCCTTTTCATTTTCTGTCTACATTATCATTCTTGTCAACATTCCCATACTTTTCCATCCACTCTTAACCCCTTCACCTATTTTAACTTACTTACTCGTAGGTCTTCTTAACTACGCGTCCGCGACGCAGCTATGCGTCCACATTCTCGAACGTCTCACTACTTTTGCTCACAGCACAAAATCTTTACGGCCTATACTCTCTCTATCCTCACTCATCAACCCTTTAACTATATTTATGGTACTATGACCGAGCGGTCTTCCATGCACATTCTTTATGTTTCGTTCCATTTTCTCTAGGATCAAGTCTTTCAAACTTCACATGAATTCTCGCTCCACGCCTTTAATTTCCAAATCAACGGTGTTGACCTATTACCCTTATTCTTCCCCCAATACGTAATCAGGTTCCTATTACTTTATTCCCAAACATTCTCTTTCTCCTTCGACTAACCCGTTAGTACATTTTTCTACTTCCATCCTTAACCTTTTTGGGTTCCTTCCCTCTCGAACATTTTTCTTTTCTTATTATTTTCCGTGTGGATTCTAAAGTTAGTGAAATATTACTTTAAGCTCACAATTCTGTTACAATTCTAAGTCATCCTTTCAGGAAAACACTTCCATTCCCGAGGCAAATCATATTAATGCAACTCCACATTTATTCCTTTATATACCTTTCAAGGGTCGAAATTTTCTATCATCGCCACAAGGCTTTATCATTCTTTCTCTTACGTCACATTCCTTGTCGTAGTCACTATTTCTTTAGCCTCACTTATTGAAATTGGTTCTCGAACCCCACACATTCCTCTCATTCTATATTACCAGACTTTATCCTTTTTAGGTACCTACCTTTGAATTTTTTATCCAAATAGTCTCGTATTTTGCCGGAAATTTCTCTCGGGGGCTTTGCTCACTAAGGTTTTCTTAACTTTCATCTTTTTCCGACACCTGATCTCCTTGCCTTCATTTACTCACATTCTTTCTTTTTCAAATCTCATTGTATTAGAATTTCCAATCTTAACCAGTAGAGAAATAACATCAACTTACCTTATAACATTTGTGCCGTTTATTTTTGCTCTCACTCGAACTTCGGTGCCCTTACTTGATTAATGCCTCTTTACTGTAACGCCGGTTACTGGGACTCACATGTTCACTGATACAATCACATATGAGACATCATACGCATTCTTATATATATATATATATATATATATATAATCAATATCAACTAGCCCACAAAATACTTCCAAACGCTATTCAAGCCTATCCAAATTCCAGAGTTGTGACGCACTTTCTGTCTTTTCTCCAGTATAGCCCGTCTCGTCCTGTGTGGCCTCTTATGGTTTCCAACCATCCCGTATACTCTAGTTTCCCTTAGGCCACTCTAGCTTCTCATTTGTCTCTTATGTCTAAATATTTAGGAGTTCTTGCACACTTTCCCAGGGGGTCACCCATCCTAAGATTTCCCTCACCTTAGCACGCTTAACCTCATAACTTCGATAGAATTCGGTGCCTTAATGCTGATATAATCACGCCCGCTTCCTCGAATGACCTTTATTACATGATCTAGAGCAAATTAAAGTTTTGCAGATTTCGAGACATTTTCGTAACACGTCTTTCTCCTTTACAATTACTATTTTTCCCTTTTCAATCCTCAATATTCACTTTTCGCTTATGTGTATACTACTTTTCGTCCTAAATTCCTGGATTCCCGATGGTAACAAATATACCTTTATCGCCATTATCTATAAGTATTCCGATATCAGTCTGTTCGGATTCCCACTCACCATTCTTGTATAATAATTTATAACAAAACTAATTGTCGACTTTCTGAATCCTCCTACAGACCTTGTTCCTATTAAGCCTCGAATGTTATCCATTGCAATCCTTCGGATTGCTAATCGTCCTTCTCACAATTATCTCCCACGCTATGCCCAAATCCGTAGCTCTTCTAAAACATCACATCCCAATTATTGTCTGCTTACGATATTTCCCTTTCACACTTCCTTCTGTTAGGCGTGCTTAACTAAGTGACCTGATTTTTTTTTTTGAACAATTCTAGCAGAATATCTTTTACCATTCTTACCATTCAATATCTGTACGCAGCAAATACCAACAATGCCTTACAGAGCCTGCGGCTATATGTCACATTCTAGTCATCCAAAGCTTCCAGTTTCAGATAACAGAACAAATATAGCAAAACTTCTATAACCTTCCATATCATCCTTTACCTTCTCCGTCGTATGTAAGGCTTATATAAGGAATTTCATTTCCTATGACTTGGCTCTATCACACGATCTGAGACAGAAAGAAGGTCAACAATCCCTAGATGCCCTGCAGCCTCCTGTTTATAAATGTGGCCCAGCTTCACACCCATAAACAGGACTCTACTGGACACGACTTTGCAGACACTCCCTAGGACAAACCTATTCTGATACCACTTTGTCACACCCTAATCTCATTAGGGTGTGATGGCCACCTGACCCTTACTTAGGGCCGAGCAAACCCTCTGACTCTTGTTACATACATAATCTTTTGAACTCTTAATTAGTGAAATGACAAACGTAATAAATGCTTTTGGAAACTTTCAGAAACAAGTCAAATCTGTAATCACACGAAATTTGTAACATAACATAAAATGACACATCGGCTGATAAAGCCGCTTACAAAACTGACATTCTATACCCATGACTCTGTCTGCAAAGTCTCTAACTCCGATCAGAAATCATATCATACAAACTCCGACTCGGCAACACTCCAAAGGAAGTGGAGCTCGCCAATCCAGCTGAAGCATCTTCTAACAATGTCCTTTGCTCAACTGCGTGTACCTGCGTGGCATGAAACGCAGCCCCCGAAGAACAGGGGGTCAATACGGAATATGTACTGAGTATGTAAAGCATGGAATACAAAAAACAGAATCATAATCGAAAGAAACTGTACAAAAGTAAGTACACTTTCAGAATTCCAAAATACTTATTTTTCAGAATGCAAATCTTATATACCGATGCCATATGTCAGAAGAAGTACAGAAAGTAAGTAGGTCATCCAGAGTGCCAAAATGTGTATTTTCCAAACACCGACTGCGCGTGCCAACATCCTATGTCATCACACACATACACACATAACAGATTCATGTGTAACGTAATAGTACCGAGGAACGTACGGCCTGATCCATACATATAACATATTAGTGCCGAGGAACGTTTGGCCCGATCCAAGAATGTATTTGCTGCGGAACGTGCTGCCCGATCCATATACACATATTATATTGATGTGGCATACGTAGAAGGTTAGTACAGACAGTAAGCACGATATGCAGAATAATAAAAACAACTTACTAGAAACACAAATTATGCATGCCAGGAACGGTATCTGGCCCCTTACGGGACCTGGGGAACGTGGCGCCACCCTGCCTTTGGCGCCACACACATCATACTCCAGAAGATTTCCTCCGTAATCTCCGTCACACATCATAATATCACATCATAAAATCAGAATATACATATACACATATTTGGTTCGGCGAACCATGAACACATCATAACACCGTTAGCACATCATACTCCGGAATTCATATATGGTACCTGGCCCTCAAGCAAGGGACCCGACGAACCATGCACACGAAATATATTGGCCTGAGACTCGGCGAAAGAGGTAATAGCACATGCACGAGCAGAATAGTGAGAAACTGTATGCATATAATCAAGACTCGATAGGTAAATATACTTGCCGACACCTGAAGGCTCAGAAACAAGTTTCAAACCAATCGGAGTTAATATATGAAAGTTACGGATGTTTTTACCACAGAACCTTTACGAACATTTCAAAAGTCATTTTTGGAAAATCGAAGCAACAATCGTATCAAGTATCTTTCGTATATCGCATGGATAAAATCAAATATAGCTTTAGGAATCATATATATATATATATCAAAATGTATCAAAGACTTAACAGAATAATCGAACGTTCTAGCAATTGGAGATCAAAACCTTAGTCATATCAATTATCTTTCGAATGCCATTTGGACACATATTAAACTGAACTTCGAACATCATAAATACGCATCAACCATATGGAACAACTTATGGAAATCAAAGACGTTAGCCATCCTAGTGGCTCTAAGAATGGGAATTTCTTTAAAATCAAACATATACATCATATATTTGTTTCATAAAGATCATGCCAAAGAAAGAAAGGGTAAGCCTTACATACCTGCTCCACGTCCTATTAGCTACGTTTATTCGTCCAAGCTCGTTAGTCTACATTCAAGGAGATTTACATAATCATTAGACATATTGTCGCACACTTATCTTAGTCTTTCAAGTAAACTTGTTTATAATCTGCCGAAATTTCAGCAGCATTTTCCCTATAAATACACCATCCCCGAGAATTCAACTCGCCCAAAATACAACAACAAATCCGAGAATTTAACTCGGACAAATTATTAACAACATTACCAACAATCATACTAATAACTTCAACAATCAATCCCAAAACATATTCTAACTGTTACATCCGGCATTTTTCAATATTCGAAAAATTTGAGATAACTTGGCTTGTAATGAATAAGGCCATAATTGAACCTTACTTGGTATGAATGTGTTGGCTATGAATACATTGGTGTTGAATTACGAAAGGAGGCCAAGGGCAAAGTTGGAATTTTGGAAACTTGTGCCATGAATTACAATTATTTAGCCAACAATTGGGCTCAAAAAAATAAATAAGAAATAAGGCCCAAAAAGGGAAGGCCCAACCGGCCATATGCCCTTGACTCAAGCCCATGGAATTAATTTCCACTTGGTAATATATATTCATCTATATCCTATAGATGGTTCAAGAAAACAAAGAACAAACAAGAGAAAAAGAGAGAGAGAGAGCACGGCCAAGAGGAGAAGAGAAAGAAAAGAAAGAAAAAATTTCTTGGAGCCTAATCTTGGTTCAAAAAATTCATTTCTTGTGGGATTATTACCAAGCTCAAGGTTCTCTACAACTTGGTATAATTATTTTGGCAAGAGGACAACTCTAGTGGCAAGTGAAGAACTTGAAGGAAAGGTAAGGATTCTATGCTTTTGTTATGTTATGAAAGGTATATGTAATTAAAGGGGGGGGGGAGGATGTTACATCCGGCATTTTTGCATATTCGAAAAATTTGAGATAACTTGGCTTGTAATGAATAAGGCCATAATTGGACCTTACTTGGTATGAATGTGTTGGCTATGAATACATTGGTGTTGAATTACGAAAGGAGGCCAAGGGCAAAGTTGGAATTTTGGAAACTTGTGCCATGAATTACAATTATTTAGCCAACAATTGGGCTAAAAAAAAAATAAGAAATAAGGCCCAAAAAGGGAAGGCCCAACCGGCCATATGCCCTTGACCCAAGCCCATGGAATTAATTTCCATGTGGTAATATATATTCATCTATATCCTATAGAAGGTTCAAGAAAAACAAAGATCAAACAAGAGAAAAAGAGAGAGAGAGAGCACGGCCAAGAGGAGAAGAGAAAGAAAAGAAAGAAAAAATTTCTTGGAGCCTAATCTTGGTTCAAAAAATTCATTTCTTGTGGGATTATTACCAAGCTCAAGGTTCTCTACAACTTGGTATAATTATTTTGGCAAGAGGACAACTCTAGTGGCAAGTGAAGAACTTGAAGGAAAGGTAAGGATTCTATGCTTTTGTTATGTTATGGAAGGTATATGTATGATGTAGTGTGTGGAAATGAATGAAAAGCATGAAAATTTTGTGTGTTGGGATGTTTTGCATGTTGGCCGTGTGCATATATATATATATATATTGCATGCCTATGATGACTTGAATTCATGTTGGAATCTTATTGTAGTTAATGTGGGAATTGTATTAGAAATGAAAGTTGAATGAATTAGTGGAAGTTGGAAAAAAAATAGGTTGTGGCCGTGTGGTGTGATGTGGATAATGGAATGTGAATAAATTTTATTAGTATGTTAAATGTGTAATTGTGAAGTGAATGAAAGAGTAATGGTTTTTGTTGTTATGGAAAAATGATTATTAAGTTGTTGTAGGAAAACATGCAAGTTTATTATAATTATGTAAATGCGGAAGTGAAAGTAGGAAGATGCAAATTATGGTTATCATTGATGGAGTTGGAAGGTAAGAATATGTTATGGATGTTTATGCTAAAAGATTGGAAGTTGTGGGCGAAATCTGCCCTTAGTAGGAAACTTGTATATTGCGTATATCTTGAGTATATCTTGTGAAAATGGTATAATATGCCCTGAAATATGTTGTAATGATCTTGATAAGTGTTGAATATGAAAATGGTAGGATTGGTTTGGAAGTGTAAGGTTGAAATGAAAGATGTTATGTTATGCCGGAAAGATGGCTAATTATGCCATATTATGTGTCTTGTAATGCTTGTTGTTGTTATTGATGTTGTTTCTGGGTTGCTGTGTTGATGAACCAAGCCGAACTAAGTCTCGGGGATGTTATATATATAGGGGAAATACTGCCGAAATTTCGGTACGCAAGTATGTATTAAGTTTGGAGTCTTAAGGTTTGAAATTAACAATTGGTAAACTTGACCATTTCTAGATTTTGGACGAAATTGGAATCGAAGCCAAGCGAGCGTAAGACCCAATCGAGGTATGTAAAGCCCTCCCCTTTATTCTTAGGCATGTTCTGGATGTAATAGGCTCGGCCGCGAGCCTTAAGTACGACTCCGTTCCTCGGAATTCGAGATGGAAATCCGCTCCAATTCCTTCAGTACAATTGAAACCATTTCCTTATAAAATGCCTTCAAAGTGAACTTTTGCACGAAACCTTCCCAAACGGAGTCGGAACACTCCCAAATGATTATGGATGACCTCATAAGGTCTATTATCAGTAATTTACATATGTCACCTCGAGTTGGTCCGAGGCGGGCCCACAAGGCCCGATGCCTTTTGTATAACCTTAATTACTTTGGTTCTGTCTGATTTTCTCAGAAAACATCTGGACTATTATTTTGATTATGAAATGACTATTTTTATGCAAATCCTACAAAATGATTTCTGGATATCTGAGAATCTGATTCTGATAATAATCTGTCGTGCCTTCCCAAGTAGGATATAGGCGCGTATTATGCATACTATCCGGATACTCTGACTTGACTCGCCGTTTGGCACCCTTCAGTTTGATTGAGTCTGTATGTTGAGTCTGTATGTATGTGGTTTCTCATTAATCTGTTCGTGGCTGTCTCAATGCATTCCTTCACTGCGTCCCGGGCCAGGTTCTGTTATCGTGGATATTCCTCTGCATTGTTCACCGCGTCCCTCGGTGTGCGGGCCGGGATCTGTTTATATCTGTATGATATTATGATCTGTGTATGGGGATGGCGGCCAGGATGGCATATGATCTGATCTGATTCTGTCTGTCCACCGCGTCCCGTACTAAGAGGGCCGGGTTCTGTTACCGCGCCCCCAGACAGGGCCGGGATCTGTATGTATGTATGCATGTGCCATCAACATTTATATAAGCACATGTCTCTGTATGATTCTGTATGACTCTGTATGATTCTGTATGACTATGGATGCATAATTCTGTCCGGCATACTTCTGTCCGTCCGTCTGGATTACGATTTTGTCAGTATGTCCGTATGGATTCTTATTCTGTATGTCCGTATGGTTCACGCTTCTATCTGTCTGTCGGAACCATGATTCTGTCCGTCTGTCGGAACCATGATTCTGTCCGTCTGTCGGGACTATGATTCCGTCCGTTCGTTCGATTTATGGTTCTGTCCGCTATACATATATGCTTCCGGTTCTGACTATGATTATGTTTGTTATGTTTCTGCTTTGCATACTCGGTACATTTTTCGTACTGACCCCCGGTTCTTCGGGGGCTGCGTTACATGCCCGCAGGTACAGACGCACCTGGAGATACACCGCCAGTCTATGACTCAGATTCTGCTATTTTGAAGAGCTCCTTTGATCCGGAGCGAATACTTTTGGTATATATCTTCTGACATCTGTATATTCTGTATGTATGATAATTCTGGGTACGGCGGGGCCCTGTCCCGTCATCTGATTCTGTATGTCTGTTAGAGGCCTGTAGATATGTATGTGGGTTACGGGTTACATCTGTTCAGGTAGGTGCGTACGATTTTGTGACTCCGTCTGTTATGTTAGCCTCATCGGCATATGAAAAAGTTTCAGTATGCATATATATATATATATTTTCGCGCGTGCCGTATCTGTATTGGCTTGAATCTGTAAACACCTATTTGAAATATTCTGTCTGGTACACCGATTCTGTCAGGTAGGTACGTATGGGTAACCAGTTAGGATACCAGTCGCGGCCCACGGGGTTGGGTCGTGACACTAACATCAACAACTCTTGTCACACAATTCACGACATTTCATTTACATTCAATTTAATCACATATATTCAAGCTAGCACCAATGATTTCACATTCAAGTATTAATCCGAAATCTTTCTAACATGATTCAAGAATACTTCTAACAATTCACAAAATATTCCAACAACCCAATCAACATATTACTTCACCCGCAACCTTTCAAATTCAACAAAAACAATGACAACTCATTTCCTTCCTTCAATTCATGAACTATACCAATGATTCACACACTAACAACATTATTTCCATAAATACAAAAAATGATATTATAGTCACATTAGCTTCCAAAACACTCTCCAACACTTACAACTTCAACTAGAATCACCCAACTTTCATCAACATAGAATCCACAACTGCAACAACCGAAACTCTAGATAAAATAATTGAGTCATCATTCCTACACACCCAAACATATACACGGCCACCATACATACACACACACCACACGGCCACACCCACAGCACACTATTTCCATGATTTTCATTCATTTCTACATACTACAACATACATAAACCTTCCATGACATATAAAAGAATAGAAATTCTTACCTTTTTCCTCAATTTCCCACTTGACTAGAATTTTGAACATGCCACAAAAAGTAGTTTTCTTGCTCTAATAATTATAGCACGTTGAAGAGGACCCTTGAATTAGTAGGAATACTAGAAGAAAATATTTTTTTGGATCAAATTTGGAGGCTTCAATTTTTTGTTGGTTTGGACGAATGGCCCTTTATTTTTGCTCTCCCTCAAAGTTTCTTGAATGTTCTTGACTTAAAGATGACAAATGGTGATAAATATGACTAATATGCACATGTATTATACGTCCTTGTGGGCCTTGGCCCACCCATAGTGCACGACCACATGGGGTTTTTTTTTTCTAGCCCAACTTTTTTTTTTTTTTTTGTATTTAGTCTTGTAATTCATGAAAAATAATTTTCCAAATTCCGAATTTTCCCTTAGCCTTTCTTGATATCTCCGCATCAAAAAAATTCATAAACAACTTTTTTGTTAAACAAGATCAAAATTATTGCCTTGCTCTTGGCTTCTTACAATTTTCTTAAATTATCCGAATGCACAAAATGCGAGATATAACAACCGAGTCCCGGGCCGGGTATGGTATATATATATATATATATATATATATATATATATATATATATATATATATGATGAGGATGATATGATGATGATGTTGTGATTATGGCGCCGAGGATGGTATATGCTGACTTATTCACCGAGTCCCATAATGGGCCAGATATGGTATATGATACAGACATGCATGGTTTTCATTTCGTAAGGCACAGGTGCATTGGTATCTTTGATTATCATACTTGCCTCCTGTAATCGTTTATGCAGTTGTGATTTTTCTTATTGTATTATATGCTTTATATAGTCAGTACATATTCCGTACTGACCCCCTTTCATCGGGGGGCTGCGTTTCATGCCCGCAGGTACAGTTACTCGATTTGGTGATCCTTCAGCTTAGGACTTCTACTCACCTGTCTTGGACAGCTCCATTGTTCCGGAGCCTAGACTTTTGGTACAGATCTTTTGATTTATATATATGTTTATCCAGGGGTACGCGGGGCCCTATCCCGTCATATTTCACTATTGATACTCTTAGAGATCTGTAGATATATGTGTGGGTTGTGTATAAGTTTGTTCAGCTGTGTCTATATGATTTGTTAAGGATATTACCATTTGTAGTGGCAGCCTAGCTGGCTTGCGTATCGTATCATATGCAGTGGCTGTCACGACCCAGCCCCGTGGGCCATGACTAGTGTCCGAGCTGGACACTCGTATACGTACCTGTTAGATATAGTCAGACTGAAACTACAGACGATATGGAAACTTGCAAAAACATTAAAGGTTCACAACGTCGTATGTCTCAAGATAACCTGTTGATGTGATTCTTCGAGTTAACAAAGAACCAATTAACCAGGATCTTATTCTTGAAGCGATTGATGGGCAGAATTCAAGAAACGGACGTAAATTGGGCTATACTTCTCGAAATTATATGATTTAAAGACGAGGAGAAAGATGACGATTTGAACTATAAAAATAACTATTGAATGGTTTAAATCAAGTAAGTATTGAAGGCGGAATGATGGAAAGAAAATTAGGGTTCTAGTTATGAACTAGAATGAATTTTAATCAAGAAACGCGTTCTTGAATGATCAAGAACCAACAAAGTTCCTAAGTCACCACTTGAAATCAACTTAGGTGATAAAGAAACACCGCACGCTATTGAAAACAAGATAAAGACTATCACCACCTTGCTTGGAACCAAAAACAAGGATAAAGAAGACCAAATAGAGAAAATAACTCTATTGCAAACTAGGGTTTATGCTCAAAAACGTGAATAGTATCTTTACAAGTCATGAGAACCCTTTATATAGGCCTAGGGTCTCTTCTTTTATGACTAAAAATCCCTATTCTTCTCTAGAAAGGAAATAGCTAAAAACAACGAAAGTAAAATCCCTATTTTATAAGGAAAACTATTTTTTAAGGAAAAGAACAAAGAAAACTAGAATCCTACTAGAACTAGGATAAAGATCGTACTAATGATTGGAAATTAAATCCTACTATGATATAAATCAAGAAACAAGAAACCTATTTAGAAAAGGATTCAAGAAACAAGAATGGGAAATAATCTTCAAACTTGAGCTTCTTGGACTTTTCTTTTTCTTGAATTTCAGTCTTGTGTTTCTTGATTTTCTTGAATTTCTTGATATTCTTCATCTTTCATCATTCTACCCTTGTTGAGAAAGACTCGTCCTCGAGTCTAAAGGCTCCATATATGCTGAAAGATTAGCAAACAAAAAAAAAATTGGAACAACCCATACCACCAGGCTTTAAGTTGCATTTTTCTAGTTTGTCATAGAGCTTCATCATGTTGAAAGGAATCTTTACATATGGCCGAACTAAATCCCACTTCCTTAGTAGTAGTAACTTTATACCGTGATTTCTCAAACGTCGCATCTTAAACTGATCTTCAATGTGTAAACCATGATCACAGCTTATTTCCTTTTGATCTTTATGAATCTTGAACACTCCCGTGTCGATGTGGTATTTGCATGCAAAATCTGAGTTAGTGCCACAAAAACCTTTAAATAAATCAAATTCATGTACCTTTGGATCAGGGTTAGAGAATAAATCATGTCTTATTATGAGCTCCTTGATGATTTTGATGCTCTCATATTTGACATGATTATAGCCATTAACCTTAATGAAATTGAGAGATATTAAATCTACACTTTCTTGCAAAGATTCAACCTTTTGAGGAATAAATCTTGCTCGAATTAGATAATAAATTAAACTCTCATTCATAAACTCTTTTTTCAACAACTTACTCTCTTTCTCTTCCAAATCTTCATGGACTATTGGTCCTATGCAATCCGTTACTTTGATTGGTGTGGAGTAAGAAACAAAATCTGTATTCTTTTTGAAATCCATTTTGTGGAAACTCAATCTCACAAATAGTTGGATGCTCCAATGGATCCTCATCAAACTTTGGAGGTAAATTCTCAACTTGTGGATCCAATTCATTTTTCTCCTCTATTTGCTGTTCCACATTTATGGGACCAATGATTTGTAATTTGGTCAAAAAAGAATCATCAACATACTTGGAGTCTTTCACAACATCTTCTGGATTCAAGGGAACTAAATTGATTTTTCTCCCATCCTTTGTGAAAGAATAGGTATTACGGTATTCATCATATTTAGCACCCCCTATCATACACCCACGGTCTTCCAAGTAATAAGTGGCAAGCATTCATCTTTGTTACATCACACCAAACAAGATCATTATATATTTTGCCAATAGAAAAAGAAACTAGGCATTGACGAGTTACCTCTAAACCACCATCGTCATTCTCAAATTTGATGCTATAAGGATATGGATGAGGTTTTGTAAACAAGCCAAGTTTAGAAATCATCTCTTCAGAAACAACATTAACATGACTTCCTTTATCAATGATTACCGAACATACCTTATCATGGCAGGTACATCTAGTGGGGAAGAGAGATTCCTTTTTCCATAGTTTTTAACCTTCTTGAACCAAACGTCCTCCTCTTGGTTGCATTCTCATCCTACTCCTCAACTGTGCTCTGATACCAAATTGATGTGATTGAGATATTACTAAATAGGCTCTGATACCAAATTGATGTGATTGAGATATTACTAAATAGGCTCTGATACCAAATTGATGTGATTCTTCGAGTTAACAAAGAACCAATCGACCAGGATCTTATTCTTGAAGCGATTGATGGCCAGATTCAACAAACGGATGTATCTGTTACACCTCGGAAATTTCCCCGTGAACGTGCAGTGAAAAGTTGCAGAATTTTCACTTCGGCCCAGTGGTCGTAAAGTGGAAGACGGCCCGTAAAGTATTTTACGGACCGTAAACTGCTATCGTCCTCCAACCTTCCAAGATTTCAACATTTTGTCAAATGTTGAAATGGTAAAATACGACTCAGTTTACGGACCGTAAATTGAAATACGGCCCGTAAACTGTGACCGTAAACAACCATGATTCCAGCAGACCATTCTGTTTCTGATATACTTAAATACGACCATGAAGGATGGACCGTAAACCACTATACGGCCCGTAAACTGGGTTTACGGCCACTGTACACCCCGAATACTGTTCACAAAAATTAGATTTTTAAGTTAAGTATAAGGGACCCCAAGCTCCTTTTATTTCATTTATCATCTTTTCATTTCAAGAACTCTCTAGAACATTTCAAAGCACTTCATCCACAAAAATTCAAGAGAATCAAAGGAAAACCAAGATCAACGACACATAATCCATGAATCAAAGTGTGTGAAACTCAAGAAAAGTTCATCTTTCTCAAGAAAACCAAAGGAGGTGAGCTAGGGCTTTGGTGCTAAGAAGAGCAACTCCACTCAAGACTTGTTCAACTATCATCCAAGGTAAGTTTCATGACCATTTTATGTCGTTTAAGGTATTGGAAGGTTAAGATACCCGAATTGTAGAAGAACATAGCAAATGGGTCTTTCAAGAGTGAATAGTGTCATGAGTGAGTGGTAGTTGAATTGAATCATGAATGTTAGTGTGTTGTGAGTATGTTATAAATGACATGTAGACCATGAGATAAGTGTGATACATGGGAAAATACGATAGCGAACCCAAAACCATAAATGTGGGGGAAAATGAAGAGAAATGGTGGATCATTGCCATTGTATATGAATGATAATTGTGATTTGCTATATTATGATTGTTATTGTGGGTGATTGGGAGTTGATATGGAATACGGTAAAAGTAGTATAAACAAAGGAAGTGCTGCCCAATTTTCTCTAGAAATAGTAGTGCGTTCTTATAGTTGGTTAACTAACGATCGTACGAATCCTCTTTTTGAAGGTAGAGGCGTGACATTGAAGGAGAATAAGCAAATGCTAAATTTCTTAAACGACAAAGGTATGTGAGGCTTAACTCTTCTTTCAAAAGGCATGAATCCTTCAAGCTTTCCACAAATCCTTCTATAAGATGAAGCTTAAGAGTCCTTATATATATTAAATCCCCTATGAGCATGATAGTGATGACAATGAGCTAGAGTCTAGAGACTCAAGAAATTGTGGCATGATGTTACTACAATTCTAATGATGCTATTATTGTTAAAACTCGCCTTACGTTTTCTTCCCTTCAAAGCGAGGCATGATACTCATAAATGTCCATAATACAATCGGGGGTTCACGACCTTACGTCACCCTGACATAGTATGGTTGTCTTAAAGCCTAATGAATGCTCTTAATGTTAATGTATGTTATGACAATAAGATGATGAATATTTCTAACTTGTAATATAACTATGGGGTACATGGAACACTAAGAAATGATAACATGATGCTATGGCTTGAGATGTATAATAATGATGTGTTATGATTGTTGTTGTGATGATAAGATTCCACCGCGCCTATATGGTCGGGCATGTCACCGCTACTGCAGGCTGCATATGATTCCACCGCGCCTATATGGCCGGGCATGTCACCGCTAATGCGGGCTGCGATGTTTACACCGAGCCGAGAGGGCCGAGCATGATCACCACTAGTGGGCGGCATATGAGGGTTACCCGGACGCAGGTAACGATACAAATTATGATATGATGATGTATATGATGACGTACGTGATTATATATGGGATGTGATAACATGGGTACTATGATTGTGTAAAATGTGAAATATGATAATAATACGATTGCCTATGACATGTGTGCAGGTTATATCTTTGTCCCATGACTCATGATCTTTCTATTCTGTTTGTTTATTTCATTCTTGCCTTACATACTCAGTAAAATATTCGTACTAACGTTCTTTTTCTTTGGACGCTGTGTTCATGCCCACAGGTAGACAGGGAGGAGATCTTGCTCCGGATTCTTAGAGGCTGCTAGCTGACTGAAAGCACTCCATTGTCCCGGAGGTGCCTATGATGATTCTTTTGTGTACAGTTGTTGATGTCATCTCTTAGAGGCTCGTAGATACTCGACGTGGTCATGTGGTTTCATGGCAGGGTCATTATGTATATATATATATATATATATATATATATATATATATATATATATATATATATATATATATATATATATATATTATTTTGCTAGCCTAAGGGCTCGTATGTATAAAAGCATTTCGTTCCTAAATAAAAATGGATTTTATTATAAATGAAGCATGAATCGGATAAATGATTGCTAAATAAGCTTAAGAAGTGATGGCACGAGCGGTGCTCGGTGATTAGCCCCGGGTACCCGTCACGGCCCCTAACCGGGTCGTGACAGTATCTCAAGTTGTAGGCGTACGATTAAAGTGATTCAAAAACTATGTGAAAGATGACAATTTGAACTATAAAAATAACTATTGAATGGTTTAAATCAAGTAAGTATTGAAGGCGGAATGATGGAAAGAAAATTAGGGTTCTGGATATGAACTAGAACGAATTTTAATTAAGAAACGCGTTCTTGAATGATCAAGAACCAACAAAGTTCCTAAGTCACCAATTGAAATAAACTTACGTGATAAAGAAACACCACACGCTATTGAAAACAAGATAAAGACTATCACCACCTTGCTTGGAACCAAAAACAAGGATAAAGAAGACCAAATAGAGAAAATAACTCTATTGCAAACTAGGGTTTATGCTCAAAAACGTGAATAGTATCTTTACAAGTCATGAGAACCCTTTATATAGGCCTAGGGTCTCTTCTTTTATGACTAAAAATCCCTATTCTACTCTAGAAAGGAAATAGCTAAAAACAAGGAATGTAAAATCCCTATTTTATAAGGAAAAGAACAAAGAAAACTAGAATCCTACTAGAACTAGGATAAAGATCCTACTAATGATAGGAAATTAAATCCTACTATGATATAAATCAAGAAACAATAAAACCTATTTAGAAAAGGATTCAAGAAACAAGAATGGGAAATAATCTTAAAACTTGAGCTTCTTGGACTTTTCTTTTTCTTGAATTTCAGTCTTGTGTTTCTTGATTTTCTTGAATTTCATCATATTCTTCATCTTTCATCACCTGTCTCCTGAGGAGTCACAACTAATCAAAACGTAATACAGTACGCAAGCCGACAAGTTTGCCGCTACAAACCAATATGATACGCAAGCCGACAAGGCTGCCACTATAAACCAATACGATACGCAAGCTGGCAAGGCTGCCACTACAGACAGGAATATCCTAAGCAAATCATATAGACACAACTGAACAGAACTTATATACAACCCACACATATGTCTACAGACCTCTAAGAGTACCAATAGTGAAATATGACGGGACAGGGCCCCGCCGTACCCCTGGATAAACATAAGTCTACATCAAAAGATCTGTACCAAAATAAGATAGGCTCCGAAATAATGGAGCCCTCCAAACAGCTGGGCACAAGTCCTAAGATGGAGGATCACCAAATCGAGTATCTGTACCTGCGGGCATGAAACCCAGCCCCACGAAGAAAGGGGGTCAGTACGGAATATGTACTGAGTATATAAAGCATGTAATACAATAAGGAAAATCACAACTGCATACACGATTACAGGAAGCAAGTAGGATAATCAAAGATACCAATGCACCTGTGCCTTACGATGTGAAAATCATGCATGTCTATATCATATACCATATCCGGCCCATTATGGGTCTCGGTGAATAAGTCCTCATATACCATCCTCGGCGCCATAATCACATCATCATATCATCATCATCATATATATATATATATATACCGTACCCGACCCTCTAGTGAGGGACTCGGTGAACAATGCAGTGAAACTGTGCACAAAAACATACCCGGCTCGGGATTCGGTGAAAGATATATTACGGCATGCACGAGCAGAGTAGTGAGCAACCATATGCAAACTAAGTTATATCTGAGACTCAATATAATATTCAAAACGAACTATCATTTGGAAATCAAGACAATAGTCATATCAAGTATCCTTCGAATGTCACTATGGAATATACCAAATAGAACTTCAGGAATCATAGATACGTATCAAGACATAATGAAGTAAGTTCTGGGAATCAAGGACATTAGCCATCCTAGTGTCTCTAAGAATAGGAGTTTCTTTAAAATCACATACTCCTCATCTATTTGTTGGTAAAGATCATGCCAAAAGAAAGAAGGGTTAGCTTCACATACCTTTGTCCACTTTTGAAGCTAATCCAAACCTAAGTCTCGGGCTTCCCAGGATCTACAACAACGTTAGTAGATGTGTTATACCCCGTATTTTTATACATTGGTTTATTCGTGAGCTAATCGACATAAATTCAAGGATAAGATTATTTTTGGGATATGAGACAAGGACTTTTAATCCCGATTTTTAATAAGTGCACGGTTTGCTTGGAAAAATCAATTGGTGTAAAACTATATAGCGAATATTAGGGGTTAATTAACCATGATTAGATTATTAAGTGGGGATTAAGGATTAATTAGCCTAATTAGTGTATTAAGTGGGCCCCACTAAGCATAATAATTAAAAATCTGATCTTGATTAATGGCATGCCATAGTGGGGCACGTGTAGGGTTATTAGGATGCCTATAAATAACATAATATGAGTCATTATCACCATTTCTTCATCCTATTTCCATTCACAATTTATTGAATTAGAGAGAGAAGTAAAGTTGAGTGAGAGGGAGAAGCTCACGGCCATGGCTGTTTTTGGCCGAGCTTAAGATCTAAATGGAAAGAGATTGAATTTCTAAGATATCCTAGATAATAAAGTTGATAGCAACGTGGAGTTGATCCTTGTGGCAGCAAGAAGATTGGTGATTTTAATCCATAGATTTCAGCAACATTAAGAGGCCAAGCTTGCTAAGGTAAGGTTTAATTTTATTTTACATGTTTTAGAGGTGGTTTGGTCCTTGTCTAAGTTGGTGGATGTGGAATTGGATGCAAGGAATTGTATATGTTAGTGCTAATGATTCTGTTTTGGGCCGTATAGGGGCTGTTCTAACTTAATAATGGTGAATTAATTTTGATGTTGTTGTCGTTATGTTTGTCATTGATCGTGTGATGAAAGTGAAAGAATTTGATACCTAAGGTTATAATTGTATTGTATTCGAGAATGATTTGGTTGTGTGGGAATGGAAATATAGTTATAAGTGGCTATATGTGTTGTTATTCTTGTTCAATTGGAAGACTAAGTGTAGTTAAGATTATGCATTG
The DNA here is from genome assembly GCF_019175385.1 of Lycium barbarum. Taxonomy (NCBI): domain Eukaryota; kingdom Viridiplantae; phylum Streptophyta; class Magnoliopsida; order Solanales; family Solanaceae; genus Lycium; species Lycium barbarum. The sequence goes on along the minus strand of NC_083342.1, from coordinate 54,822,352 downwards.
TGTTGTTGTAATTGTTGAAAAATTATAAGGTCGTTTCGATGAAGCGTTGTGGCCATGGATTATTAAGAATAACATGAATGTGTCGTAGTCGTTATGTTAACGATTATTGAATGTTGTATTGTGTGGGCTGATTGGAATGTTGTGTGGGCTGTTCGGAGTATTCTTGAATCATGTCTTGGCTAGTCTTAATATAGTATTTGAACGTGTGATTGTTGATGCTACTTGGTTGTTGTATAGCTGGCTTGGATATGAGGAGAGTGAGCGATATAGGGGAGGTGCTGCCCAATTGTCTAGAAATAAGCTACTAACGTTGAAGTACGCTTTATGCCTTTCCATAGCTTAACCATAGCTCTTGACGTTTTAATATAGGTTAAGACACATCTGCAGCGTATACGTATTGTACCACGGATAAGCGTTAAAGGTATGTGAAGCTAACCCTTCTTTCTTTTTGGCATGATCTTTATAAACAAATAGACGACGAGCATGTGACTTTAAAGAAACTCCTATTTTTAGAGACACTAGGATGGCTAATGTTCTTGATTCCCAGAACTTACTTCATTATGTCTTGATACGTGTCTATAATTCCTGAAGTTCTATTTGATATATTCCATAGTGACATTCGAAGGATACTTGATGTGACTATTGTCTTGATTTCCAAATGATAGTTCGTTTTGAATATTCTATTGAGTCTCAGATATAACTTAGTTTGCATATGGTTTCTCACTACTCTGCTCATGCATGTCGTAATATATCTTTCACCGAGTCCCGGGTCGGGTATGTTTTCGTGTACAGTTTCACTGCATTGTTCACCGAGTCCCTCACTAGAGGGCCGGGTACGGTATATATATATATATAGATATATATATATGATGTGATTATGGCGTCGAGGATGGTATATGATGACTTATTCACCGAGTCCCGTAATGGGCCGGATATGATATATGATATAGACATGCATGATTTTCATATCGTAAGGCACAGGTGCATTGGTATCTTTGATTATCATACTTGCCTCCTATATTTGTTTACGCAGTTGTGATTTTCCTTATTGTATTACATGCTTTATATACTCAGTACATATTCTGTACTGACCCCCTTTCTTCGGGGGGCTGTGTTTCATGCCCGCAGGTACAAATACTCGATTTGGTGATCCTCCAACTTAGGACTTCTACTCAGATGTCTTGGAGAGATCCATTGTTCCGGAGCCTAGACTTTTGGTACAGATCTTATGATGTATATATATATGTTTATCCAGGGGTACGACGGGGCCCTGTGCCGTCATATTTCACTACTGATACTCTGAGAGGTCTGTAGACATATGTGTGGGTTGTGTATAAGTTTTGTTCAGCTGTGACTATGTGATTCGCTATGGATATGTCCGTCTATAGTGGAAGCCTTGTCGGCTTGCATATGGTATTGATATGTAGTGGCAGCCTTGTCGGCTTGCGATCACATTGGCATGTAGTGGCAGCCTTGTCGGCTTACGTCTCATATTATGTTTTGATTAGTGTGATTCCTCAGGAGACAGGTTATCGGGATATATATATATATATATATATATATATATATATATATATATATATGATGACGTTATGAACCTTTGGAGTTCTTTGCAAGTTTCCATATTGTTCTTAGATTCAGTTTGACTATATCTTACAGGTACGTATACGAGTGTCCAGCTCGGGCATTAGTCATGGCCCACGGGGCTGGGTCGTGACAAGATGCCAAACATTAGCTATAGGTACTTAGGAATCCAACCCTAAGCTAGCACTCCACTTATAGAAATTCGGACATCATTTTCTTTATAAATTCAACAAACCTCGAGAATTCAACTCGGCTAAATCTTCAACAACAATACCCACAACCATATTAACAACATCATCAATTAATCCCATCATTCAGCCTCTCAACAATATAAAAAATATAGTTTCAATAATTCAAACAATAATGTGACGAGCGGCAAGCTCGGCTTGTCAATTAAACAATAGTTTTAAACCCCGTTTTTATTCCAAAATTTCTCAACAATATTAATAACAACAACACCTCCAAGTTATTCAATTAATTCCCAGTCATATATTTTCATAAGAGCAACCTCCCAAAACAGTCCACCGAAATACAACACCAATTTATCCGATTTCCAATATAATTTTTTGTATTTCTTTCATCTAGCAATGCAGATACGACTTGGATAAATTAAATACCTATTGGAGAGAGGATTTCTTACCTTATATGCAAAGAAGTGCTCTTCTTCCATCTTACTTTACATTGAAGAAAACTCGGATTCAACAACACGACAAAATGGAATAATGAGATCGAAGCGGTGCGCCAAAATCCGTACGTTGTTCTTTGAGGAGGATTACACTTTTCTTCCATGAAATAAATCACAACATTTTTTTTTACAATATGAAACGTTGCTGAACAACAAATGAAAATTCTGTCGTACACTTCTTTATCTTATGCGAAATACCAAAACAAATGAGATTAAACTTAAATGATCTTTTGCCCTTTACACGTGCCACTTGTTGGCCAAACTTTTGTAATAATCACACCTAGGCTGCCACAATAGTACTTTGTGCATGCCACAACTGAAGCTACGGCCCACCCCATAATAATATAATGTAGTAGTATTTCACATAAGGCCCATTTCTTGCTTACTATGCATATAATTCCCAAAACGTGTCCAGATATGGGTATAAGTAACAATAGTCATTTATATTGCTTCATGTTATGGTCCCACGTGGATGACTACCATTTGGACTCATCCCATTACTCACCTACTTTATCCAATAATTAATCCGTTATGGACATAATTAATTTCTTGATCTCAATTCACTTTAATAACAATTATTTTTAATACACTTCATATACTCATTGCCATGATTATGTGACATAGCACTACCATAGTCCCTTTTGGTACACATAATATATTATTCTCAATCACCGTGGTCACACTTGTTAAGTCCTAAATTATTTCGGGGCCTCAAACTCTTTGTACATCGAGCTCTCAATTTTCATCCTCTAATATGATCGAATTCTTCGGGCTCGAGTAAATTTTCTCATGTTGAATGATTAAATTTTCTAGTCCAAAAATATGGGATATTATAGCTTGGACCATATTTTCACTTAAATAAATGTTGAAACTCGACAAAACATATTTTCTTCGATTGGTTTAACTTCAAATCCTTACGATACATGTGTATCATCACTTTAACCACCTATAAGCTAGGGGAATAGCCTCGCGTCTGATACTAATATCATTTAACTCGCACAAATTCCAACGCATGAGAACACGGGATGTAACATCCTCCCCCCCTTTAGAACATTCGTCCTCGAATGTTAAACTAGTCCTGCACTCCCAGTACTTTCTTAAATGTTCTTTTATTTAATTATGCCCTTCACATGCCTTTTTCGTTGGTTGATTCCCTTCAATTTATTATAATGCATTCTAGATCTCTAAGTAACCATCCCCATAATATTTCCTCTTTCTGTTGGTTCTCGAGGTAATAATTCCACGTCGTTGTCTTTACTCTCCTTATTTCGCAGTTGGTTGACCGTTGTATTGCGAGCTCTTCTGCTAAAAAATCTTACTCTCTCCCTGGTGCACTTAGTCATAACTCGACTCTTTCTTCTTCTATAGTTACTCGCTTAAGATGTATCGTTCACTTCACCTTACCTCTTAATCTTCAAATAAGATCTTATAACGCGCAGACGTCCCTCGTCGATTTATTAGACTTTACAATCCTTGGAGTATTTCATGCCTCTGGTAACCTGTAGACCCTTCGCAGATCCTACGAATAAAACGAAATTTCCCAAGGTGTAACATTATTTTACTTCAATAACCTTACATTGCTCTGCTGTTCCAGTCCATATTCTGGAATCTTCAGCCTCATGTATCACTTCTCGACTTTCCTTTTAAAAGATTTTTACTGTCACTTTGCTTTTAGCTCTTAATCTCGATCTTTAGAGTTGGCTATCAAGTAGCGCTGGAGCTCCCTCATATTATAACTTTACATAGCTGCTCTGTGGTCTGTCTATTATTAACTTGTATGATTCTGAAAGAATTTTTTATTTGACCTGTAAATTCACTGCCATCCAGTAACCAGCATGTTTTGATCGTATCGCTTTAAACTATTTTGCAATTTCCCTTAATCCAACCTGTAACACTTTAGGCATATTATCTCGTGTCGTTTCTTTATTTTTAATTCAAACCCTTCTATTGCCTCTTTACTCGGATTTTGCTCTTAGTTTTTCAATCACACATTATGTTGCAATCTTTACAAGGATATGCGAAGGTGCTCAAATTAGCCTAAGAAAATACCTTAGCGTCGTTTCACTAGTCTTCATGCTTTACCGTGCATTCTCCTCTCGTATCTTACAATTGGTATCGGGGTAAATCTTCGGCTCAGCCATGGCCATGTCCTATTTGCCCTCAGTATTAATTCTATCTCAGTAATTTGGCTCAAACCATCTTACGCCTTTCCTTAATGTACCCAAAATATCTCAACCGCATTGTTATTACTGGATCCGTACTCTTCTTATCAAGTACTCACTTGTTCTCATTCTTAGCATACAAATATTCGTAGGTTGCATAACTATTCTTGTACAGCTTGTATATAATATATCTTATCTTAGTCATAGTCTTTCCTTCTCCTAGTTCATTATGCTTTACATAACTCATCCGTACTAAAACTCGCTCGTAGCCTATCTTGTCATACTTCTTTCCCTTCCTTTATTCACCGTTTGATTTTCTCGTATCCTACTACAGGAGATTCTCTATCCCTTTTCCTTGCTACTTATAAGTCACAATATCATTAGCGCACAACTTTATTGCAAAATCTTAGCCTCTAATCTAGTATAGCATTGTTGTCCTTCGTAATATCTCTTAAGTTACTCGTTACCATTCTCTTATCGTACTCTTTCTCTTCATAAGCACCCACCTTTTAATGTCATATCATTCAAGATTTTTACAAATAATTCTCAGCATTGTCTCAAATACCATCCCGACTTCTATCCATTTATTGCTGGCTTTCAGATCTTACTAACTTGTTTCAGCAAGGGATCTCACATGAAGTTTAAGTATCCATATCAAATAAAATTCGAGTGGCATCAAGATCTTTTACAAGGAGCCAAGCGAGGGAACTTCAAGCTATGCAAGCATTATACATGAGGAGGGACATACTTGAATACACTCTAGCACCTTCCCAGGGATTTCAAGTGTTCATGATAGCATGGGAGGATGGTTTGGAGAAGAGGGCTGAAGATGGTCATACTTGCAATGTGGCTCTTACTTGATGATTTGCAAATTCAAGCTTTGTTCCCAAAAGAAGACACCCAAACAAGACCCTTACTTCATTAAGGGTAAAAGTGTAATAGTGTAGTTGTCTTCTTTTGAGTCTTAGTATAAATAGTAGTTTCTTTCATTTAGAAGTCTTAGACTATTTTGAATATTGATATTTGATATTGTAAAACTCTTGAAAGTTGAGAGCTTGTGAAACCTTTGATTGAGTAATTGTTGAGAGGATTGGTTATTAGGGATTCCAAATCCCTCTTGGTCATCTTAAGAATTTGGTGTCTCTTTTGTTCGTAATTTAGAGGTCTTAGTTTTCTATAACTTTGGTTACTAAATTAGGTCTTAAGTTGTGTCAAATTATCTATCATTTTCTTTTCTTGCATTTTAATTCTATTTTTGTTCTTAATCTTGTATCAATTGGTATCAGAGCTTGGATTAGATTTGTTCTATCAAATCTAGCCTAGGGTTTGTTGTTAAAAAAAAAAAATCTGGAAATTTTCCACCAAAACCGCCAAATATTTTGTGTTTGTTTTGTTGTTTTGTTGTTAGATTCTTGTTCCTTAGTACGTTAGGGTGTCAAATCTTCAAATTTCTTGTCATTCGGGTCAATATTGAAGAATCTACCATTGTTGGGTTGAAACTTTAGAAAAAGTTGAAGAACAACTTGGTGGGTTTTTATTTGTGACGAAATTGGGAGTTGATAACCATTGGGCTTTGTTCTACTAGGTTAAGGGAGCCTAAATCCGAAATTTGAGGGTAAAATGAGTTGATTTGAAGGTAGCTAGAAATTTGAATGTTCATGTGTTCTTGAGCTATCTTCATAGATTCAAGTGGGGAAGAAGACTCAAAAGGAAAGTTAGATCCAAAAGTTTATACCCAAGTTTTGGAAAAGTGTTTTTCAGACCCAAATGGAATGATCCTAGGTTGAGTGGGTCCATTGTGTCAAAAAAAGTCAACAAACCCAGCCCAAGATCCAAGAAATCACGTGCTACACGAAATCACTGAAGCCACTATACGGTCCCACATACGGACCATATAAATTTTACGGTCCGTATAATTTGGTCCGTAAAATTGGAGGCCCAAAAGTTACATTCTGTAAGTGATCTACGGTGGGAAAATACGGACCGTAAAAATTTTACGACCCGTATAATTTGGTCCGTAAAATTGGAGGCCCAAAAAGTTACATTCTGGAAGTGATCTACGGTGGGAAAATACGGACCGTAAAATTTTTACGACCCGTAGATTTTGGTCCGTAAATCTGGTACAAAATTTTTGAGTTTCTGTCCCTATTCTACGGACACCTTTTATGGTCCATGAATTAAATACGGACCGTATAAATTCCACAACCCAATCCGTAAATTTGAGGTACATTTTCAATTCCAAATTTTCATTTCATCTAAATTCATTTCTCAAAAACTTCTTGAGCCTTGATTGTAAGTGATTGTTTCCATTCCTTAAGTAGGGAACAAAAAAAAAGTGTACAGAAATTTTTAAATTTTCATTACTTCAAATTGATACCTTTGATCAATTGGGGCTTCAAGACCGTGTTTTCAAATTATCACCTACCCGGGCCCGAAATTTTATTTATTTCCCGATTTTTAGCATTCCATTTTATTGTGTCTCTCAACTAGTAGCCATTTAGTAGTTGTTCCTACTTGTGTTTGCTAGTTCTTGTGTCCGCATTGCTTTCGTGCCAATTCTTTCGTGTTTTTCTTTCGTTTTTTGCTTCGTTGTTAATTTCTTGGTTCAAGTCCGTTAGATTGAATTGAGTTGTCCATCTTTCTTAGTCTAACAAGAATCTATTCCGACCAAGAGTAGAAATTGAACCCTTGTGACTAGTCGGCATTAACAAGCACACAATCTTTGGCGGAAGCAATTTGTAAGGCAACTAAAGGTGCGCATACTTGAGCGATTGTGAGTTGTTTTTACTAATCTAACGTGTTTACTTGCTTTGTTGAGTGTCTTAATAGGTACCATGGCTACAGAGGATAAAACACCAGTTCCCACTGGGAAACTCACACTAGTTGATGTAATGAGGGCCTTACAAGCCTTGAATGATAAGGTGGGGAGTATGGATGGTCAAATGGAAAACATGGGAAGTAAGGTGGAAGCAATTGAAAGAGGTAGTAGGGAGTTCTTGTATTCGCGCTTAGTGCAATACCAAGGTGGCACAAGTGGAGCTACTCGAAGCACTTCACTTACATTGTCACCCGGCACCTTCCATCATCTATATAACCCCACTCCCCAAAACACTCCCCAAAACACACCTCAAAACACGACTCTCACCCCACCAAACAACATTCCCATAGGCCAACGGAACAACCCACCCCAATAAGATCAAATTCCAAATGACCCACACCCAAATGCACCAATGCCACCCCAAAACCGTCCAAACATCTAACAACCAAATGAGGAGGAGATAGAGGAAGCTATACTTGAGCACGAACATTATGGTGACCAAGGTTGGAGGCCACGAGGGCAAGCACAAGGAGGTTATCGAGGAAGGGGTGGAAGGCATGGTCCTAACCCTCACATGGGTAGGCAAAGAGGGTACGACGATGGAGATTTTAATGGGAATCACGGTTATGGAGGAGGGCGACACACGAGTCTCAATTCCATCAAGGTTACTCTCCCAACCTTCAAGGGAAGTAGTGATCCCGATACATTCCTTGATTGGGTGATGCATTGTGATAGAATCTTCTTGACAAATGACAGTATGCCTCCACATGGTGGGAAACTCGAGTGAAAGCAAGAAGAATTATTGGACTCCCGCCCACACCTACTTGGGATGAGTTGAAGGAGGCTATGCGGCGTAAGTATGTCACCGAACGCTACAAGCAAGAACAACTCAAGAAGGTGTATACCTGAAGGCAAAACAAAAAGAGTGTGGAAGAATACTATGATGAGTTCCAAATTGTCAAGATGAGAATTGATTTTGACGAGGATGAATTAAATGCTATGACTCGGTTCCGAGCCGGGTTAAATGGTGACATTGTCTCACAAATGAGACTCCACAACAATGGGAGCATTGACGAGACCCTTCAAGCGGCTATTGAAATAGAGGAGAGTCTCAAGGAAGACAAAATCAATAGGTGAAGGGGCTATGTGAGTTCATGGAACAATAACAAAGAACGAGGAGCTTCCTCCTCCAATTGGCAAAAGAATAAGGGCCCCTTGTAAGAAGCCAAGAAACCATTTGTGAAGAATTCTCAAGTTGAGAAGCAAGTTGACAAGCAACCTCCGATGTTTGCTCCAAAAGAAGGAGGTACGAAAACTCCTATTCAATGCTTTAAATGTCATGGCTTCGGTCATAGAGCAAGCGAGTGCCCTAATCGTAGAGCGTTTATTTTGAAAGACACTTATAGTGAGGATGAGGAAGAATGTGAAGAAGGGGATGACAAGCGCAATCATGAGAATAAACATCATGATAGTGAAGGGGATGGTGTTGAAGGTGATGATGTGCCTATTGTACCTCTCTATGTGGTGCGAAGGACCATGATAAGCAAAGCAATGGATGACCCAAGTCAACAGGAAAATCTCTTCCATTCAAAGTGCATCATTAACCAAAACACTAGCATCATGATCATTGATAGTGGGAGTTGTGCCAATGTTGCTAGTACCACCCTTGTTGATTTCTTGAAACTTCCCACCACCAAATTGACTTTGTCCCGGGGTATTAATTGCCAAACAAACCGGCTTATAGAGCCAACCCGGATGACACTAAGGAGCTCCAAAGACAAGTGGATGAGCTCCTTGAAAAGGTAGTTGGGCGAGAAAGTATGAGTCCTTGTGCCGTGCCCGTGATCTTGGTGCCAAATAAAGATGGATCATGGCGCATGTGTGTTGATTACCGAGCCATCAACAAGATAACGGTAAAGTATCGCCATCCCATACCTCATCTTGACGACATGCTTGATGAGTTGAATGGTTCATGCATATTCTCTAAGGTAGATCTTATGAGTGGGTATCATCAAATCCGGATGAAACCCGAAGATGAGTGGAAAACCGCATTCAAGACCAAGTTTGGTCTATATGAATGGTTGGTGATGACTTTTGGTCTCACTAACGCTCCTAGTACTTTCATGCGTTTGATGAATCATGTCATGAAACCTTTTATTGGCAAATTTGTGGTTGTTTACTTTGATGATATTTTGGTGTATAGTAAAACCATGGATGAGGATGTTATTCACTTGAAATGTGTGTTTGAAGTGCTTAGACAAGAACAACTTTGTGCAAATGTTGCTAAATGCTCCTTTTGTGTTGATGAAGTTGTTTTCTTGGGTTTTGTTGTGAGTTCAAGGGGCGTTGAGGTTGATGAATCCAAAATAGACGCTATTAAGAATTGGCCAACTCCTAAATCCATTGGTGATATTAGAAGTTTTCATGGATTGGCTAGTTTTTATAGTCGGTTTGTTAAGGGGTTTAGTACCATAGCCACTCCATTGACCGAGGTAATCCGAAAGGATAAACCATTTTCTTGGGGTGTGGAGCAAGCAAAGGCTTTTGAAACTCTAAAACAAATTCTTAGCTCTGCCCCGTTGTTGCAATTACCCGATTTTGACGAAATCTTTAAAATTGAATGTGATGCTAGCAAAGTAGGTATTGGTGCCGTTTTGATGCAAGACCAAAAACCCATTGCCTATTTTGGTGAAAAGCTTAAGGGTGCGACGTTGAACTACTCCACCTATGATCTTGAATTGTATGCTTTTATTAGAGTTTTGGGTAATTGGCAACACTACTTGTGGCCTAAAGAGTTTGTGATTAGGATCGACCATGAGTCCTTAAAACATCTCAAGGCCCAAGGAAAGTTGAACAAAAGGCATGCTAAATGGGTTGAATTCCTTGAAACCTTCCCTTATGTAATCCAATACAAAAAGGGAAAGAAGAATGTAGTGGCGGATGCCCTATCAAGGAAACATGTTTTGATTAATACCTTGTCTTCCAAATTGATGGGTTTTGAAAACTTGAAGCCATTGTATCCCGAGGACCCCGTCTTTGCCAAAATCTTTCTAGATTACGAAGAGTGGGAAAGGGAGAGGTGGGTTAGGGATAGGTCTTCTACTCCCTATTCTAGGTTGATGGTTTCTTGTTCAAAAACAAGTGTTTGTGTGTGCCTATGATCTCTTGGAGGGAATTATTTATGAGGGAGGCACACAATGGGGGATTGATGGGACATTTTGGGATTGATAAGACGTTGGGGATTCTTGAAGAGCAATTTTATTGGCCTCATATGCGGAGGGATGTGGCTATGATTTGTGGCCAATGCATTGAATGTCACGGCACCAAGTCTAGAATCCTTCCCCATGGTTTGTATACCCCTCTCCCCACCCCTCAACAACCTTGGGTTGATATTTCGATGGATTTTGTGTTGGGTTTGCCTAGAACCAAAAGGGGTAAAGATAGCATCTTTGTTGTGGTTGATCGATTTTCTAAAATGGCTCATTTCATTGCTTGTCATAAAGTTGATGATGCTCCTCATGTTGCCTCTTTGTTTGTTGAACATGTGGTAAAGTTGCATGGTATTACCAAAACCATTGTGAGTGATAGGGATCCAAAATTCCTTAGCCACTTTTGGAAAGAATTGTGGGGACGACTTGGTACTAAATTGTTGTTTCCTACCTGTTGTCACCCACAAACCGATGGCTAAATCGAATTTGTCAATAGGACCTTGGGTTCTATGCTTAGGGCCATGGTTAAAGGAAAATTAGCATCTTGGGAAGATCAATTGCCTTTGGCTGAATTTGCTTACAATAGAGTCATTCATAGCACTATTGGCATGTCACCTTTTGAAGTGGTTTATGGTTTTAACCCCTAACCCCTTTAGATCTAACCCCTTTATCTCATGATGTTGTGTTGAGTTTAGATGGCAACAAACAAGCCGAGGCCATGAAGAAGTAGCATGAGAAGGTGAGGCTTCACCTTGAGAAAAAAAATCAAGAAACGACCAAGAGAGCAAACAAGGGTCGCAAACGAGTTGTGCTTGAACCGGGTGATTGGGTTTGGGTACATTTCCGAAAAGAGAGGTTTCCCATCAAAAGAAAGACCAAGTTGATGCCCAGAGGAGATGGTCCATTTGAAGTACTTGAACGACTCAATGATAATGCATACAAAATTGATCTTCCCCAAATACCAAGTTCATAACAACTTCAATGTGTGTGATCTCTCTCCTATGGTGGTGCAAGATGATGATCCCTTAAATTTGAGGACAAATTCTCTTCAAGAAGGGGAGAATGATACAATTCGAGTGGCATCAAGACCTTTTACAAGGAGCCAAGCGAGGGAACTTCAAGCTATGCAAGCATTTTTCATAAGGAGGGACATACTTAAATACACTCTAGCACCTTCCCGGGGATTTCAAGTTTTCATGATAGCATGGGAGGATGGTTTGGAGAAGAGGGTTGAAGATGGTCATACTTGCAATGTGGCTATTACTTGAAGATTTGCAAATTCAAGCTTTGTTCCCAAAAGAAGACACCCAAACAAGGCCCTTACTTCATTAAGGGTAAAAGTGTAATAGTGTAGTTGTCTTCTTTTGAGCCTTAGTATAAATAGTAGTTTCTTTCATTTAGAAGACTTAGACTATTTTGAATATTGATATTTGATTTTGTAAAACTCTTGAGAGTTGAGAGCTTGTGAAACCTTTGATTGAGTAATTGTTGAGAGGATTGGTTCTTAGGGATTCCAAATCCCTCTTGGTCATCCTAAGAATTTGGTGTCTCTTTTGTTCTTAATTTAGAGGTCTTAGTTTTCTATAACTTTGGTTTCTAAATTAGGTCTTAAGTTGTGTCAAATTATCTATCCTTTTCTTTTCTTGCATTTTAATTCTATTTTCGTTCTTAATCTTGTATCAATTTCTCTCACCCGCTTCCCCCTTAAGGGTGTACTTATACCATTATCTGTTTATATTCTCCTCTGTGTCCCTATTCCCAATCTCAAATTCACCTGATCCTTTTTTTCTAACTCACTTTGTATACTGTACCATATCCATGTCTTTTCTTTATAATTTATAACTTTGATTATTCACGTAAGAAACCTTAACAAAATCTTGAAGCGACGAGAACCTTTCTATATATTGTACAAAATCTCATCTGACCATTTATGCTCGAGTAATGCAACCTATGTAGGAAATCATCCAAGGCCACATTCCACTTACTCCAATCAGTAATTAATTAGTACTTATAGTCGTTTTTGTCCTGTAGCACTTATATTCCGATGAGAAATGTCCAAAGTTCTCTTGTAATATTATCTTTATCCCAACCTATATCATCTGTCTCCTTTAATAAATTTACAATACATTATTTGTTCCTCTGCCCTACAGTCCTTGTCCTTTAAGGATTTCACTATTTCTGAGGTGAAATCATATACACGCGGTACTCATTTGCGCCTTATGCTCCTTCACCCTTGTTGTGTACCCAACACTAACTTCTAACTTACTCAAAATCATATCAAGTTCGTCTTAATAATGGTCTTATCTTATCACCTTGTCGTCATACTACACCTTTAAGTTCGTAGCTATATATTTCCCTTTTATTTTACACTCGTACTGAATTAATTACGTCTATCTTGGGCGCTTTCTTTTGTATTCCTTTCCATTTCTCCAGTCTATGTCCATCTTTTATTCTGTGCACGAGGAATCTCGTGCTACCCCTATATCCTTCGGAAAACACCACTCCTGCATAATCCCTTTTTCTTTTTCAAAACGTATTCTGTTCATCCCTATTTGTTCGTACCATCCCAGTCATTTTCTAGCACTCATTCTACCTCGTTGCTCATTTTTCTATAGTTTGTCTTTCACAGTTCCGTCACTTATATTACTCGTTTTCTTGGCTATACATGTCATAACCCATCACTACACTATTATCCCGCTCTCTTTCTTCTTATTTCCTTCTTTCAATTAGCTCATTTTCTTGTGCTCGCTTTCATTTTCGTTATCACATAATCTCTATTCTGAACTTTCCCTATAGGACTTTGTAAGTCTTTCTTATTCGTTCTATACTTTGCCTTTCCATTTCACATTTGCCTTTATACTTTAGTCGCATAGATCACGTCATATCTTTTAGTCACTTCCTCACTAAGCTTTACTCATTTTCATAACAATCCTTATTGTATTCACATAATATCCTGTTCATAATCAATCCTATGGTAACTTCTTAGCCTTATTCACGATTCTCACTATGGTTTAATTACACTCTGTGGAATAGGCGTACTTAACCTTTTACCCTTTCTGATCAATCTTATCCTTAATATCTCACAAGCTATCTTATCGATACATTCATATTCGTCACAATTCTTCCTCCTCCGTACTCTTATCTCAATCATACTATTACTCCTTTTAACTATAAACTCGTCATAATTTATCCCTGCTGGTCAATTCAGTTGATACCTCAATATAACACTCTATTAAGTTTTGCCAGCCTTTTCTAAATCATCTTTTATTATCACAAGCCCTTCCAAATTGTCCTAGCATTTCCTTTTTACCATATTGATATCGACCTCATAATTACTATTACCATCAATTCAACAGTTAACTCATTTCTCGAAGTCAGCTGTACTCACCACTTAGTCAAATCCTATCATTACTATTGACACGACCTTTCAAGAATATTACGAACTTATATCTCATTCTCTTTTTATTTCTAGGAAAATTTTGGCAGAGTTTCCTCTATATTTCTTACTATCTCAAAACCTGCACGCAGGAAATACCAACAATGCCTCATAGGGCCAACATATACATATATATTATATCATATCATAGCCGCACAGGGCTCCCCATCTCAATAACAGTATGAAAATGACGAACTTACCTCGTATGTCCAACTCAAACTGTACCTGTTACACTTTCCTGTTTATTTTCCCTTTCAATCTTTAACTGCAGGTTTCAATCGTACCTGCAACATTCACGCTATATCTGACATATATTCTGCTTACCGTTACTGATTCCTTCAGCTTCTTCTGTGCGCACCTTATAACTGAACTTATCAACAACATATATACATTCAATCCATTTTCTCACTATACTTACAATAACTTACCTTGATGATGGCCAGTTTTCCATTCTGTATATGCAATTTCTGATAACGTAACCTCAATGAAATATTATCCTCTGTAACTCCCAGTAGCATTATTTACCTTCTCTTGTTGAAACCACTATCCCGCTAAAAGCAAAGGTTAGTATATAAGGGATATCATTTCCTATATCTTGCCTCTATCGCACGATCCAGAGTAAGAAGGAAAAGTAACATCCTAAATGTCCTGTAGCTTCCTGTTTATAGATGTGGTGCACAACACACCGATAAACAAGACTCTACTAGACACGGTCTATAGACACTCCGAGGATGAACTGCTCTGATACCACTTTTGTCACGACCCAGCCCCGTGGGCCATGACTAGTGCCCAAGCTGGACACTCGTATACGTACCTGTTAGATATAGTTAGACTGAAACTACAGACAATATGGAAACTTGCAAAAACATTAAATGTTCACAACGTCGTATGTCTCAAGATAACCTGTCTCCTGAGGAGTCACAACTAATCAAAACGTAATACAGTACGCAAGCCGACAAGGCTGCCGCTACAAACCAATATGATACGCAAGCTGACAAGGCTGCCACTATAAACCAATAGGATACACAAGCCGGCAAGGCTGCCACTACAGACAGGAATATCCTTAGAAAATCATATAGACTGTCACGACCCAACCCCGTGGCCGCGACTGGTACCCTAACTGGGTACCCGTACATACCTACCTGACAGAACTTCGTACCATACAAATTTTTTTTCTTTCAAACAGATGTTTACAAAATCAGGCTGATACACATACTGCACGCGCGCGAACATATACATACCTGAACATACAGAAATTTACAGATAAGCCGATGAGGCTAACATACAGACGGAGTCACAAAATTGTTCGTACCTACCAAATAGATGAAACCCGTAACCCACACATCTATCTACAGGCCTCTACAGACATACAGAATCAGATGACGGGACAGGGCCCCGCCGTACCCCGAAATACCATATATACAGAGTCTACAGATAACAGAAGATATATACCAAAAGTATTTGCTCCGGATCGAAGGAACTCTTCAGAATAGCAGAATCCGAGCCCTAGACTGGCGGCGTATCACCAAGTGCGCCTGTACCTGCGGGCATGTAACGCAGCCCCCGAAGAACCGGGGGTCAGTACGAAAAATGTACCGAGTATGTAAAGCAGAAATATATCAAACATAATCATGATATGGACCGGAAGCACAGAAATATAATAGACAGGCTCAAGCCGGACGGACAGAGTCATAGTCCCGACAAACGGACAGAATCATAGTGCAACAGACAAAATCAGAATTCATACGGACGTACAGAATCGGAACCCGTCGGTCAGATAATCCAGACGGACAGACGGAATCGTAACCGGTTGGACAGATAATCCGGACGGACATACAGAAGCATAACCAGTCGGACAGATAATCCGGACGGACATACAGAATCATAACCAGTCGGACAGATAATCCAGACGGACATACAGAATCATAACCAGTCGGACAGATAATCCAGACGGACATACAGAAGCATAACCCGTCGGTCAGATAATCCAGACGGACATACAGAAGCATAAGTCATACAGACAGAAAGAATCACACATAGGGTGCAGGAACGTGGTCACCACTCCTGCCATTGGCACCACAAGACGTCAGATATCAGAAATTCTTTTCCGATCTCCGTCACACATCATAACATAACCACGGTACCCGGGGGCGGACAGATAACACAGCACCCCGAGCCCGGACTCATCATACTTCGTAATATATCCTCGGTAACCGGGGACGGACATGTAACACAGTACCCCGGAACCGGACACATCATACTTCAGAATTCACATATGGGGCTCGGCGGCCCACCGCACGATATACTTACCGGCCCGGGATCCGGTGAAAGGAATCATAGCATGTGCACGAACTGATTAATGAGGAACCACATACATACAGATCGTCATACAGATTCAACAGAACAGAAGTAGGCCAACTGGCCGATCAAACCACGTATTCGGATAGTTTTCAAGGTACGTGCCTACACGTCACTTGGGGAGGCACGACAGATTATAACCAGAACCAGATTTCCAAATGTCAAAAACTATTTTGTAAGATTTGTATAAAAACAGTCGTATCGTGATCAGAATAGTAGTCCAGGTGTTTTCTGAGAAAATCGGGCAAAACTAAAGTAATTAAGATCATACAGAAGGTATCGGGCCTCGTGGGCCCGCTGCGGATAAACTCGAGGCGACATAGGTAAATTACCGATAGTAGACCTTATAAGGTCATCCATAATCATCTGGAAGTGTTCCGACTCCGTTTAGGGAAGTTTTGTACAAAAATTCAGTTTAAAGGCAATTTGTAAGAAAATAGCTTCAATTGGATTGAAGGAATTGGAGCGGTTTTCCGTCTCGAATTCCGGGGGACGGAGTCGTACTTAAGGCTCGCGGCCGAGCCTATCATATCCAGAACATGCCTAGGAACAAAGGGGAATGCTTCACATACCTTGGTAGCACCTTACGCTCGCTTGGCGTCAATCCAAATTTCGTCCAAAATCTGGAAATGGTCAAGTTTACCATTTGTTAGTTTCAAACTTTCAATATTCCAACTTAACACATGCTTGCCTACCGAAATTTTGGCAGCATTTCCTCTGTATACACGACATCCCCGAGACTTAGCTCAGCTCAATTCATCAACACAACAACCCAGAAATGACATTAAAACAACAATAAACATTAAGACATACACTATGGCATCACTAGCCATCTTTCGACACAACGAAACATCTTTCGTTTCAAACTTACATTTCCAAACCAAACCTATTATTTTCATATTCATTATCCATCAAAATCATTACGACATACATCGGAGGCATCCATACCATTTTCACACGATATACATAAGATATGCAAACATTCAAACTTTCCATTAAGCTACTACTTATCCAATCTTCCCAACCTTCAACATACAAGTTCATAAACACATTTCCATATTCCAAGTTCATTATCCTTAATCATAATTTCAAGAAACCATGCTAAAACAACATACTTTCCGACAACAACTTTACCAACAAATACTTCGTGTTAGCTTAACCATTATCCTCCCATCTACTTCACAAATCCATAACAACACAATTAACATGCTAACAAGATTTGGTTCTCCTTCCAACATCACATAACCACACGGCCACCTACAATATTTTCCAATTTTCACTAATTCATTCCACTTTCATTTCTAATACAATTTCCATCATACTACAACTAAATTACAACATGAATTCAAATCATCCAAATCATGCAATATACATATATATATTCGGCCAACACACACTTAGTTCCAACACACAAAATTTCCATGTTTTTCATTCATTCACACATACTACATCATACATATACCATTTATAACATAACAAGAGTATGAAATCCTCACCTTTCTTCAAGTTCTTCACTTGGAGGATAAAATTGTTTTCTTGCCACAATACTTATATCAACTTGTAGAGGGCTTTGCACTTGGTAATAATTTCACAAGAGATGAACTTTTAAACCAAAGAATTGGCTCCAAAAAAATTTTCGTTCTTTTCTTTCTTTTTCTCCCTTCCACCCGAATTCTCTTCTTTCTTTTCCTTTCAATTCTTTTTCTTGAAGCTTCTTTGGAGAATGATGCATTTTCATATATAATAAAATCCATGTGATAATTATCACATGGTAATTTAATAAATCCCATGGGCCAAGGCCTTACATGGCCGGTTGGGCTCCCACTTGGGCCTTAGTTTTCTTATTATTTTTTTTGAGCCCACTTGGCTAATTTTGTGATTTATGGAACAAGTTTCCAAAATTCCAATTTTGCCCTTGGCCTCCTTTCGTAATTCCATACCATTGAATTCACAACCTACACATTCATACCAAGTAACGTCCAATTGTGGCCTCATTCATTACAAGTCAATTTATCTTGAATTTTTTGAATAAGCGAAAATGTCGGATGTAACATAGACATAGCTGAACAGAACTTATATGCAACCCACACATATGTCTACAGACCTCTAAGAGTATCAATAGTGAAATATGACGGGACAGGGCCCCGCCGTACCCCTGGATAAACATAAGTCTACATCAAAGATCTGTACCAAAATAATATAGGCTCCGGAACAATGAGGCACTCCAAACAGCTGGGCACAAGTCCTAAGCTGGAGGATCACCAAATCATGTATCTGTACCTGCGGGCATGAAACGCAGCCCCCTGAAGAAAGAGGGTCAGTACGGAATATGTACTGAGTATATAAAGCATGTAATACAATAAGGAAAATCACAACTGCATAAACGACTATAGGAAGCAAGTAGGATAATCAAAGATACCAATGCACATGTGCCTTACGATTTGAAAATCATGCATGTCTATATCATATACTATATCCGGCCCATTATAGGTCTCGGTGAATAAGTCATCATATACCATCCTCGGCGCCATAATCACATCATCATATCATCATATCATTATATATATATATACCGTACCCGACCCTCTAGTGAGGGACTCGGTGAACAATACAGTGAAACTGTGCACGAAAACATACCCGGCCTGGGATTCGGCGAAAGATATATTACGGCATGCACGAGCAGAGTAGTGAGCAACCATATGCAAACTAAGTTATATCTGAGACTCAACAGAATGTTCAAAACGAACTATCATTTGGAAATCAAGATAATAGTCATATCAAGTATCCTTCGAATGTCACTATGGAATATATCAAATAGAACTTCAGGAATCATAGATACGTATCAAGACATAATGAAGTAAGTTATGGGAATCAAGGACATTAGCCATCCTAGTGTCTCTAAGAATAGGAGTTTCTTTAAAATCACATGCTCGTCGTCTATTTGTTTGTAAATATCATGCCAAAAGAAAGAAGGGTTAGCTTCACATACCTTTGTCCGCTTCTGAAGCTAATCCAAACCTAAGTCTCGGGCTTCCCAGGATCTATAACAACTTCAGTATATGTGTTATACCCCGTATTTTTATACATTGGATTATTCGTGAGCTAATCGACATAAATTCAAGGATAAGATTATTTTTGGGATATGAAACAATGACTTTTAATCCCGATTTTTAATAACTGCACGGTTTGATTGTAAAATTCAATTGGTGTAAAAATATTAGTGAAGATTAGGGGTTAATTAACCATGATTAGATTATTAAGTGGGGATTACAGATTAATTATCCTAATTAGTGTATTAAGTGGGCCCCACCAAGCATAATAATTAAAAATCTGATCTTGATTAATGGCATGCCATAGTGGGGCTCGTGTAGGGTTATTAGGCTGCCTATAAATAACAAAATATGACTCATTATCACCATTTCTTCATCATATTACCATTCACAATTTATTGAATTAGAGAGAGAAGTAAAGTTGAGTGAGAGGGAGAAGCTCACGGCCATGGCTGTTTTTGGTCGAGCTTAAGATGTAAATGGAAAGAGATTGAATTTCTAAGATATCCTACATATTAAAAGTGATAGCAACGTGGATTTGATCCTTATGGCAGCTAGAAGATTGGCGATTTTAATCCATAGATTTCAGCAACATTAAGAGACCAAGCTTGCTAAGGTAAGTTTTAATTTTTTTTACATGTTTTAGAGGTGGTTTGGTCCTTGTATAAGTTGGTGGATGTGGAATTGGATGCAAGGAATTCTATATTTTAGTGCTAAGATTCTGTTTTGGGCCGTATAGGGGCTGTTCTAACTTAATAATGGTGAATTAATTTTGATGTTATTGTCGTTATGTGTGTCATTGATTGTGTGATGAAAGTGAAAGAATTTGATACCTAAGGTTATAATTGTATTGTATTCGAGAATGATTTGGTTGTGTGGAAAGGAATGGAAATATAGTTATAAGTGGGTATATGTGTTGTTGTTCTTGTTGAATTGGAAGACAGTGTAGTTAAGATTATGCATTGTGTTGTTGTAATTGTTGAACTATTATAAGGTCGTTTCGATGAAGTGTTGTGGCTATGGATTATTAAGAATAACATGAATGTGTCGTAGTCGTTATGTTAATGATTATTGAATGTTGTAGTGTGTGGGATGATTGGAATGTTGTGCGGGCTATTCGGAGTATTCTTGCATCATGTATTGGCTATTCTTAATATAGTATTTGAACGTGTGATTGTTGATGCTACTTGGTTGTTGTAAGCCTGGCTTGGTTATGAGGAGAGTGAGCGATATAGGGGAGGTGCTGCCCAATTGTCTAAAAATAAGCTACTAACGTTGAAGTACGTTTTATGCCTTTCCATAGCTTAACCATAGCTCTAGGTTAAGACACATCGGGCAGCGTATACGTATTGTACCACGGATAAGCGTTAAAGGTATGCGAAGCTAACCCTTCTTTCTTTTTGGCATGATCTTTATAAACAAATAGACGACGAACATGTGACTTTAAAGAAACTCCTATTCTTAGAGACACTAGGATGGCTAATGTTCTTGATTCCTAAAACTTACTTCATTATGTCTTGATACGTGTCTATGATTCCTGAAGTTCGATTTGATATATTCCATAGTGACATTCGAAAGATACTTGATGTGACTATTGTCTTGATTTCCAAATGATAGTTCGTTTTGAATATTCTATTGAGTCTTAGATATAACTTAGTTTGCATATGGTTGCTCACTACTCTGCTCGTGCATGCCGTAATTTATCTTTCACCGAGTCCCGGGCCGGGTATGTTTTCGTGCACAGTTTCACTGCATTGTTCACCAAGTCCCTCACTAGAGGGTCGGGTACGGTATATATATATATGTGTGTGTGTGTGTGTGTGATTATGGCGCCGAGGATGATATATGATGACTTATTCACCGAGTCCCGTAATGGGCCGGATATGATATATGATATAGACATTCATGATTTTTATATCGTAAGGCACAGGTGCATTGGTATATTTGATTATCATACTTGCCTCCTGTATTCGTTTACGCAGTTGTGATTTTCCTTATTGTATTACATGCTTTATATACTCAGTACATATTCCGTACTGCCCCCTTTCTTCGGGGGGCTGCGTTTCATGCTCGCAGGTACAAATACTCAATTTGGTGATCCTCCAGCTTAGGACTTCTACTCAGCTGTCTTGGAGTGCTCCATTGTTTCGGAGCCTAGACTTTTGGTATAGATCTTTTGATGTATATATATATGATTATCCAAGGGTACGACGGGGCCCTGTCTTGTCATATTTCACTACTGATACTCTTAGAGGTATGTAGACATATGTGTGGGTTGTGTATAAGTTTTGTTCAGCTGTATCTATGTGATTCGCTATGGATATGTCCGTCTGTAGTGGCAGCCTTGTCTGCTTGCGTATGGTATTGATATGTAGTAGCAGCTTTGTCGGCTTGCGTATCATATTGGCTTGTAGTGGCAGCCTTGTCAGCTTGCGTATCATATTATGTTTTGATTAGTGTGACTCCTCAGGAGACAGGTTATCGGGATATATATATATGATGACGTTATCAACCTTTGGAGTTCTTTGCAAGTTTTCATATTGTTCTTAGATTCAGTTTGACTATATCTGACATGTATGTATACGAGTGTCCAGCTCGGGCATTAGTCATGGCCCACGGGGCTGGGTCGTGACAAGATGCCAAACATTAGCTATAGGTACTTAGGAATCCAATCCTAAGCTAGCACTCTACTTATAGAAACTCGGACAGCATTTCCTTTATAAATTTAACAAACCTCGAGAATTCAACTTGGCGAAATCTTCAACAACAATACCCACAACCATATTAACAACATCATCAACTAATCCCATCATTCAGCCTCTCAACAATATAAAGAATATAGTTTCAATAATTCAAACAATAATGTGACGAGCGGCAAGCTCGGCTTGTCAATTAAACAATAGTTTTAAACCCCGTTTTTATTCCAAAATTTCTCAACAATATTAATAACAACAACAAAACCTCCAAGTTATTCAATTAATTCCCAGTCATATATTTTCATAAGAGCAACCTCCCAAAACAGTCCACCCAAATACAACACCAATTTATCCAATTTCCAATATAATTTTTTGTATTTCTTTCATCTAGCAATGTAGATACGACTTGGATAAATTAAATACATCTTGGAGAGAGGATTTCGTACCTTATATGCAAAGAAGTACTCTTCTTCCATCTTACTTTACTTTGAAGAAAACTCGGATTCAACAACATGACAAAATGGAATAATGAGATCGAAGCGGTGCGCCAAAATTCGTATGTTGTTCTTTGAGGAGGATTACACTTTTCTTCCATGAAATAAATAAAGCACAACATTTTTTTTTACAATATGAAACGTTGCTGCACACCAAATGAAAATTTTGTCGTACACTTCTTTATCTTATGCGAAATACCAAAGCAAATGAGATTAAACATAAATGATCTTTTGCCCTTTACACGTGCCACTTGTTGGCCAAACTTTTGTAATAATCACACCTAGGCTACCACAATAGTACTTTGTGCATGCCACAACTAAAGCTACGACCCACCCCATAATAATATAATGTAGTAGGATTTCACATAAGGCCCACTTCAAGCTTACTATGCATATAATTCCCAAAACGTGTCCAGCAATGGGTATAAGTAACAATAGTCATTTATATTGCTTCATGTTATGGTCCCACGTGGATGACTACCATTTGGAATCATCCCATTACTCTCCCACATTATCCAATAATTAATCCGTTATGCACATAATTAATTTCTTGATCTCAATTCACTTTAATAACAATTATTTTTAATACACTTCATATACTCATTGCCATGATTATGTGACATAGCACTAGTCCATAGTCCCTTTTGGTACACATAAAATATAATTTTTAATCACCGTGGTCACACTTGTTTAAGTCCTAAATTATTTCGGGGCCTCAAACACTTTGTACACCGAGCTCTCGATTTTCATCCTTGAATATGATCGAATTCTCCGGGCTCGGGTAAATTTTCTCATGTTGGATGATTAAATTTTCTAGTCCAAAAATATGGGATATTATAGCTTGGACTGTATTTCACTCAAATAAATGTTGAAACTCGACAAAACTTATTTTCTTCGATTGGTTTAACTTCAAATCCTTACGATACATGTGTATCATCACTATAACCACCTATAAGCTTGGGGAATAACTCGCGTCCGTTACTAATATCATTTAACTCGCACAACTTCCAATGCATGAGAACACGAGATGTAACAGTGGCAGCCTTGTCGGCTTGCGTATCATATTGGTTTGTAGTGGAAGCCTTGTCGGCTTGCGTATCGTATTACGTTTTGATTAGTTGTGACTCCCAGGAGACAGGTTATCTTGATATATACGACGTTGTGAACCTCTAATATTTTTGCAAGTTTCCATATTGTCTTTAGTTTCAGTCTGACTATATCTAACAGGTACGTATACGAGTGTCCAGCTCGGGCACTAGTCATGGCCCACGGGGTTGGGTCGTGAAAAAAGTGGTATCAGAGCAGTTCATCCTCGGAGTGTCTACAGATCGTGTCTAGTAGAGTCTTGTTTATCGGTATGTTGTGCACCACATCTATAAACAGGAAGCTACAGGACATTTAGGATATTGCCTTTCCTTCCTAATCTAGATCATGCGATAGAGCTATATTATCAGGATAATCCCTCCCTAACAGATTATTATGTTTACAACTATGCCTCCAAAGAAAGCAACAGCTACCCAGAAGGGCAAATCAGTAGCAGGAGATACTAGCCAGACTCGGAGAGTTACTAGGGCCCGTTCCCAATCTATGCCTGAGATTGTACTTCAGTCGGCGAGTTCTGCTACACCTCCACTTCCAGAGGAGCTTAGAGCAGCAGCAACTCCAGATCAGGGGGCAGCTCCACCGCCTATTCCTGAGGCCCCAGTACCTGAGCCTCCAGCTCCTCAGCCAGGGGCGGAGGATAGGGCCATGAGAGATGCAGTTCAGCTGCTAACAAGATTAGTAGTAGGGCAGGCTCACAGGCATGGACTAGGAGTTGACCATGCAGATAGATCTGATAGTTTAAGGGCTCGTGACTTCTTAAGTTGTAATCCTCCAGAGTTTTTTGGGTCAAAGCCTGAGGATGATCCGCAGGAGTTTATTCGGCAGATGCAACGTACATTAAGGATAATTAAGGCTTCTGAGACTGAGTCTGTTGAGTTGTCTTCATATCGGTTGCGTGATGTAGCAGTTAATTGGTATGAGTCGTAGGAATTATCTAGGGGCGAGGGTGCTGCTCCAGCAGTATGGGATCAGTTTGTGGAGGCCTTTCTTGGCCACTTCCTGCCTCTAGCGATGAGGCGAGCTAGAGTTGATAGATTCTTACATTTGAGACAGAATGGCAGGAGTGTTCGAGAATACAGTCTTGAGTTTGATTTGTTGGCTAGGTACGCGTCTACTATTGTAGCTGATATGGCTGATAGAGTGCATCGTTATGTGATGGGGCTGGACCGTTATTTGATTGATGGTTGTATGGTAGTGGCTCTCCAGCCGGGTATAGATATTGCTCGGGTAAAGGCATATGCACAAGGGGTAGAGGATCGACATCGAGGGCGTCAGCCAGATAGAGATTACGACAGAGGATGCATAAGAGGGCTAGATCGGCTGGTTATCCTGGTGAGTTTCTAGGCAGGCAGCCTCAGCAGTATATTAGATATTCGTTCCAGCCAGCACGGAGTGCACCCCCATAGTTTATAGGTAGGAGATTTGACAGCACAGGGTATTCAGGAGCCGATCAGAGCTCCAAGGCTTCAGGTTCACAGATGAACAAGGGTTCGAGTCAGTGGAGACTACCTTTGCCTCGGTGTGGTAGGATCCATTCTTGGGAATACCGTCTTGCTACAGGTGCTTGTTTTTCTTACGACCGTCAAGGCCATATTTTGAGAGAGTGTCTGTATGGAGGCGGTCCAGGTGGTATGGCTCAGCCTACTAGGTCGGTTGCTGGTTCATCTTCTTCTGTAGCTATGCGCCCTATGGGGCAGGGTATTCAGACACCAGCAGGCCGTGGCAGAGGTCCTGGCGGAGCTTCCAGTTCTAGCGGTCCTTCGAAACACATATATGCCTTGGCTAGTAGACAGGATCAAGAGGCGTCACCGAATGTAGTTACAGGTATATTATCGATTTTATCTCAGGACGTATATGCATTGATAGATCCAGGCTCCACCTTATCATATAAATCTCCCTTTGTTGCTAGTAGAATCGGAATAGAACCTGAGTTGATAGAACCATTTGAGGTAGCTACACCGGTAAGAGATTCTGTTATAGCAAAACAAGTATATAGAGATTGTTCGGTGATTATATATAGTCGTCATACCATGGAAGATTTGGTAGAGCTATATATGATTGAGTTTGATGTTATTATGGGTATGGATTGGTTAGCTTCTTGTTATGATAACGTTGACTGTAGAGAAAAGATAGTCCGATTTCAGTTACCATGGGAGCTGGTTATAGAGTGGATGGAGAATACAACATCAACGAGGGGTAAGTTTATTTCATACCTCGAGGCAAGGAAGATGGTTAGACGGGGTTATATTTATCATCTGGTTCGTGTGTATGACTTAAAATCAGAGGCACCGACTCTTCAGTCAGTCCCGATAGTTAATGAATTTCCAGATGTATTTCCAGAAGAACTTCTAGGTCTTCCTCCTGAGCGGGAGATAGAGTTTACTATAGATGTATTGCCAGATACTCAGCCCATATCTATTCCTCCTTATAGAATGGCACCTGCAGAGCTGAAGGAGTTAAAAGAGCAACTGAGGGACTTATTAGAGAAGGGCTTCATCAAGCCCAAGACATCACCTTGGGGAGCACCGGTGCTGTTTGTGAGAAAGAAGGATGGGTCGCTGCGGATGTGTATTGATTATAGGTAGCTGAATAAAGTAACAATAAAGAATAGATATCCCCTCCCCAGGATTAATGATCTATTTGACCAGTTGCAGGGTGCTAAATGCTTTTCGAAGATAGACTTACGGTCAGGCTATCATTAGGTGCGAGTGAAGGAGGCAGATAATCCAAAGACTGCATTCAGGACTCGATACGGGCATTATGAGTTTAGAGTGATGTCTTTTGGGCTGACCAATGCTCCAGCGGTATTTATGAATTTAATGAACCGAGTGTTCAAACCATTCCTAGATATGTTCGTGATTTTATTTATCGATGATATTCTGGTCTATTCACGTTCAGAAGAGGAGCATGCAGATCATTTGAGAATGGTACTTAGGGTGCTCCAACACCAGAAGTTGTATGCTAAGTTCTCTAAATGTGAATTCTGCTTGACTTCAGTAGCATTCTTGGGGCATATTGTTGGAGCTGATGTTATTCGGGTAGATACACAAAAGATTGAGGTGGTAAAGATTTGGCCTAGATCTACGACATCTACTGAGGTACGTAGATTTTTAGGGTTAGCAGGATATTACAGGAGATTTGTAGAAAGGTTTGCCTCAATTTCAGCGCCTTTAACAAGGCTAACTCAGAAGGCAACTAAGTTCCAGTGGACTGACGCATGTGAGCAAAGCTCCCAGTTGTTGAAAGACAAGCTGAGTACGGCTCCAGTCTTAACTCTTCCAGAGGGACCAGATGGCTATGTTATTTATTGTGATGCTTCAGGTATTGGACTAGGTTGTGTATTGATGCAGCATGGCAGGGTTATAGCCTATGCTTCCTGACAGCTTAGAAAGCACGAAAGGAATTATCCTACTCACGACCTGGAGTTAGCAGCGGTAATTCATGCTTTGAAGATATGAAGGCATTATTTATATGGCGTGCATGTTGATATTTATACGGATCATAAGAGTCCCCAATATATCTTTAAGCAAAAAGAGCTGAATTTACGGCAGATAAGGTGGCTAGAGTTGTCAAAGGATTATGATGTTGATATCCTATACTACCCAGGGTAAGCAAACGTTGTAGCAGATGCACTTAGCCGTAAATATATGGGTAGTTTGATGGACGTGCAACCAGAAAGGAAAGAAATAGTTCATGAGATTTATCGGCTGGCTAATCTTGGAGTCCGTTTGGCTGAATCTGGAGTTGGTGGAGTATCTATTAGAGAAGTTGTTGAATCCTCTATCATAGAAGAGGTACAGAGACGCCAGTACGAGGACCCTGTTCTGGCCCAGTATAGAGATACAGCTCTTCAAAAGGAGAAGACCCCATTCGAGGTTACACCTGACAGAGTGTTACGATATGAAGGCAGACTATGTGTACCTGAGGTTGCAGGGTTACGGCAACAGGTTATGGGAGAGGCACACTATGCCCGTTATTCTGTTCATCCAGGGTCGACGAAGATGTATCATGACCTCAGATGTTTATATTGGTGGGATGGCATGAAGAAGGACATAGCGGAGTTTGTTGCTCGGTGCCCGAATTGTCAACAGGTTAAGGTCGAGCATCAGAAGCCTGATGGGTTATTACAGCAGATAGAGATCCCAACTTGGAAATGGGAAATAATTAATAAGGACTTCATTACAGGTTTACCTCGCACTCCACGGAAGTATGACTCTATATCGGTTATTATGGATAGGCTGACAAAATCATCCCATTTTCTTCCAGTCAGGACTACTTATTCAGTTGAGGACTATGCAAAGTTATATATCAGAGAGATAGTGAGACTCCATGGGATTCCCATATCTATTATCTCAGACAGAGGAGCTCAGTTTACAGCTAACTTCTGGAGATCATTCCAGGAGGGATTGGGGACACAGGTGAGTCTTAGTACAGCATTTCACCCTCAGACTAATGGGCAGGCCGAGCGTACTATTCAGACGCTAGGAGATATGTTGACGTCCTGTATTATTGATTTCAGAGGTAGCTGGGACGATCATTTTCCACTTATCGAGTTTGCTTATAATAATAGCTACCATTCTAGTATCCAGATGGCACCGTATGAGGCCTTATATGGGAGGAAGTGCAAGTCACCTATTATTTGGTTTGATGTTGGTGAGACTAAATTAATAGGCCCAAACATGATTCAGCAAGTTGTTGATAAAGTGAAGCTTATTCAGGAGAGATTATTGGCAGCCCAGAGTCGACAGAAGTCATATGCAGATAATCGACATCGACACTTAGAGTTTCGGGTTGGCAATTGGGTGTTTTGAAGGTGTCATCCATGAAGGCTATAATTAGATTGGGCAAGAAAGGGAAGCTTAGTCCGAGGTACATTGGGCCTTATCAGATTATTCCTAGGGTAGGCAAGGTTGCCTATGAGTTGGACCTACCATCTGATTTGGAAGCAGTACATCTAGTCTTTCATGTGTCGATGCTTTGCAAATGTATTGGTGACCCTTCTAGAGTATTCCCTGTGGATGATGTCCAGGTGACGGAAGAGCTGTCCTATGAGGAGAACCCTATAGCTATACTTGATCGGCAAGTTAGAAGATTGCGTACAAAGGATGTGGCTTCCGTCAAAGTATTATGGCGAAATAATAATAGAGAAGAGATGACCTGGGAAGGCGAAGAAGAGATGAAGAATAAGTATCCTTACTTGTTCCCTGCACCTGCAGGTAATTTAAATTCCTCTCTTAATTATATTGATTGGTAGATGAGGCTACATGTTATAGCAATAAGGGAGACTTCCCCGAAATTTTTATAAGACTCTATAGGACCAATTTAACATTCGAGGACGAATGTTCTAAATGGAGGAAAGATGTTATATCCCGATTTTTAATATGGCACGACTTGCTTGTAAATTTCAATTAGTGTAGAAATATTAGTAGAGATTAGGGATTAATTAACCATGATTAGATTATTAAGTGGGGATTAGTGATTAATTAAGGATTAATTAGCCTAATTATGATTAATTAAGTTATTAGTGGGCTGAGTGGGCCCCACTACAACATGGCCAAATCTGATTGGTCCATGCTATAGTGGGGCACGTGTAAGGCTGGTGGGCAGCATATAAGACCCAAATTTGATGACTAATTCATTAGTCACATTTAATTTTCATCTTCAACCTAGAGTGAACTAGAGAGAGAGAGGAGTTATGGCCATGGCAGCTCACGGCCATGGTTGTCCATGAAGGAGTGCATGATGTTGATAGCAAAAAACTTAGTTCTAAGGTGTTCTACACATTCCAAGGTTATTAGCAACGTGAATTAATCTTTGGGGCAGCAAGAACGTTTGTTATTTGAATCCACAAATTTCAGCAACGTTAAGGAGCCAAGTTTGTTAAGGTAAGATTTAATCCTCTCTTACATGTTTTAGAAGTGGTTTGGACTTTGTATAATTTGGTAGATGTGAAATTGGATGTAAGAAATGGTTTGTGTTGATGCTAAGGTTTTGTTTGGGGCGTTGGGGCTGTCCTAATCTAATAATGATGGGTTAATTATAATTAGTGTTGTCGTTGTTGTTGTCATGGACTATATGATGAAAGTGAATGAATTTGATGGTTAATGTTGAAGTTGAATTTATTTAGTGGGCTATTTTAAGAACTTGTGGTGATATTAAGGCAATTTTCTTGTGTATGAATAATTGATGTTGTTGTCGTGTATTTGTTGATGTGATTTACAAATTTGGATGAAAGGAGTGTATGAGATATAGTATACGAAGTGTATGTGGTCTGCTTGGTGTATTCTTAGATGTTTGTCAGATTATCGGGCATTATTATGTTGTGATTAGGTGTTATATCCCGTATTTTTGTACATTAGAATATTTTTAAGCTAATCGAGATAAGTCAAGGACAAGATTATTTTGGGATATGAAATAGAGACTTTTAATCCCCAATTTTTAATTAATGCACGGATTGCTTATAAATTTTATTTGGTATAGAAATATTAGTGGATATTAGGGATTAATTAACAATGATTAGATTATTAAGTGGGGATTTTAATTAATTAAGCTAATTGGAGTGCTAAATGGACCCCGCTACAACATGGCCAAATCTGATTGGTCCATGCCATAGTGGGACACATGTCATTGTGGTTGGACATGTGTCAAATGGAGGGGCTGCATATATAAATGCATTTGATGACAAGGAACCACACTTTCATCCTCTCATTTTCATGAAAACAAGTCCATAGCTCAGCCATGGCAGCTCACGGCCATGGCTGCTCTCTAAAAAAAAAATTGAAGTCCCAAGGTGTTTTTCACGTCTAAGTAGGCAGCAACCTAAGGGTATTGAAGTGAGGAAGATGAAGTGGTACGAATCGTGCAAGTTATTATAGGATCTGCCCCAACTAAATTAAGGTAAGATTTAATCCTTTTCTACATGTTTTAGAGGTGCTTTAGACTTGTATAATTTGGTAGATGTGTATTGGATATAAGGAATTATGTATGTTGTTGTTGAAGTGTTATTTGAGCCGTGTAGGGGGCTGTTTTAATTAGAAATGGTGAATTAATTTTAATTAGCATTGAGGTTGTTGTTGTCATGGATTATATGATGAGAATGAAGGATTTAAATGGTTAAAGTTGAAGTTGTATTTGTTTTGTGGGCTGTTGTAAGGACTTATCGTGATATTAAGGTAGTTTTCTTGCATATGAATGAATGATGTTGTAGCCGTGTGTGTGTTGATATGAGTCGCAAATTTGGATGAAAGGAGTATATGAGATAATGCATAAGGAGCGTATGTGGTTTGCTTGGTGTATTTGTAGACGTTCGTAAGATTATCGGGCATCCTTTATATTGTGATTAGGGGTTGTTTTGGGCATGTTGTTATTCTTGTTGAATTGGAAGAATAAGTATAGTTAAGGTTATACATTGTGTCGTTATAATGGTTGGGCTGTTATAAGGTCATTTCGATGAAA
This sequence comes from Lycium barbarum, assembly GCF_019175385.1. Taxonomy (NCBI): domain Eukaryota; kingdom Viridiplantae; phylum Streptophyta; class Magnoliopsida; order Solanales; family Solanaceae; genus Lycium; species Lycium barbarum. The sequence goes on along the minus strand of NC_083342.1, from coordinate 54,791,301 downwards.
ACGTTATGACTATAGACCATTAAGAATAACTTGAATATATTGTAACCGTATGTAGCTTATTATCGAATGTTGTAATATGTGGGCTGATTGGAATGTCAACTGGGCTGTTCGGAGTGTTCACGAATCTTGTCTTGATTAGTCTTGATATAGTACTTAAACGTGTGGTTTTGGATGTTGATTTGGTTGTTTTATAGTTGGCTTGAATATAAGGGAAATGCCGCCTAATCTTCTTGGAATGAATTACTAACGTTGGAATACGTTTTGAACCTTTCCATAGCTTAACCATAGTTCTTAACGTCTTAATATAGGTTGAGACACTACAGGCAACGTATACGTATTGTATGACGGATAAGCGTTGAAGGTATGTAAAGCTATCCCTTCTTTCTTTTGGCATGTCTTAGATATAAGTGACGTATTGTCACACCCTAATCTTGTTAGGGCATGATGGCCACTCGACCCTTATTTAGGGCCGAGCGAAACCGCTGACTCTTATTCCAAGCATAATCTTTTTGGACTCTTAAATCAAATAAAAATGAAATGCATAATAAAGGCTTTCAGAAACATTCTTTTCGTCGTTCTCAAGTCAAGTAAAATCGGTGATCATATGAAATTTATAACATAAAGCATAATGCTACGTCGGCTTACAGAGCCGCTTACAAGACTGACTTTCTATACCCACGACTCTGTTTGCAAAGTCTCTAACACCAATCAAGAAAAATCATAACATGTATACTCTAACTCGGCAACACTCCGGAAGAAAGTGGAGCTCGCCAATCCCGCTGGAATGTCTCTAACAATGTCTTCTACTCATCTGTGTGTACCTGCGTGGCATGAAACGCAACCCCCGAAGGAAAGGGGGTCAGTACGGAATATGTACTGAGTATGTAAGGCATGAAATACAGAAAACAAAACCATAATCGAAACAAGCAGTACAAAAAGTAAGTTCATTATCCATAATACCAAAATGCTTATTTTTCCCAAACACAAACCATGTATGCCGATGTCACATGTCAGAAGAAGTGCAGAAAGTAAGTAAATCTTCCAGAATACCAAAATGCTTACTTTTAAAACGCAAATCATGCATGTCATATCCGGCCCATTATGGGACTCGGTGAACAAAACATGGTCGCCACCCCTTCACTGGCGCCACAACACATCATACTTCAGAACACATCATACTTCAGAACACATCATACTCCAGAATGTATATACCACATCATACTCCAGAATGTATATACACATAAAGCATGAAGTACTGGAAACAGAATCATAACCAGAACAAGAAGTACAGAAACTAAGCACGATATGCAGAATATCAATATGCTTACTTGAAACACAAATCATGCATGTCAAAAACGGTGTCCGGTCCGTTGCGGGACCCGGGGAACGTGGTCACCACCCCGTCTTTGGCGCCACACACATCATACACCAGAAGATTGCTCCGTAATCTCCGTAACACATCATAACATCAGAATACACATATATATGGTACCCGGCCCTCTAGCAAGGGGCTCGGTGAACCATGAACACATCATAAATCCGGAATATATATATGGAGCCCGACCCTCAAGCAAGGGACTCTAGGAACTATACGCACGATACATACCGCCCCGGGACTCGGCGAAAGATGTAACAGCCATATGCACGAGCAGAGTAGTGAGAAACTAAATGCAATTTAAATCAATTTTTAAGACTCGATAGATAAGTACACTAATTGACACTTGAGGATCATAAACACGTTTCAAGTCAATCCGGTTTAGTATGAGAAAGTTATGGACACTTTTACTATAGGACCTCTACGAACGTTTCAAAACAATCCGAGACTGTATAAAAAAATTAGAGACATTAATACTTACAGAACCCTTTTAGGGACACGAACTCTTTATGCTCTGCTCAAGGTGCGATCATACTACGAGTTCAACAATGCTAAGTACACTCATATCATGAAGTGAATAAGGATCGTAAACAAGCCCGAAATTACATAATAGAGTTACCCCAAGGTACATATCGTCTCTTACTTACATCTAGGACATGCCAAAAGAAAGAAAGGGTAAGCCTTACATACCTTGCCCGCTTCCTAAGCTAATCCGAACTTAAGTCTTTGGCTTTCGCAAAATCTATAACAATATTAATAGATACCAACATTAGTTATAGATACTTAGAAGTCCAATCCTAAACTAGCACTTCATTGACAGAAATTTCGGCAGCATTTCCCCTGTAAATACAACCAACCCCGAGAATCCAACTTGGCCAAATTATCAACAATAATCCGAGAATTCAACTCGGCCAAATTATCAACAACAATACGAACAACCACACTAACAACTTCAACAATTAATTCAAAATGCATTCTAACGTTAGTAACTCCTTTTACATAATCCGACGACATTTTATTTACATTCAATTTAGTCACATACAATCCCAAGTTTTAATTTAAACTCTTTTATATTCTACCGAAAATCGGGCAGCATCTCCCTTGTTTATATGCCTAGCCCGAGATTCCAACTCAACAACCAACAACATCAACAACAATACCAATAATATCAACATCATTTCCAATACTGACGTATGCCATAAAACAACCCGAACACTGTTTTCTAAATTTTCTCAACCAACCAAATTTGCGATATAGCTATTTCATAATTTAATTTCCGCAAAGATGTCGAAGTTAATACCAATAACATCAATACTTACATCCTACAAGATAAATAAATAAATATACATTTTATCCAAAATTCTCCTCACGCCTCAAACCATAATCCAACCACACCGATAAACGAATTTATCACAGTATTTTCTCCGTTCTAGTTCGTTAAAACACTAAATAAACTTGTTAGCAATGAAAAGGAACCTTAATCTTACCTCAAGTGTGCAGCCACCACATCCAACCTCTTCTTTTTGGTTGATTTTTAGTTCAAATTGAACGCAACGCGACGTACAACACTTTTCTCTTCATGAGCTTCGGGATTCGGGGCTCAGATTTCGATCAAAATTGGTTTTTCTTCTCCAAGAATCTTTTTTCTCTCTCCCCAGAATTTTCTGGGCGTTCCGGGTCTTAAAATGAGGAGGAAGGCCGAAATTTGCACTTATAAAAACATGGGTAATAGGCCTAACCCGGTTGGGCTCGGATTAGGCCTAGCCCACTGACCTTTGTGCCTTAAAACGGCCATATCTCCTTATTCCGACGACACCTGTGGACCCACGACCTATGGTTGGAAAGATAATTCAATTAGTTACAACTTATATTTCTTGGTATTGTTCCAAATTCCAAACTTATAAGACCTTTTTTGCCCCTCAAATTTAGATCACCCGAAAACGTTACTTAAAAATATTTGTTTGGAGGACTTCCACTTTGATTCGGCTCAAGGGTCCTTCTTGAGTTGTGTGCAACTTCACATATGTGCTTCATATAACTGGTCATGTTTTCCTAAAAAAATCTCAATGTGTGGGCCCCACCTCCGCTTACGACTAATCAGACGTGAAAAAATATGAAATTTAATACTATCGACGTGAGTTTAAATTATGCAGTAACAACGTGATTGTCAATGTCTGAGGAAGCACGTGTCACGCTCAGGCTCTGAAAATGCGGGGTATAACATCCTTCCCCCCTTTGGAACATTCGTCCTCGAATGTTTAAACCAATTTCGTACTCTGTCCATAATCCCATTCTCGGACACATCCCATTATCGGATCATCCTTCCTTTAATGCGATCATAATCGATACACTATGGCGTTTATTTTCTACGGCTTGATTATTTAGTTGTCCAGCTCGCGCTGTTTTGTAGCCTCCCTTTACTGTGTGATCATACCATAATCAGCATCGTAGTTCTTCCAATATCTCGTCAATATTTGCCCCCTTCATTGGAATATCGTTCAATTCCTTTTATTCTTCACGAATTATTTTCAGTCCAATCTTAAAAGACACCCTTCAATCACTCTATTCCTTTCATCGATTCACTTGATGTCCGTACTGAAATGTATATTGATAACAGCTATATTATTTTCATATAACTCCCACTTTTGTCTTAGAGTCTATACGTGTCATATCTTGGGACTCATCATTTCGATCTCTACACTTATGCTTTCCTTACTTGCTTCCCCCCTTTTTGGGTCTTACTTATATCCTTCGCAAATCCATTGCCTCACCTCCAATCTTGAATTCATGTACCCCTTTCCTCGATTTTATTTTATTTTATTTTATTTTTCTGCATCACATTCATTCCATTTCCCATTTTTACTGCATCATATTCATTCCATTTCCCAACATTTATAGTTGCAGTAATTCACGTGCGACGTCTTAACATACTCATCTTACAGTAGCGTAGCTCAGCAGTACCGCCAACGTAGCAATCCAAATGAGGCTATATTTTGCTTAGCTCAACCGTTTACTATGAATCAATGTTTACCTTCGCTCCAATTATCAACTTCATCCCATAAGGATGCTCAAAATAATGGTATATCTAACTGTCTGTACCATTCATGTAGTGTCACTTATGCCATCTTCAATAGTCAGCATTCACTGGTAGCGTCACCTTCCCCTTTTCTTTCCATCTCAGGTTATTTCTCTCTTTCCTGTAATCGACTCACAGTAACCGTAAATGCATTTCCCTTAAACCGCCATCTGTCTTATCAAGGATCTAAGTCTCATGCTCAACTAATACCCGTTGTACGTCATACTTTTTTATTCTTGTATTGTACTCGACATTGATTTCAAAGATAGTCATAATCATATCTTTTACTTGTTATTGGTGATAGCCTTACTTTATCGCTTTATCGTCATGTGGTAAACTCGTAACTCATAGCCACATTTTTCTTCCCAGCTTATTCCTTTATGTACTTTATCTGTCCTGTCTTAGTATAGGGTATCCATAGGAGACGCATCCTCCTCTTTCCATAATATGACTGCTCCTTAAACTTGTGTACTTCACATATTTCCTTTTCTTTCTATACCCATACTTACTCCATTTTATAATTAATCCTTTATTCTTCGCACAAGGGATCTTATTCTTAACTCGTACTGCTTTGTCCTTCAAAATATATTACTTCTATACAATCCATTCTTCGCTTCCCACACTCATCCTACTCATTCCCTCTCATCTTTATTATGCTGATCCTTTCCTAACAAGGTCTCATAAACTTTCCTATCCACTGCTTCATGGCTCGCTTATTGGTTTCACACTTGCATTCACTCTCCATTCATGTAGGACATGTCACCTATTTAGTCGTCTCCTCACTATACTTTATTTACTTTGCATTATAGTTCTTGCTACGTTCTCACCACATCCCAATCATAATCAATTCTATAAAGTACCACTTCTTGCCCTCATTTGTAACAGTGCTTATAAGACAGAATAAACCTTGTGGAGTATGCATACTTAACCTGTAATTCTTTTTGACTGACCCTATTGCACTTACCATATAAGTTACCTTGCCAAGTTATTCACTTTCGGTTCTGCTTCTTTCTGATATCTTTCTGGTATGCCGATATGTTTCGAACTCCGGCCCCGAACTAATAAATTTCCCTTAGGGAGCTTGAGAGCATCATAATTCCTTTCAAGTTCAATACGTTCTTCCCCCTTTTTAAGGAGGTCCTAGTACATCAATAGCTTTCCCATATCTGAGGCAACCATACCAATATGGCCACACATTTATTCCTTTGTATCCCTCTCGACAGCTAAGTCTCTTAGCATCCTTGCACGGTCGAACCATTTCTTCTCTTACTTCTCACTCCTCGTCATAGTCATTATCCTCTTAATCCCACTCATTGAAATTCGTTTCTAACCCCACACCTTCCTCTTTGTTTTCCATACTACCACACTTTAATCCTTTTTACACGCCTACCTTCAAATTTTTACCTGAGTGGCCCCGTGTCTCGTGCTCTGCTTGTCGTCTCTCTTGGAGGCCTTACTCACTCCTGTTTCCTACCCTTTTCACTTTTTTCTGACATTTTGATCTCCTTACCTTCCATTTATTCCCTTTCTTTCTTTTCCTGGATATCATCGTATTGGGACTTTCCAATCTTACAACAATAACCACCCAGTGAAATCCCACATCGTGGGGTCTGGGGAGGGTAGAGTGTACGTAAACTTTACTCCTACCAAGGTAGGACGGCTATTTCCGAAAGACCCTCAGCTCAATAAAAGCATAAAAAGAAGTCAGATAAGGTTAAGAGAATCAAAGCGATATGAAATGAAATAATGCAAGCGACACAGATAACACAGGATAATCAAAGCACAGGAAATAACAGATAATAGCAGAAATCTAAGCAGAAGAAATTATATTGCGATAATGCGACTACTAATAAGAACGGAAAACGAGACTATCTACTAGCCTTCTACCCTAATTTGGGTCCTCCAAACCTTCCTATCTAAGGTCATGTCCTCGGTAAGCTGTAGGTGCGCCATGTCGTGTCTAATTACCTCTCCCTAATACTTCTTTGGTCTACCCCTATGTTATATCCCGTGTTTTTGCGCATTGGAAAACTTGGAATAATCTTTCTTTGTAGGAAATGAAGGCTATATTCCTATTTTTTTTAATATATGTGTGACATACATGAAAAATATCGATGCGGAAGTACGGAGGAAAGCTAAGGGCGAAATTGGAATTTCAAAAATTAGTTTCGTGAATTATAAAATATGATCCTTAATTAGTTGGGCTCAAAAAAAAAAAAAAAGAGAAGCCCAATTTAATAGGGGTGGCCGGCCATGAAGCCTTGGCCCAAGCCCAAGTTATTAAATTTATCATGTGATCAATAATTATAAGAAGGATAGACCTTCAAGAAGACTCTTGAAACAAAGCAAAAGAAATGGAAGAGCAAGAGAGGGGTTTCGGCCCCCTTCAAGAAAAGAGAGAAAAACAAATTCCAAGTCCATTAATCTTGATCCAAAAATCATAATTTTCTAGCAATATTACTAATTCAAGGGTGCTCTTCAAGATGGTATAATTTTTAAGGCAGGAAAGTACTTGTGTTGGCAAGTGGAAGTTTGAAGAAGTTGAAGAGAAAAGGTAAGGATTCATCCCATATTATTATGTTATGAAGGTTTGTTTGTGTTGTAGTGTATGGAAATGAGTAGAATTCATGAAAACATGGAAGTTTGCAAAGTGGGTATGGAATATGGTGCATGGCCGTGTATATATTACATTGTATGCTTATGGTGGATTGAATTTATGTTGTATTCTAGTTGTGTGTAGGATGGAATTCATATTGAAAATGAAAGTTGAATGAACTTGATGGAAGTTGGAAAAATAGCATGTGGCCGTGAGCCACTTTGTGGTGAAAGGGTAATGGATTAAATTCTATTTAGTTCGTTAGTTGCGTCGTTGTGACATTTACGACGTAAATGAAGGCTTAACGCCATAGGTTGGTGTCGAACTTGCATGTATGTCATTATAGGAAATTATGCGTTTTAAGATAATTATTATGTAATCATGCAAGTAAAGGTCTAAACTGGGAATTAATATTGTTGCTAATGAATTTAGAAGGAAACAATGCAAGTTAGTAGGTTCGTCGTAGTTGATGATGTTTCGGATGGAATACGGAAAGTGACGAATCATTTGAACTTATGCATATTGTTTGGAACATTATTGGAATGTGTTTGAACAACCTTGAATGAGTAAATGTATGCCATAATGATGATGTTAGTTTGATGTTGTAAAGTTCGTATGAAAGTCGTCGCATTATGTAGAAAGGAAGAATGTTGACGTTAGGTTTATCTTGTTGTGATTTATGATGTCTTTGGTATTGTGGGTTGTTGCTGTGATATATTGAGCCGAGCTAAGCCTCGGGGATGCTATATGTATAGGGGAAGTGCTGCCGAAATTTCGATAGACAACTATGAAGTTAAGAGAATTCTTAAAGTCTTTAAATTCCTAATTGGTAACTTTGACCATTTGTAGATTCTGAGCGAAACGGGATTCGATTTTGGACAAGCGTAAGGAGCGCGAAAGGTATGTAAGGCTACCCCATTCCTTCTTTTGGCATGTCCTAGGTATACTAGGTCGATATCGGAGCCTTGGAGGCCATTCTGTTCTTGGAAATCCGAATTAGAAATTGGGTACTATTCATTCAATTCAATTGAAGCATAAAACTCTCATTTGTGTTAAAAAGTGATCTATTGTCCGAAACGTTTGTAAATGTATTCGAATTGCTTCGAAACTTCCACGTATGATCTCATAGACCCCAAATGTCCGTAACTCATCTCCGCCACCTCGACTTGACCCGAGGTGGGCCCGCTAACTCCGAAACTCTTTTGTTTGCCCTATAAGGCTCATTTTTGTATAACGTCGGCAAAAGACTTTTGTTTATGAACTTGGCTGTTGTAAAATAATGTTTTGATTGCCACGATGTCCTAAATTATATTTTGAACCATAATTACCGTTTTGGAAATACTTTTGTGAGATGAACCCCGTTTTGATTAATTGTTCGAACTATTTTGACTAATGAGTCAACATGTGATTTTATCAAGTTTGCAAAAGTATTTTGACATATGAATTGCATTGTTTGCTCACGACTCCGCTCGTGCCCTTATTATGATTTCGTTCACCGGTTCCCGGGCCGGTTATGATTTGTGCGCCCTATGATTAATTCGGCCGTATGCTGTGATACGGTTCCCGAGACCTCGCCATAGGGCCGGGTTCCATTTGGAGTTATGCTGTGATATGGCTGGTGATGTGTTATGATGATATGTGTGTTCGGGGATGTACGGAGATTTGAACCTTCTGGTGTTATGCTGTGTGTGGCACCTGCGTCGGAGGGGTGACCACGTTCCTGAGCTTTGCATGATTTTTATCTGCATTATGTACATACGTTTTGGTACAGATTTTGATATGCTGGTCAGTATTCCCTATTTTGTATCCTGTTTGGTTTCAGTTATGATTTACACTTCTGCACTCTATGCTTTACATACTCAGTACATCTTTCGTACTGACCCCCCTTTCTTCGGGGGCTGCGTTTCATGCCCGCAGGTACAGACGCCGGTGATCCACCACTGTAGGCTCCCCGTCCTGCTATTACAGAATGCTCCTTTTGATTCGGAGCCCATATGTCGGTATAAATCTTTTGTGATGTATATGTATCTGTATATTTGACTATTTGGGGTACGGCGGGGCCCTGTCCCGTCATATGTTTTCGTTTTGTATTTGTAGAGGCCTGTAGTCATGTTTGTGGGTCGAGGGTCCTATATGTGTCTGTTTGATTACGATCTGTGTCTTAATGCGGTCCGTCTGTTATGGTGGCCAAAATGGCCCTTATGTTTATATTTGTACATATGATCGGCGATGTGCATTCCGCCGCTTCTATTTGTTCCGATATGACATTTTGGTATTCGACCGCTTAAGACAAGTTTTGTTTGAAATTATGTTTAAAATAACTATTATGAAATCTGAGTTAAGCTTTGATTTGACGGTTTGGCTCGTATATCCGTTTGGGGTGCCCAAGTAGGGCGCCAGTCGCGGCCCACGGGGATGGGTCGTGACACCCTACCTCGTCTGAAACCATCCACGGCCAACCTCTCACACCTCCGTACTGGGGTATCTGTGTCTCTCCTCTTCACATGCCCAAACCATCTCAATCTCGCTTCTCGCATCTTATTTTCCACCGAGGCCATTCCCACCTTATCCCGAATATGCTTATTCCTAATCCTGTCACTCCTGGTGTGGCCACACATCCATCTTAACATTCTCATCTCGGCAACTTTCATCTTTTGAACGTGAGAGATCTTAACCGGCCAACACTCCACCCCATACAACATAGTCGGTCTAACCACCACTTTGTAGAACTTGCCCTTAAGTTTTGGTGGCACCTTCTTGTCACATAGGACTCCGGAAGCAAGCCTCAATTTCATCCACCCTGCCCCAATACGATGTGTGACATCATCGTCAATCTCCCCGCAGCTTTTCAGAATAGACCCAAGGTACTTGAAACTACTTTTCTTCTGGATGGCCTGGGTAGCAAGTCTCACTTCCAAGCCAGCCTCCTGAGGTGCTTCACTGAACTTACATTCCAAGTACTCTGTCTTGGTCCTACTCAGCTTAAACCTTTTAGACTCCAGAGTATGTCTCCAACTCTCCAGCTTAGCATTAACTCCGCTACGCGTCTCGTTGATCAGGACTATGTCATCCGCGAACAACATACACCATGGCACCTCACCTTGAATTTGCCGTGTCAATTCATCCATCACCAAGGCAAATAAAACGGACTAAGAGCTGATCCTTGATGCAACCCCATCACAACTCGAAAGTGCTCTGAGTCTCCTTCTACTGTCCTTACCCTGGTTTTGGCTCCCTCATACATGTCCTTAATCACCCTAACTTACACCACAGGTACACTTTTAGCCTCCAAGCATTTCCATAGGATATGTCTTGGAACTTTGTCATAAGTCTTTTCTAGGTCGATGAATACCATGTGTAAGTCCTTCTTCCTCTCCCTATACTGCTCCACCAACCTTCTCACAAGATGGATGGCTTCTGTAGTTGAGCGTCCCGGCATGAATCCGAACTGGTTCTCTGAAATAGACACACCTGTCCTCACCCTCATCTCCACCACCCTTTCCCACACTTTCATAGTATGGCTTAGCAGTTTGATACCTCTATAGTTGTTGCAACTCTGGATATTTCCCTTATTCTTGTATAGAGGGATAATTACACTCACCCTCCATTCTTCGGGCATCAATGCCATCTTAAAGATGACATTAAAAAACCTAGTCAGCCACTCCAAACCTGCCGGGCCCACGCTCTTCCAGAATTCCCCAGGAATCTCGTCAGGTCCGGTTGCTTTTCCCCTGCGCATCCTACGAACAGCACCCTTAACCTCGTCAACCTTAATACTCCTGCAATACCCAAAATCGTGATGCCTTCCTGTATGTTCTAATTCTCCCAACACAATGTCTCTATCCCCTTTTTCATTCAAGAGTTTGTAGAAGTATGACTGTCATCTCCGTCTAATGAGAGTCTCCTCTACCAATACTTTGTCATGCTCGTCGTTGATGCACTTTACTTGATCCACATCACGTGCCTTTCTCTCCCTCACCTTGGCTAGCCTGAACAATTTATGGTCCCCTCCTTTCTCTTCTAGTTCAGCATACATGCGTTCAAAATCTACCGTTTTCGTCGTCGAAACCGCCAACTTCGCCTCCTTCCTCGCCATCTTATAAAGTTCTGTAGTCGTGCACTTCTCCACCTCATCCTTGCTTTCTATCAACTTCGCATACGCCACCTTCTTTGCTTCCACCTTCCCTTGAGCTTCTCCATTCCACCATCAGTCCCCTCGATGCTGACCACGACTACCTGTCGAGACCCCCAACACTTCCCTTGCTACCACCCTAATGCAACTAGCCGTCTTATCCCACATACTGGTCGCATCCCCACTACTATCCCAGGCCCCCATATCCTTCAATTTCTCTCCCATCGCCAGGGCACTAATCGTGGTCAAACTCCTCCATCTGATCCTAGGTCGGTCCTCCACGACCCTCTTCTTCCTTGTCATCTTGATCGCTAAATCCATCACCAAGAGCTTATGTTGGGTTGTAAGATATTCGCTCAGAATGACCTTACAATCTTTGCACAGACCTTTATTATCCTTTCTAAGGAGTAAAAAGTCTATCTGAGTCTTAGCCACCAAACTACGGAAGGTTACCAAGTGTTCCACCTTCTTTGGGAAACTCGAATTGGCTATCACCAACCCAGAAGCTCTTGCAAAATCCAAAAGTGAGACTCCTCCTCCATTCCTATCCCCGAAGCCAAAGTCTCCATGCAAATCATCATAACCTCCCGAAATAGGCCCGATGTGTCCATTGAAATCACCTCCCACAAATAGCTTCTTAGTAGGCGGTATGCCTCCCACTAATTCATCCAAATCCTCCTAAAAGAGCCTCTTCTCCTCGTCGCCTAAACCAACTTGCGGCGCATATTTACTAATAATGTTCACAGTGAGTCCTTTATTATCCTATCAGTGGCTCTCCTAACCTCTACCACCTGATCCCTTAATTCACCATCTACTAAAATGCCCACCCCATTTCTATACTTCGACCTACCAGAGAACCACAACTTATACCCATCTACCTCCTTAGCTTTAGGACCTACCCATTTGGTCTCTTGGATACAAGCTATATTAATCTTCCTCTTCTTAAGAATCTTAACTAGCTCTATGGACTTCCCCATTAACGTCCCAATGTTCCAATCTTACTATGTAATAAAAATATTATCAGCTTACTTTATAACTCTTGTACCATTTATTTTTTTGTTTTGTCCCTTGAACTTCGTTACCCTGTTCGATTAATGCCTTCCACACATCACAACGCCGGTTGCCGAGATGCACCTACCCATTAATATAGTCGTATACGGAATATTATACGCATTCATATATATACTTTCTAACGCCTCGCTTGCAAGATACTTCCAAACACTACTCAACTTTATCCTAGTTGTAGAGCCGTGATGCACCCCCCCCCCCCCCTCCCCTTTTTTTCCACCAGTCTAGCTCTCCTCGTGCTACGCGATCTCTTTAAGGTTTCTAACCACTCCGCATACTCTAATTTCCTTTAGGTCACTCTAGCTTCTCATTTGTCTCTTACATCTGGATTTCTCAGGGGGGTCACCCATCCTAAGATTTCTCTCACCTCAGCACGCTTAACCTTGGAAATCTGATGAAATTCGTTGTGTTAATGCGGGTGTAATCGTATCCATCTTACTGCATGGCCCTTGTTACCTAATTTGAATCAAATTGAAGCCTTGGCAGACTCTAAAACGTTCTCGTAACGCGTCTCCCTGCGGATTGGAAAGGGTCTCTTACTTTTCCGACCACATAACTACTATTTTGACCTTTTTAATCCTCAATATTCACCTTTCATCTGTATATATGACTACCTTTCATCCTAGATTTCCAGATTCCCGATGGTAGCGAACACACCTTCATCGCCATTACTTATAAGTGCTCGGGTATCAGCCGATTGGGGTTCCACTCGCCACTCTTATATAATAATCCACAGCAAAACTCATTTGTCAACTTTCCCTGGATCCCCCAATAGACCTTGCTCCTGCTAAACTTCGAATGTAACCCGTTTGAATCCTTTGGACTACTAATCGTCTTTCTCGTAATTATTCTTCATGTCATGCCAAATCCATAGCTCCTCTAAAGCAACACATCCCACTTATTGTCTACTTACGATATTTCCTTTCCACGCTTCTTCCTGTTAAGTGTACCTAACTAAATGACCTGATTTTGAAAAAAAAAACATTCTGGAAGAGTTTCCTTTACAATTCTTACTATCCACAACCTGCATGCAGCAATTACCAGCAATGCCTCACAGGGCATATATACATACGACATATTCCAGCCACCTAGGGCTCCCAATTTCAGGTAACAGAATAGAAATATCAAAACATACCACTGTGACTTTCCATATCATCACTTACCTTCTCCCGTCGATACTGTGCTTCTATTGAGATCAAAGGTTAGTGCAAGGAATCTCATTTCCTATGACTTGGCTCTATCGCACGATCTAGGACAGAAAGAAGGTCAACGATGCCTAAATGCCCTGCAGCCTCCTGTTTATAAGTGTGGCCGGCTTCACACCATAAACAGGACTCTACTGGACACGACTTTGCAGACAACCCCCCTAGGACGAACAGCTCTGATACCAATTTGTCACACCCTAATCTTGTTAGGGCATGATGGGCACTCGACCCTTATTTAGGGCCGAGCAAACCCGCTGAGTCTTATTCCAAGCATAATCTCTTTGGACTTTTAAATCAAATAAAAATGAAATACATAATAAAGGCTTTCAGAAACATTCTTTTCGTCATTCTCAAGTCAAGTAAAATCGGTGATCATATGAAATTTATAACATAAAGCATAATGCTACGTAGGCTTACAGAGCCGCTTACAAGACTGACTTTCTATACCCACAACTCTGTCTGCAAAGTCTCTAACACCAATCAAGAAAAATCATAACATGTATACTCTAACTCGGCAACACTCCGGAAGAAAGTGGAGCTCGCCAATCCCGCTGGAATGTCTCTAACAATGTCTTCCACTCCTCTGTGTGTACCTGCTTGGCATGAAACGCAGCCCCCGAAGGAAAGGGGGTCAGTACGGAATATGTACTAAGTATGTAAGGCATGAAATACAGAAAACAGAACCATAATCGAAACAAGCAGTACAAAAAGTAAGCTCATTATCCATAATACCAAAATGCTTATTTTTCCCAAACACAAATCATGTATGCCGATGTCACATGTCAGAAGAAGTGCAGAAAGTAAGTAAATCTTCCAGAATACCAAAATGCTTACTTTTAAAACGCAAATCATGCATGTCATATCCGGTCCATTATGGGACTCGGTGAACAAAACATGTTCGCCACCACTTCACTGGCGCCATAACACATCATACTTCGGAACACATCATACTCCAGAATGTATATACACATAATGCAGGAAGTACTGGAAACAGAATCATAACCGGGACAAGAAGTACAGAAACTAAGCACGATATGCAGAATATCAATATGCTTACTTGAAACACAAATCATGCATGTCAGAAACGGTGTCCGGTCCCTTGCGGGACCCGAGGAACGTGGTCGTCACCCCGTCTTTGGCACCACACACATCATACACCAGAAGATTGCTCTGTAATCTCCGTAACACATCATAACTTCAGAATACACATATATATGGTACCCGGCCCTCTAGCAAGGGGCTCGGTGAACCATGAACACATCATAACACCATAACACATCATAACTCCGGAATATATATATGGAGCCCGGCCCTCAAGCAAGGGACTCGGGGAACCATACGCAAGATACATACCGGCCCGGGACTCGGCGAAAGATATAACAGCCATATGCACGAGCAGAGTAGTGAGAAACTAAATGCAATTTAAATAAATTTTTAAGACTCAATAGATAAGTACACTAATCGACACTTGAGGATCATAAACACGTTTCAAGTCAATCCGGTTTAGTATGAGAAAGTTATGGACACTTTTACTATAGGACCTCTACGGACGTTTCAAAGCAATCCGAGACTGTATACAAAAGTTAGAGACATTAATACTTACAGAACCCTTTTAGGGATACGAACTCTTTATGCTTTGCTCAAGGTACGATCATACTACGAGTTCAACAATGCTAAGTACACTCATATCATGAAGTGAATGAGGATCGTAAACAAGCCCGAAATTACATAATAGAGTTACCCCAAGGTACATATCGTCTCTTACTTACATCTAGGACATGCCAAAAGAAAGAAAGGGTAAGCCTTACATACCTTGCCCGCTTCCTAAGCTAATCCGAACTTAAGTCTTTGGCTTTCGCAAAATCTATAACAATATTAATAGATACCAACATTAGTTATAGATACTTAGAAGTCCAATCCTAAACTAGCACTTCATTTACAGAAATTTCGGCAGCATTTCCCCTGTAAATACAACCAACCCCGAGAATCCAACTCGGCCAAATTATCAACAACAATCCGAGAATTCAACTCGGCCAAATTATCAACAACAATACGAACAACCACACTAACAACTTCAACAATTAATTCAAAATGCATTCTAACGTTAGTAACTCCTTTTACATAATCCGACGAAATTTCATTTACATTCAATTTAGTCACATACAATCCCAAGTTTCAATTTAAACTCTTTTATATTCTACCGAAAATCGGACAGCATCTCCCTTGTTTATATGCCTAGCCCGAGATTCCAACTCAACAACCAATAACATCAACAACAATACCAATAATATCAACATCATTTCCAATACCGACGTATGCCATAAAACAGCCCGCCTACTGTTTTCTAAATTTTCTCAACCAACCAAATTTGCGATATAGCTATTTCATAATTTAATTTCCACAAAGACGTCGAAGTTAATACCAATAACATCAATACTTACATCCTACAAGATAAATAAATAAATAAATATACATTTTATCCAAAATTCTCTTCACGCCTCAAACCATAATCCAACCACACCGATAAACGAATTTATCACACTATTTTCTCCGTTCTAGTTCGTTAAAAGTCTAAATAAACTTGCTAGCAATGAAAAGGAACCTTAATCTTACCTCAAGTGTGCATCCACCACGTCCACCCTCTTCTTTTTGGTTGATTTGTTGTTCAAATTGAAGACAACGCGACGTACAACACTTTTCTCTTCATGAGCTTCGGGATTCGGGGCTCAGATTTCGATCAAAATTGGTTTTTCTTCTCCAAGAATCTTTTTCTCTCTCTCCCCAAAATTGTCTGGGCGTTCCTGGTCTTAAAATGAGGAGGAAGGCCGAAATTTGCACTTATAAAGACATGGGTAATGGGCCTAACCCGGTTGGGCTCGGATTGGGCCTAGCCCACTGACCTTTCTGCTTTAAAACGTCCATATCTCCTTATTCCGACATCACCTGTGGACACACGACATATGGTTGGAAAGCTAATTCAATTATCTACAACTTCTATTTATTGGTAATTTTCCAAATTCCAAACTTATAATACCGTCTTTGCCCCTCGAATTCAGGTCACCCGAAAATGTTACTTAAAAACATTTGTTTGGAGGACTTCCACTTTGATTCGGCTCAAGGGTCCTTCTTGAGTTGTGTTCAACTTCACATATGTACTTCATATAACTTGTCATGTGTTCCTAAAAGAATCTCGATGTGTGGGTCCTACCTCCGCTTACGACTAATCCGACGTGCAAAAATACGAAATATAATACTATCGATATGAGTTTAAATTATGCAGTAACAACGTGATTGTCAATGTCTGAGGAAGCACGTGTCTCGCTCAGGCTCTGAAAATGCGGGGTATAACACGTATGATATGAACTTTGGGATAATTCTATTCATAAGGTTCGAGTGTGATTCATGATCCTTATTCACTTCTTGATGTTAGAACACTTAAGGTAATTGAGCTATTGCCTCTCAAGTCTGCTATATGTTGGATAGTAGTCGGTATGTAAAATCTCCTATTCTTAGAAACTCTACGATGTCTAATGTCCTTGATTTCCATATGCTATTTCATATTATCTTGACACATGTCTATGATTCCTAAGGTTCTATTTGATATAGTCCGTGGAGACATCCAAAGGGTACTTAGCATGACTATCTCCTTTGATACTCGAGTGTTAGTTTATTCTACTTATTCTATTGAGTCTCAGATGAAGATATAGTGGCATATGGTTGTTCATGATATTTTACTCGTGCATGCTGTTATTGTATCATTCACCGAGTCCCGGGCTGGGTATGTATTCGTGGACAGTTTCACTGCATTGTTCACCGAGTCCCTCACTAGAGGGCCGGGTATGGTATATGTATATGATGATATGATGATATGATGATACGATGATATGATGATATGATTATGGCACCGAGTCCCATGATGGGCCGGGTATGGTATACGTGTACACGACATTATTCAGCGAGTCCCATAATGGGCCGGGTATGGTATATGATAATGATATGCATGATTTTGTTTTGTAAGGCACAGGTACAGTGATTTCTTGATTATCATACTTCTCTCCTGGAATCTCTACTTCAGTTATGATCTTCCTTAATGTATTCCATGCTTTATATACTCAGTATATATCTCGTACTGACCCTCTTTCTTCGGGGGGCTGCGTTTCATGCCCGCAGGTGCAGATACTCGCTTTGGTGATCCTCCAGCTTAGGACTTCTACTCGGCTGTGTTGGAGTGCTCCATCATTCTGGAGCCTAGACTTTTGGGAGCAGATCCTTTGATGTATATATATGTTTATCCAGGGGTACGGCGGGGCCCTGTCCCATCACATGTCATTGTTGATACTCTTAGAGGTCTGTAGACATATGTGTGGGTTGTGTATAAGTTTGTTTAGTTGTGTCTATACGATGTGCTATGGATATTGATATGTTGTGGCAACCTTGTTGGCTTGCGTATGATATTGATATGTTCTGGCAGCCTTGTCGGCTTGAGTATGAAATTGATATGTAGTGACAGCTGTTATATCCCGTATTTTATACGTTCGGATATTCCAAGGTAGTCGTAACGAAGTTAAGGGAATGAGCATTTTCCAAATGTATTTCAATGAACAAGTGGGTTATAAATATTATTCACAACATTAGTATTATGGAAATATTATGAAAGGTTGAGGGCGAAAACAAAAAAGAGAAATTCGCAAAATAGAACCATGGTGATATTATGGAAAGCTAGGGGTAAAATGGGAATTTCACAAAAGTCTTGAAAGTTCATAAAATTTCCATGTTGGTTGTGTGGCATAAGTATATGCCCACATTGCTTTGGGGGCTAAAGTGTACCAAGGAAAACATTTGGTCTTCTTTGACCAAATAAAACAATTCAAGAAAAGAAAAGAAAAAGAAGAAGAAAATTCTAGAAAAGGAAAGGAAAAAAAAATTAAATTAAATTAATTAGTCTTCTTTTAAGAAGACTCTAGAGAATAAAAGAAGGGGGGACATGTGAAAATTTTATGATTGGAAGGGACTAAAATATAAATTTGGAAAGATGACTAGTTCATCCTTATTTAAGAATTGGAGAAGAAAGAAAAAAAGACAAAACAAAAGAAAGAAGCAAGAGATGAGAGGGGGTTTCGGCCATGGCTCTTAAAAATGAGCCATGGGAAGTTGATGGAGAAAAATCTTTTTCTTCTTGCATTTAGAGTGATTGAGAGGTCCTCGTCAACGTGGAGAAGTTGTTAGAACAAGAGAACCGCTCGTTGTTGCGTTTTAGCAAGCAAGCCGAGTGGAAAAAGGGTGAAGAAGGAGGTGAGGTTTAACCTTCTCTTTTATGTGTTATGAATGGTTTATGTATGTTATTGAATGTAGAAGTGATGGGAATTCATGAAATATTGCATGTACAAGTTGGGCCGTGTGTTGTGTGAAATGTGTAGGAGTAATGAATTAAGTGTATTCAACATGATTATGTAGTGTTGTAATGTATAAAAAAAAATGAATGAAAATCATGGAGTGGGTGTGTTGTGGTGTTGGCCGAATGAGGTGTCGATTGTATAGAAAAGATGAAATGATTTTTATTTAGTAGTTTGATGGTTGTGTTGTGAATTCCATAATGCAAAATGGATAAGAAATATGGAACACATGTATATGGTGGAAGTCGTGTGTTGTGTGGTCTAAGTTGGCCGTGTGTGTGAATTGTGTTATATGGAAATGAATGAATGAATTTTATGTAGCATGTTGTTGTTGTAACATGTAGAGATGGAAGAAATTGTATGAAAATATGTAAGGAGTCATTGTGGTCGAGAATGGTGTTGTTTGGTAAGTTAAGGTGAATTGATGTAATTTGATATTCTAGTTGTCGCCGTTATGAATTATGTGATATTGAATGAAGGGTGTCGTCGAAGTTAAGGTATACGAACAATAAGTAAATGTATGGTTGGGATTGAAGTTGAAGGTTTCGGATGAAATAGTATATTGATTAAGTTGTTGGAATATGGTGTGAATTAAATTGAATTGAATTGAATGTTGGAATATTGCTAGCATAATTGTTAGTATTGTTGTTGATTTGGCCGGGTTAAATTCCCGGATTGTTGTTGTTGATTTGGAGCCGAGCCATATTCTCGGGGTTGGTATGTTTACAGGGGAGATGCTGCCGAAATTCCGGCAGAATATAAGTAAATGTGTTTGAAAGGTTAAAGCAAGTATATGATAATGGAACTAATGAAGGGATGAACTTTCTTGCATGTAGACAAACAAGTTGGATGCACAAGCGTAACTAGTTGGTCGCAGCACAGGTATGTAAGGCTTACCCTTTTTTTCTTTGGCATGTCCTAGAGCCAAGTAAGGTATAAAGTGATATGCTGCCTTGGGGTAACTCTGTTCTGTGATTCTGAGTCTGATTATGATTCTAATTCTCTTCTTGACCTGAGTTTGTGATCCTAGTTCATCCCCTGATATAAGTATTTGATATAAGTATTTTGATATAAGTATTCTGGTACAAGTATTCTGATATCCGCATTTTGACATAAGTATTCTGATGTAAGTATTTTGATATAAATATTTTGATATAAGTATTTTGATGTCAGTCCTTGATATAAGTATTTCGATACGAGTATTTTGATATAAGTATTCCGATGTAAGTTTGCTGATATAAGCATTCTGATATGAGTATCCTGATATGAGAATTCCGAAATCAGTATTCTGATATGAGCGTTCTGATATGTTTATTCTGGTTCGAGAACTTCTGTAAGATTTAACGTCCCTAACTTCCGTGTACGATCTCGGATTGCTCTGAAATGTTCGAAGAGGTTTCTGTATCAAGACGTCCATAATTTTCTTATACGTAAGTGTGGTTCCAAAATCTCTATTTGATCTGATTCGTAAGGACATCCGAAGGTGACTGATATGACTATGACTCTGATTCCCCGAAAAAGGCTTCTGAAACGCTTATAAAGCGTTATGTACTTCGAACGCACGTAACTTTCTCATACTACGTCGGATTGACCTGAAATCTGTTCCGAGCCCCTAGGTATCGGTAATTATACTGGTCTGTCGAGTCTTGATTCCTATGCATGTGGTTTCTCACGACTCTGCTCGTGCATGACTCAATGTATCCTTCACTGCGTCCCGGGCCAGGTTCTGTTATGTCCTCGTGTGTCCGCCACGATATGATTCACTGCGTCCCGGGCCAGGTTCTGTTATTGTGTGCATTCCCCTGCATTGTTCACCGCGTCCCTCATAGGTGGGCCGGGCTCTGTTATATGGTTTGTTGATATGATGATATGGGGTGGTGGCCAGGATGGCATATGATCTGTCTGTTCACCGCGTCCCGTACTAGAGGGCCGGGCTCTGTTACCGCACCCCTCACTGGAGGGTCGGGTTCTGATATATGCATATATGATACATGAATTTGATATATGATGATTCTGTTTACCGCGTCCCTTATCACATGGCCGGGATCTGTTATACGCGTTTGTGACATACGATTCTGAGTATTTTGTATGTTCTGACATCATCTGAGTATTCTGTATGTTCTGCATTCCGTCCGATATATGACATCATCTGTACGTTCTGTATTCCGTCCGATATATGACATCATCTGAGTAATCTGTACGTTCTGTATTCCGTCCGATATATGACATCATCTGAGTAATCTGTACGTTCTGTGTACCGTCCGATATATGACATCATCTTAGTATTCAGTACGTTCTGTACTCCGTCTGACGTATGACCTTATTTGTGCGTTCTGTACGTGCCACACTCCTTCTGACATCTGGTATCGGTATGTGCGATCTGTGTCTGGAAAGTAAGTATGTCGGCATTCTGTATGCTCTGTATGATTTTGTTATGCTTTGTATGATTTGTACGGTCTGTAGGATCTGTATTGGTCGGTATGGTCTGTGTCGGTCTGTATGGTCGGTATTGGTCTGTATGAACTGTGCTGAAAAGCAAGTAATTTGGTAATCTGGATAACATGCGTACTCTTGGTACTGTTTGTTCCGATTATAGTTCTGCTTTCTGTATTCTATGCCTTACATACTCAGTACATATTCCGTACTGACCCCTGTTCCTTGGGGGCTGCGTTTCATGCCGCGCAGGTACTCCCAGACGAGATAAGGACCCTATAAAAGATATTTCAGCAGTGGTGGCGAACTCCATTTGCTCCTGCAGGACTGCCAAGTCAGGGTATGGTATATGTGTTATGATTTCTGTATGGTATTAGAGACTTTGCAGACAGCGTCGTGGGTATAGTATGTCAGTCTGTAAGCGGCTCCGTCAGCCGATATGTCGGTCTGTGTTATGTATTGAATTTTGTATGACTATAGATTTGTTCGCTTGGAAGCTTCGAGAAATAACATTTTTGAAAGAAAGAAAAAAAAATTACTATGTATTTTATCTGATTTGATTTAAAAGTTTGACGTAACTTTATGTGCAGCAAGAGTCTGAGGGTTCGCTCGGCCCTAAGTAAGGGTCGGGTGCCCATCACACCCTAGTAAGGTCGGGGTGTGACAGCAGCCTTGTCGGCTTGCGTATCATATTATGTTTTGGTTAGTTGTGACACCTCAGGAGACAGGTTATCTGAGTATGTGTATATATGATGACGCTATGAACCTCTGGAGTTCCTTTGCAAGTTTCCATATTGATTTGAGCTTCAGTTTGACTATGTATAACAGGTACGTATATGAGTGTCCAGGTCGGGCACTAGTCATGGCCCACGGGGTTGGGTCGTGACAAAAGTGGTATCTGAGCAGTTCATCCTCGGAGTGTCTACAGACCGTGTCTAGTAGAGTCTTGTTTATGGGTGTGTTGTGCACCACATCTATAAACAGGAAGCTACAGGACATTTAGGATGTTACCTTTCTTTCATATCTAAGATCGTGCGATAGAGCCCAGCCATAGGAAATGAAATTCCTTATACTAACCCTTGATTTCAGCTGAAGAACGGCATCGAAAGAAGAAAGTGACTGATGATATTGGGAGTTACAAAGTATACAGGTAAGCAACGGTGTGAAAGATGCATCTCGGATATGGTAAGAATACTGAAGTATGATCGAAATGTAAAGTTAAAGAATGAAAAGGAAGGTAGATAGAAAGGTATAACAGGACAGATCGTTAAAGGATCAGTTACGTCTCGAGGTGTGATATATGAGGTAAGTTTCGACATCTTTATACTTTTACTTGAAATTGGGAGCCCTGTGTGGCTATGATATGATATGATATATACGTATATATGTTGGCCCTGTGAGGCATTGTTGGTATTTCCTGCGTGCAGGTTTTGACATAGTAAGAAATACAGAGGAAACTCTGCCAAAATTTTCATAGAAATGAAAAGAGAATGAGATATAAGTTCGTAAAAAGTCTTAAAAGGTCATGTCAACAGTAATGATAGGATTTGACCAAGTCGCAAGTCTGACTTCGAGAAATAAGTTAAGTATTGAATTGATGGTAATAGTAATTATGAGCTCAAGATCAATATGGTAAAAGGAAATGTTAAGATAATTTGGAGGGGCTTGTGATAATAAAAGATGATTTAGAAAGGGCTGGAAAATCATAATAGAGTGTTATATTAAGGTATCAACTGAATTGATCAACAGGAATAAATTACGACGAGTTTATAATTAAAAGGAGTAATAGTATGATTGAGATAAGAGTACGAAGGAGGAAGAATGGTGACGAATACAAATGTATCGATAAGATAGCCTGTGAGGTATTAAGGATAAGATTAATCAGAAAGGGTAAAAGGGTTAAGTACGCCTACCCCACAGAGTAAAATTAAACCATGGTAAGAATCGTGAATCCTTAAGGTAGAGAAGTGTTATACCATAGGATTGATTACGAACAGGATATTATGTTGATACAATAAAGATTGTTATGAAAATGAGTAAAGCCTAGTGAGGAAGTGACTAAAAGAGATGACGTGATCTATGCGACTAAAGTGGAAGGGCAAATGTGAAATGGAAAGGCAAAGTATAGAACGAATAAGAAAGACTTACAAAGTCCTATAGGGAAAGTTCAGAATACAGATCATGTGGTAGCGAAAGTGAAAGCAAGCACAGGAAGAGAAGGAGTTAGTTGAAGGACGAAAATAAGAAGAAAGCGAGTGGGATAACAGTGTAGCGATGGGTTATGACATGTATAGCTAAGAGGACGAGTAATATAAGCGACGGAACAGTGAAAGACAAAACTATAGAAAAGACGAGCAACGAAGCAGAATGAGTGCCAGAAAATGACTAGTATGTTAAGAACAAAAAGGGATGAACAGAACACGTCCTGAAAAAGAGAAAGAGATTATGCAGGAGTGGTGTTTTCCAAAAGACACAGGGGTAGCATGAGATTCCTCGTGCACAGAACGAAATATGGACATAGACTGGAGAAATGGAAAGGAATACTAAAGGAAGCACCCAAGATAGACGTAATGAATTGAGTACGAGTGTAAAATAAAAAGGGAATATACATCCACAAACTTAAAGGGGTAGTTATTGTGACATTAGGGGCTATTTGGGGCATGTTATTGTTCTTGTTTGAATTGGAGGACTAAGTGTAGTTGAGATTATGCGTTGTGTTGTTGTAATGGTTGAACTATTATAAGGTCGTTTCGATGAAATGTGATGGCTATAGATTATTAAGAGTAACTTGAATATGTCGTAGAAATTATGTTATCGATTATTGAATGTTGTGATGTGTGGGCTGATTGGAATGTTATGCGGGTTGTTCAGAGTATTCTTGAATCTTGTTTGGCTAGTCTTGATATAGTATTTGAACGTGTGGTTGTTGATGTTGATTTGGTTGTTATAGTTGGTTTGAAAATGAGGGAAATGAGCAATGTAGGGGAAATGCCGCCCAATTGTCTAGAAATAAGCTACTAACGTTGAAGTACGTTTTACGCCTTTCCGTTGCTTAACCATAGTCTTAACGTCTTAATATAGGTTGAGATACTTTGGACAGCGTATATATATCAAGTCACGGATTAAGCGCCAAAGGTATGTGAAGCTAACCCTTCTTTCTTTTGGCATGATCTTTATAAACAAATAGACGACGAGCATGTGATTTTAAAGAAACTCCTATTCTTAGAGACACTAGGATGGCTAATGTTCTTGATTCCCAGAACTTACTTCATTATGTCTTGATACATGTCTATGATTCCTGAAGTTCTATTTGACATATTCCATAGTGATATTCGAAGGATACTTGATATGACTATTGTCTTGATTTTCAAATGATAGTTCATTTTGATTATTCTATTGAGTCTCAGATATGATTTAGTTTGCATATGGTTGCTCACTACTCTGCTCGTGCATGCCATAATATATCTTTCACCGAGTCCCGGGCCGGGTATGTTTTCGTGCACAATTTCACTGCATTGTTCGCCGAGTCCCTCACTAGAGGGCCGGGTACGGTATATATATATATATATATATATATATATATATATATATGATGTGATTATGGCGCTGAGGATGGTATATGATGACTTATTCACCGAGTCCCATAATGGGCCGGATATGGTATATGATATAGACATGCATGATTTTCATTTCGTATGGCACAGGTCCATTGGTATCTTTGATTATCATACTTGCCTCCTGTAATCGTTTATGTAGTTGCGATTTTCCTTATTGTATTATATGCTTTATATACTCAGTACATATTCCGTACTGACCCCCTTTCTTCGGGGGGCTGCGTTTCATGCCCGTAGGTACAGATACTCGATTTGGTGATCCTCCAGCTTAGGACTTCTACTCAGCTGTCTTGGAGAGCTCCATTGTTCCGGAGCCTAGACTTTTGGTATAGATCTTTTGATGTATATATATGTTTATCCAGGGGTACGGCTGGGCCCTGTCCCGTCATATTTTACTATTGATACTCTTAGAGGTCTGTAGACATATGTGTGGGTTGTGTATAAGTTTTTTCAGCTGTGTCTATATGATTTGTTAAGGATATTCCCGTCTGTAGTGGCAGCCTTGCCGGCTTGCGTATCGTATCGTATGTAGTGGCAGCCTTGTCTGCTTGCGTATCATATTGGTTTGTAGTGGCAGCCTTGTCGGCTTGCTTATCGTATTACATTTTGATTAGTTGTGACTCCTCAAGAGATAGGTTATCTTGATATATATGACGTTGTTGTCACGACCCAACCCCGTGGGCCATGACTAGCGCCCGAACTGGATACTCGTATACATACCTATTAAATATAATCACATTGAAACTACGACAATATGGGAATTTGCAAGAGCAAGTTATAGACTCAAAACGACGTATGCCATAATAAAACTGTCTCCTGAGGAGTCACAGCTAACCAATACATGGCACGATATGCAAGCCGACAAGGCTGCCACTATATACCAATACGATATGCAAGCCGACAAGGCTGCCACTACAGACGAACATATCCATAACAAATCACATAGACACAGCTGAACAAAACTTATACACAACCCACACATATGGCTACAGACCTCTAAGAGTATCAATAGTGAAATATGACGGGACAGGGCCCCGCCGTACCCCTGAACATATATATAAGTCTATATCAAGAGACCTGTATCTAAATAGTCTAGGCTCCGGAACAATGGAGCTCTCCAAAACAGCTGAGCAGAAGTCCTAAGCCGGAGGATCTCTGATACAACAACAGATACGCAGAAGCAATAAATTAACAAGGAAAATAAAAGGGATAGAAAGATAGACACAAGATTAGAGAGAATTAAGCAACCAAAACTATATTAAAGACTTGACCTCCTAATTACACAACTAATTAGCACCTAACTCTTAATTTGACCTCAAAGGAATTGAATTCCCAAGAAACTAACCTCTCAACAATCAAAGATTCAACAAGAGCCATCCATGGCCTCTCTCACAAGTTTCTCTCTCTAGAGATAACTCTCAAAATCACTCATCAATTTATCAATTCATCCCAAAATCCCCTAATGAAATAAAAGACTAGCTATTTATACTAATGAAATAAAGAAGACACTACTTTATTACATAAATGCCATTAATGAGGCAAGGGCCTTGTTTGGCTAGCCTTGTGGAGATGAAAATCTTGAATTTGCGAATATGGCCTCTCGCAAACATAGCCTTTCTTGCTTGTTGGCCACTTTAATGCTCTTCCATCTCCCATCCATCCTCTCCATGCTATCATCCAAACTTTGACTCCACGGGACGGTCCTCGAAATGTTCTTAAGGCAACTCGGTTTGCATCATTCTCCCCTTCTTGAAAAGGATTCGTCCTTGAATCTATACCCTGCAAAACCATAAAGGAGACAAACAAAAACCAAGTCCTCAAAGGATGAGGGTTAGTGTTAAGGTGGACCAACCTACCACCATGCCAAGTAAGCACAAATTTTTGATATAGCCAAGTATCAACCATTTTTAAGCAAAATAAGCTCCTAAGTAGAGCACTAAGAACTTGGCTATCCTAAAGATCAAGAAATGAGGATATTCTCAGAGAACCAATGATTTCAAGAAACCAAGTTGGCATAAAACACAAATGATCCTCAATTGCAAAATGATACCATTCACACAAAGTGAATATTTCACCGGGATCAAAAGGAAAAGATACCCACATATCACGGGCAAGGCAACAACTAAGCACCCCAATAAGGCCCCACCCAACATCAAATGAACTCTCAACAATAACATGAATGTCATCATATGCAAATAAATAGTAAAGAAAGGTGTCACTTAAAATGACTTCATCTATGGTGTCCTCAAATGTAGCCTCACTATTAGGTTCAAGAACAAAATCTAGCTTGCTACTAGGAGTTTGAACACACAAGGAAGAAGTAGCAATTTGTAAACAAGAATCACCTTCCTTTTCAAAACACTCCTTCCCCATAAATGTATCATCATTTCCCAAAGGAAGGTCTCCATCATAGGGAAGAGCGCCATCATGCTATAGTGGATTTTCAAGTGTCATGTAGTCCCCAAAAGAGGCTACACTTTCAACATTACAAAATATTCCACTAGTTACTTCACTTGCAATAGTCATGCTAGCAACAAATAAGACATTATATTTTAAGAGAGAATAATCCATGAACCATGAGGAGTCAAAGCATGCAATTTCATTCTCACAAAGACAAACGTCATCTTTCAACATACTTTCATTCACATGACGGTTTACATGACACACACCACCATCACAATTTTGAGTCGTATCACATGACACTAAGACAAGATCAAGTGACTCATTTTCACATGAAACAAAAAATATGAGGTGTCACACTCTTTCAAATGACCAACTATATCAAAATCAACATTCACTAGAGGCACATTAAGCACATCACAAGAATCCTCAAGTAGTGAATTATCATTACAAGCAAGTTGATCAACACAAATTTCAACACTAGTTGGTAGTATGTCAAGCTCACAAGATTTTCTAACATGATTACCACATGACAATGTACTACCATTCAAGTCACACGTGTCAACACTAGGTGGACACAAATTGATCTTACAAGAAGAGTCAACTTGGTCATCAAAAGGATCAACTAGTGTATGAGCACGCTTAGCAATTGATAATGCACTATCATTCAAATCACAAGTGTCAATACTAGGTGGACACAAATCGACCTCGCAAGAAAGATCAATTCGGTCATCAATAGGATCAACTAGTGTAGGGACACTTTCAACAATGACATTATCAATAAATGGCAAGGATTCACTAGGCTCAATGCAAGGTAAACTAACTTTCATACTCAAATTGGCATTAAGATCACTCAACAAAGTAAGAGTATTAGGAGAAATTATTTTACCTTGATTCTCATGTAAGGGATCTTCCTTGCCTTGAGACACCAAAGGGACGCTCATTTGACTACGTGAATTAATGTTCTTGTACGCCGTTCCTCCTTTCAACCACTTCCTTTTCAATGCCGCCCAAAATCTCACTTGGGGTTTCTATAGGAGAGGGAATATGTTGAATTTGTGGCATCTCACAAGAGGGACTTTGCTTCTTCCCTTTTGACTTTTTCTCTTGGGAAGTGGTTTTGCTCCTATAACCCTTTTCATGTGGTTCGGGATAATGGCCTCTCAAGCTCCCTTTCATTGCATCCCATGTAGTGATTGGATCTCCCCTCTTATACGCCCAATAGTGTGCAAGCTTCTTCTCAAAAGTCCTAATAGCCAATTTCATTTTCCTTTCTTGGGAATAAGGGTAACTAGCAAAGATTTCTTCCATCATGAACTCCCATTTCACATACTCTTCTCCACTAGCTTCCATAATCAAGATAGGCCATATCACATTGGGCTCTTGCACATATGGAAATAGAGGTTTCCTCCTTTCATCCACGACATACTTATGCCACCTTTGCTCATATGGGATCTCATGCCTTTGAAACCAAGGGCCACCTAAACATACGTGACAAGTATCCATTGGAAGCACATCACACCAAACCTCCTCTTGGTACTCACCAAGTGAAATGAATACCATCACTCTCTTATCAACCCAATACCCTCCCTCGTCATAGTAAGGATTTCGCCTAATCACACAAGGTAGCCTTAACTCTTCAACCGCACGAGGGGTGATGAAATTGGTGTAACAATCATCATCAAGCACAAGGATTCCCTCTCTACCACAAAGGTTTGTCTTGGTCTCCATGAATCGCCTCTTTGGAACCACCGTCTTTTGCATATGACGACTCCAACTAGTATTCACATTCCCACGCATGCCACTTTGCTTCGGATAGGAAGTACTACAAGAAGAATCATATGCATGCCCACTAGAAGCCCTTGCATAATCAACTTTAGCACGTTCACTACCTTCATAGACATACCCTCCACAATTCTTATTTTCCCCATAAGACCCATAAGACACGTGTGAAGGAGAGTCATATCTCGAGTTGTCTTCATCATCACGATGTATAACACAAGACTCTTCACCTTCATTATCTTGATCATACAAAGCATAACAAGGTTCTTCTTCATCCCCATCTTCCTCATGAGACACATGAGAACCACTCTCTTCACATTCTCCTTCAAAATAGTAATTCTCTCCTCGAACTTCCTCATGATCACCATTTCCCATATAGCCCTCATATTCCCCATCATCACACTCTTGATAGCTCTCATAGTCCTCCCCTTCATAACTACAACCATCATCATCATAACAATTATAATCGCCACTACATGAATTGAAATCCATGGAGAAGTACCTGCAAACAACACTTAGCAAACACGTTAGTAGTAAAGAAACCTCACCACACTCGTGTTTACACTCGTTTGTGCTCGGCTAGCACCACCAAAATGAAGTCACAAACACTCTTTCCTTTTACCACTCAAATAGATTGGCCGATGGTGATTCTCGATTGGATTCGGTTGCTTGCAAGGTGCACAATTACTACTCGAGATCGGAATGGATTCTTGTAGACTCAAGAAGAACGAGGACGACTCAATAAAAACAAACGCACTTGAGCCAAGAAATTAACGAAGAAAAGCACGAAAGAATTGGCACGAAAGAAATGCGGACACAAGAACTAATTAGCAACTAATAAGGTCGATTACTAGTTGTTAATTAGTTGTAAGAATCAAAGAAAAGAAGTTAGGAAAGAATCAAACCATTTTGACACTTGGAATTTTTTTTCGAAAACTCTTCAGTGATTCACGCTTTCCTTCCGCTTCGCGGATGAAAAGCGGATGCTCTCAGACAATCAGGCTTTCCTTCCGCTAAGCGGACCAAAAGCGGATGAACAGTACTTTTTTTTTTTTTGAAAAATCAGAAATTTAGACTAAGTATTTCTGATTTTTTTTTGTTGGGCCCACAAACATTTTTTCACAACTTTATTTGACAACTTTTGGACCAAATGGCCCTTTGGAGGGTCTTCTTCCTTATGAAGATTTGAAGGTCTTCAAGAACACAAGAACAATTCAAAAATTCAACTACCCTCAAACCAACTCCAAATTAGTTCAAATTTCGGATTTAAGTTCTCTTTGATGTAGAGAACAAAACCCAATAAGTTTCAACCGAATCACAAGACCCATTTTTCAAGTTCTTGAGTTCTTTAAAGCTTCAAATACCAAAAATGGTAGATCCTTAAATCCTTGGTCAAATACATCCAAATTTTGAATTTAGAGTCCTTATCCACTAGAGAACAAACCCCGATCAACTTGAACCTTCAATTCTTCTCCTTCTTCAAACCCACCAACCTTGTTCTTGAAGCTTTGAAGCTCAACAATGGTGGAACACAAACCCTAACTCCAAATAGCTCGAAATGGAAGATTTGGACTCTAGAAACACTAAGAAACTCTAATCTAACACTAGATTCAACAAAAACAACAAGAACATTCGAGATTTTTTTTTTTGAATTTCGATTTTTTTTTGTTGAATCAAAACCCAAGACTAGATTTGGTGGAACAAATCTAAACTAAGCTCTGATACCAATTGATACAATAACGGATACACGGAAGCCATAAATTAACAAGGAAAGTAAAAGGGATAGAAAGATAGACACAAGATTAGAGAGAATTAAGCAACCAAAACTATATTAAAGTCTTGACCTCCTAATTACACAACTAATTAGCACCTAACTCTTAAGTTGACCTCAAGGGAAT
Organism: Lycium barbarum; assembly: GCF_019175385.1. Lineage (NCBI taxonomy): Eukaryota > Viridiplantae > Streptophyta > Magnoliopsida > Solanales > Solanaceae > Lycium > Lycium barbarum. Next base: position 54,760,329 of record NC_083342.1, on the reverse strand, counting down.
TGAATTCCCAAGCAACCAACCTCTCAACAATCAAAGATTCAACAAGAGCCATCCATGGCCTGTCTCACAAGTTTCTCTCTATAGAGATAACTCTCAAAATCACTCATCAATTTATCAATTCATTCCAAAATCCCCTAATGAAATAAAAGACTAGCTATTTATACTAATGAAATAAAGAAAACACTATTTTATTACATAAATTCCATTAATGAGGCAAGGGCCTTGTTTGGCAAGCCTTGAGGAGATGAAAATCTTGAATTTGCGAATGTGGCCTCTCTCAAACATAGCCTTCCTTGCTCGTTGGCCACTTTAATGCTCTTCCATCTCCCATCCGTCCTCTCCACTCTATCATCCAAACTTTGACTACACGGGACGGTCCTCGAAATGTTCTTAAGGCAACTCGGCTTGCATCAATCTCCAAATCGGGTATCTGTACCTGCGGCCATGAAACACAGTCCCCCGAAGAAAGAGGGTCAGTACGAGATATGTAATGAGTATATAAAGCATGAGATATAATAATGAAAATCATGACTAAAATACAGATTACAAGAGACAAGTATGACAATCAGAGATACCATACACTTGCCTTATGAAATGTAAATCATGCATATCAATATCATATATCATAGCCGGCCCATCATGGGACTCGGTGAATAAAGTCATCATATACCATCCTTGGCGCCATAATCACATCATCATATCATCATATCATCATATATATATACCATATCCCGGCCATCTAGTGAGGGACTCGGTGAACAATGCAGTGAAACTGTGCACGAGAACGTACCCCGGCCCGGGACTCGGTGAAAGATATATTGAGGCATGCACGAGCAGAGTAGTGAGAGACCATATGCAAACTAAGTCATATCTAAGACTCGATAGAATAATCAAAATGAACTTATCATTTGAAAATCAAGACAATAATCATATCAAGTACCCTTCGAATGTCACAATGGATTATATCAAAATAGGACTTCAGGAATCATAGTGTCACGACCCAACCCCGTGGGCCGTGACTAGTGCCCGAGCTGGTCACCCATACACACCCACTTACCAAAATCGGCAAACAAATGGAAAATCCAGATTCGGCGTACACAGACTTATACAGATGCAAAGGTCAGACGTCGTCTTAAGCGGTTACATATAACAAATGTATCACATAGAAGCCGGCAAGGCTATCGTAAAACACATCACCCCAAACATATACATACATATACGTACGTACAAGCCATTAAGGCTGTCATAGCGAATGGAACCGCTTAGACGCAAGCCACACAGACATAACTGAACTATAACGACCCATGACCCACATACATGTCTACAGGCCTCTAACAAAGACAACAGAATCATATGACGGGACAGGGCCCCGCCGTACCCCTGAATATATACATACATATATACGACGGAAGAGTCTGTACAAAAATCCAGGCTCCAGAACAAGGGAGCACTCCAAAGCAGCAAAATAGATGGCCTAAGCTGTCGGGTCACTCACGTGAACATCTGTACCTGCGGGCCTGAAACGCAGCCCCCGAAGAAGAGGGGGTCAGTATGGAATATGTACTGAGTATGTAAGGCATGAAGTACAATATAGAGGATCATAACTAAAATAGAACTCACCAGAACACGTATGACTGTTAGAAAACATCAATACACTTTCCTTTTCAAATGAAAATCATGCATGTCATCATCATATATTATATATACATATAACGTGCCCCGATCCTTCGGTGAGAGACGCGGTAAAATCATGTATGTCATCATCATATATCATATGTACATATAACGTGCCCCGGCCCTCTAGTGAGGGACGCGGTGAATAAAATCATGTATCATATATGCATGAACGTGCCCCGTCCCTCTAGTGAGGGACGCGGTGAATAGACTCATCATATGCCATCCTGGCCGCCACCCCGTCATCATATCATCATGTCATCATATCATATATATACATATAACATGCCCCGGCCCTCTAGTGAGGTACGCGGTGAACAATGCAATGGAGTACGCACGAGAACATACCCTGGCCCGGGACGCAGTGGAGTCGTGAAAAACTATATGCATATAAAACAAATTTCAAGACTCGATAGATAAGTACATAGATCGACACTTGAGGTTCATAAACACGTTTCAAGTCAATCCGAGTTAGTATACGAAAGTAAGGGACATTTTATTACAGAAACCTCTTTGAACATTTCAGAAGCTGTTTTTGGAAAATCAAAACAATAGTCATATGAAATGCCTCTCGAATATCGTTATGGATCAAATCAAAATAGAACTTTCGAAACCATACGCACATATCAAGACATAGCAAAACAGTTTTTCGGAAGTCAAGAACATTAGCCATCCTAGTGGCTCTAAGAATAGGAGTGTCTTTGAAATCATACATAAACTTTGTCTGTTTGTTTCACAAAGATCATGCCAAAAGAAAGAAAGGGTAAGCCTTACATACCTTTCCCCTTCCTACGCTAATCCAAACTTACGTCTTTGGCTTCGCAAGATCTACAACAATATTAGCGTATACCAAACATTAGCTATAGATACTTAGAAGTCCAATCCTCAACCAACACTTTATTTACAGAAATTTCGGCAGCATTTCCCCTGTAAATACAACTATCCCCGAGAATCCAACTCTGCCAAATCATCAACAACAAATCCGAGAATTCAACTCGTCCAAATTATCAACAACAATATCAACAGTCATTCTAACAATATCAACAAATCAATTCAAAACGCATTCCAACGTTAACGACTTCTTTCTAGAAACTTTGACGGCGTTTCATTTATGTTCAATTCATAATTGCTTACATATTCAAGTACTAATCCGAAACCATTCAAACAATATTCAAGAACACTTCAAACAGTCCGCACAATATTCAAAATAATCTAACCAATATGCCATTCCACCCGAAACCTTCCAAATGCAACAAGAACAATAATAACACATTTCCTTCCTTCAAGTTCATGAACTACACCAACAATTCACACACTAACAACATTATTTTCCAAAAATACAAAAAGCTACATTCAAATCTCATTGGCTTCTAAAACAGCCCACAACAATTCCAACTTCAACTTGAATCATTAGACTCTCATTTTTATCATAGAATTCATGACAACAACAACCAAAATACTAAGTAAAATTAATTCGTCACTTCTACACAACACCTAGACATGCACGGCCACAACACAACATCCATATTTTCATAAATTCCATCCACTTCTACATACTACAACATGTACAAACCATCCATAACACATGAAAAGAGGATTAAACCTTACCTTTTTCCCTTAACTTCTCACTTGGCTAGGATTTGTAGCTTGCAAGAATAGATGTTTTACTTGCTCCAATGACTACTTCACTTTGCTAGGGACCATCCAATTGGTTGTTTAGCTAGAAGAAAATAATTTTTGATCCATTTTTCTTGTGCCTTGTTCGGCTAAGCCCTTGGCCGAATGGCCTTCCTTTTTTTTGTTCTCCAAGCTTCTTGAATTTTCTTTAAGTGATAAAGATGAGAAATGTGATGAATTAATCATCTATATCCACATATACAATTCATTCATGTGGACCAAGGCCCATACCATCTTGGACGGCCACTTGGCCTTTATTTTCAAGAATTATAAGTTTTCCAAAATCAACTTTTAACCCCAAATTTTCGTTAATATTTCCATGGGCCACCTTGTGAATTTCCCCTTTTACCCCTAGCTTTACTTAATATTTCCACATCATTAATTTTCATAAACAACTTGTGTGTTAAACAAGATCAAAATATAGCCTTGTCCTTAACTTCTTGCAATTGTCTTGAATCATCCAAATGTACAAAATGCGGGATATAACATCCTCCACCCCCCCCCCCTTTAGAACATTCGTCCTCGAATGTTGAATTAATCTTATAGGGTCTTATAAACACTTCGGGGGAATTTTTCTTTATAATTATCATAGGCGACCTTGCCTACCTTGCGGACAATCAGATAAGGTTCAATATACTTCGGACAGAGCTTTCCCTTCTTGCCGAATCTCATTACACCCCTCATGGGTGACACTTTCAGAAAATACCCAATCACCTACTTGAAATTCGAGGTGTCGATGTCGATTATCTACGTATAACTTCTGTCGACTCCGAGCTGCTGGCAACCGTTCCCGTATGGGTTTCACCTTACCGACTACCTGCTAAAACATATCTGGGCCGATTAACTTAGTTCCATCAACATCGAACTAACCGATCGGTAATTTGCACTTTCTGCCTTACCGAGCCTCACATGGTGCCGTTTCGGGTTGTCCTTTTTATATTTGTTGACCTCTCCATGTGCCTTCCATATTTTCTCCCTATACCTATCTATTGGTACACTTATTGCCAATTCATTTCTACGTCTTTTCGTAACCCTCACGATATGCCAACATACCCCGAACTCTGGCCCCGAGCTAATAAGTCTCCTTTTCTGGAACTTGAATCGTCATAGCTCATTTTAAGTCTAGTATGTTCTCCCCCCCCCCCCCTTAATAAGAGGGTCTATATACGCTTATGCCCTTTAAGTAACCATCTCTTTCCGCGATCTTCTTACAAGTGAAGTTCCTTCATCGCGGAGTCTGTCCTGTCTATCTCCTTGCTAACTACGTTCTCGTATTTAGTCGGAATACTTATAAGGGCATCCATTTCCGACACTTACTTTTTCCATTTTGACATACCCCTGTCTTTTATGCCTAACGGTGTCATTAACCTTTTGGTGCGTAACCGTCTCCAGTTACTTTCGCCCTAAATGTTTTCCTTTTCCTTCGATCAGGCCGTCAGTATCCTTAATCTTTCTTAGGGAGTAGCTTTCTTCCCTTGTTGTTTGTAGCATCGTCTCTGGGGTTCGTAAGATATTCTTTTATATACACGAATCGGTTCCATTCTTAAGTCACCTTCCAGGAAGGCTTCTCTATGCCCGAAGTAACCATATCGTTAGGGCTACGTATTTATCCTTTTGTAATTATATCCTTCTATAATAGAGGATTCGGCCAAGTTTTCCTTTCCTTCATGCCTATTCCTTATCTTTCACTCTATTTTCTCGATAATCGAATTTCTCAGTCTTCATACGAATCCTCATTCCATGTCATAGGTTTTCTTATCAATTACACCAACTCACTATCCTTGTCCTTCCCTTGGCAAATAATCGGTTTGCTATCGCCAACTTATTTAAGTATCCTTCGTACTCCCGTACGCTCGTCCTATGCTCACTGGTAACCTTTCTCAGATCTATTCCTCTTTTTGTTCCATACTATCACATTCTAATTCTTTTACATACTTGTCCTTCAAATTTCTACGCAAATAGTTTCGTGCTTTGCCCGTCGGCTCTCCTGAGGCTTTACTCCCCCATATTCCTTTCCTTCAACACTTCTGATACTTCGAAGCTCCTTACCCTTCACGTACTGGTTTTCTTTCTGCTCCCGGACATGGTTGTATTAGGACTTTCCAACTTTAACCAGTGATGGAACCCGTATCAGTTCACCTCGTAACATCTGTACCATATTTTTCGTTTGTCCCTTGAATTCCGTTCAACTAATGCCTTCCATACATCACAACACGGGTTTCTGGGACTCACCTACCAATCGATACAGTCACAAATGAGATGTCATATGCCTATATATATTTACTACCATTTCGCTCCCAAATATTTCCACCGCTATTCAAGGTCACCCTAATTCCAGAGTTGTGATGCACTTTCTTTTTCTTCAATATTTCCACCGCTATTCAAGGTCACCCTAATTCCAGAGTTGTGATGCACTTTCTTTTTCTTCACCGGTCTAGTCCGCCTTAGCCTACATGACCTCTTTAAGGTTTCTATCCACTCCGCATACTCTAATTTCCTTAGACTACCCTAATTTCCCATTTGTCTCTTATATCTAAATTTATGGAAATTTTTGTATACTTCCCAGGGGGTCACCCATCCTAAAATTGCTCTGGCCCTAGCACGCTTAACCTCGAAACTTTGATGAATTTCGGTACGGAAATGCTGGTTTAATTGCATCCACTTCCCCGTACAACCTTTATCACGTAATCTAGGGCAAGTCGGGGTCTTAATAACTTCTGGAAGGTTCTCGTAACGTGTCTCACTCCGATCTAAAGAGGGTCCCTTTTTCCTTTCTGACTATGCAATTACCGTGTCAACCTGCTAAATCCTCAATATTAACTTTTCTTCTATACATATGACTACCTCTCGTCCGAAGGTTCCAGATTCCCTCTGGTGGCGGGAACACCTTAGTCACCATTACCTATAAATACTGAGTCATCGGCCACCTTTGGGTTTCAGCTCACCACTATTAAATAATACTCTGCAGAAGTTACATCTACATAGAAAGTTCCATAAGTAACTCATATACCTGTAGTCGACCTGTCTCCAGCCTGACCTGATGGGCTGCCGTATGAAGTATGCTCCTCACCATCATCTATGCTCCATCTGCCCGTCTGACTCTCGTCATCACTCGTATCTGAATCTGAGGAGTATAGATAATCGGGCAATTCCTGATTTACTGACGGCCAGGATAGGGGACTGGAGTAGTCCGTAACACTCACCGGAGAGGCCTGTCTAACGTTGTGCTCCACCACAAGAGCAGCTGGCATGGCCCCAGAAATCTCCTCCTCCGGTGTCCCAGAGAAATGCTCGGATGGATCTGTATCGTAACTATCCTCTGTGGGGTCCTCCTCCCTAAGAATCAGAAACTTTGGAGTAATCTTCGCCGGATCCTCCGAGGGATCTGTATCGTAACTGCCCTCCGCGGGGTCCTCTTCCCTGGGGGTCAGAAACTCTAGAGGGATTGTTGCCGGGTCCTCTGAAGGATCAGTCTCAATAGAATAGATGAGGCTCCTCTTACTCTGTCCTGGAGATACCCTAGGGGTCTTCTTAGCACCCCCACTATCTGAAGTTGACCTTTTCATCTTTCGTCAATCTACATTCACCTGCAGGAAAAGGAATCAGAAGCGATCTCTCTAGATATTGACACTATCGTTCTCTTTGGGGCATCGCTGTAAACACAGTAATTCATTAGAGAGGAACCATCCTGATAATACAGCTCTATTGCACGATCTAAGATCGAAGGAAATGTGACATCCTAAATATCCTGTAGCTTCCTGTTTATAGATGTGGTGCACCACACACCGATAAACAAGACTCTACTAGACACGGCCTGTAGACATTTCGAGGACGAACTACTCTGATACCACTTTTGTCACGACCCAACCCCGTGGGCCGTGACTAGTGCCCGAACGGGACACCCATACACACCCACTTACCAGAACCGGCATACAAATGGCAAATCCAGATTCGGCGTACACTGACTTATACAGATGCAAAGGTCCGACGTCGTCTTAAGCGGTCACATATAAAAAATATATTACATAGAAGCCGGCAAGGCTGTCGTAAAACGCATCGCCCCAAACATATACATACATACACGTACATACAAGCCGTTAAGGCTGTCATAGCAAATAGAATCGCTTAGACGCAAGCCACACAGACATAACTGAACCATAACGTCCCATGACCCACATACATGTCTACAGGCCTCTAACAAAGACAATAGAATCATATGACGGGACAGGGTCCCGCCGTACCCCTGAATATATACATACATATATACAACGCAAGAGTCTGTACCAAAATGCAGGCTCCAGAACAAGGGAGCACTCCAAAGCAGCAGAATAGATGACCTAAGCTGTCGGGTCACTCACGTGAACGTCTGTACCTGCGGGCATGAAACGCATCCCCCGAAGAAGAGGGGGTCAGTACGGAATATGTACTGAGTATGTAAGGCTTGAAGTACAATATAGAGGATCATAACTAAAATACAACTCACCAGAACACGTATGACTGTTAGAAAACATCAATACACTTGCCTTTTCAAATGAAAATAATGCATGTCATCATCATATATTATATATACATATAACGTGTCCCGACCCTCTGGTGAGGGACGCGGTAAAATCATGTATGTCATCATCATATATCATATGTACATATAACGTGCCCCGGCCCTCTAGTGAGGGACGCAGTGAATATAGTCATCATATGCCATCCTGGCCGCCACCCCGTCATCATATCATCATGTTATCATATCATATATATACATATAACATGCCCCGGCCCTCTAGCGAGGGACGCGGTGTACAATGCAATGGAGTACGCACGAGAACATACCCTGGCCCGGGACACAGTGGAGGATACATTAAGGCATGCACGAGCAGTGTCGTGAGAAACTATATGCATATAAAACAAATTTCAAGACTTGATGGATAAGTACATAGATCGACACTTGAGGTTCATAAACACGTTTCAAGTCAATCCGAGTTAGTATACGAAAGTAAGGGACATTTTACTACAGAAACCTCTTTGAACATTTCAGAAGCTGTTTTTGGAAAATCAAAACAATAGTCATATGAAATGCCTCTCGAATATCGTTATGGATCAAATCAAAATAGAAATTTCGAAACCATACGCACATATCAAGACATAGCAAAACAGTTTTTTGGAAGTCAAGAACATTAGCCATCATAGTGGCTCTAAGAATAGGAGTGTCTTTGAAATCATACATATACTTTGTCTGTTTTTGTCACAAAGATCATGCCACAAGAAAGAAAGGGTAAGCCTTACATACCTTGCCCGCTTCCTACGCTAATCCGAACTTAAGTCTTTGGCTTCGCAAGATCTACAACAATATTAGTGTATACAAAACATTAGCTATAGATACTTAGAAGTCCAATCCTCAACCAACACTTTATTTACAGAAATTTCGGCAGCATTTCCCCTGTAAATACAACTATCCCCGAGAATTTAGCTCGGCCAAATCATCAATAACAAATCCGAGAATTCAACTCGGCCAAATTATCAACAACAATATCAACAGTCATTCTAACAATATCAACAATCAATTCTAAACGCATTCCAACGTTAACAACTTCTTTCTACAAACTTCGACGGCGTTTCATTTATGTTCAATTCATAATTGCTTACATATTCAAGTACTAATCCGAAACCATTCAAACAATATTCAAGAACACTTCAAACAGTCCGCACAATATTCAAAATAATCTAACCAATATGCCATTCCACCCGAAACCTTCCAAATGCAACAAGAACAATAATAACACATTTCCTTCCTTCAAGTTCATGAACTACACCAACAATTCACACACTAACAACATTATTTTCCATAAATACAAGAAGCTACATTCAAATCTCATTGGCTTCTAAAACAGCCCACAACATTTCCAACTTCAACTTGAATCATTAGACTCTCATTTTTATCATAGAATTCATGACAAGAACAACCAAAATACTAAGTAAAATTAATTCGTCACTTCTACACAACACCTAGACATGCACGGCCACAACACAACATCCATATTTTCATAAATTCCATCCATTTCTACATACTACAACATGTACAAACCATCCATTACACATGAAAAGAGGATTAAACCTTACCTTTTTCCCTTAACTTCTCACTTGGCTAGGATTTGTAGCCTACAAGAATAGATGTTTTACTTGCTCCAATGACTACTTCACTTTTCTAGTGACCTTCCAATTGGTTGTTTAGCTAGAAGAAAATAATTTTTGATCCATTTTTCTTGTGCCTTGTTCGGCTAAGCCCTTGGCCGAATGGCCTCCCTTTTTTTTGTTCTCCAAGCTTCTTGAATTTTCTTTAAGTGATAAAGATGAGAAATGTGATGAATTAATCATCTATATCCACATATATAATTCATTCATGTGGGCCAAGGCCCATACCATCTTGGACGGCCACATGGCCTTTATTTTCAAGAATTATAAGTTTTCCAAAATCAACTTTTAACCCTAAATTTTCCTTAATATTTCCATGGGCCACCTTGTGAATTTCCCTTTTTACCCCTAGCTTTACTTAATATTTCCACATCAATAATTTTCATAAACAACTTGTGTGTTAAACAAGATCAAATTATAGCCTTGTGCTTAACTTCTTGCAATTGTCTTGAATTATCCGAATGTACAAAATGCGGGATATAACACATAGACACGTATCAGGACATAATAAAATAAGTTCTTGGAATCAAGAACACTAACCATCGTAGTGTTTCTAAGAATAGGAGCTTCTTTAAAGTCATATACACGTCGTCTGTTTGTTTCATAAAGATCATGCCAAAAAGAAGGAAGGGTTAGCTTTACATACCTCAAATCGCCAATATGAACCAACAATGAACTCGTTAATGCTTACGCCAATCCTATAACAAGGGAATGCATATATGAACTTAGATGACGCTAGTATATGATGTATATCAAATGGTAATTCAATTCTAAAATGAAACCCGACAGCGTTTCCCCTATTCTATAATCACTACAATGCAACCAGTAGCCCGCAACAACAACAACAACAACAACCTCATTCAAGTCCCTTTGAACTAAAATCATCCATATACAAGGATATATATCAAACAGCCCAATATACACTTCGTATACGCTACTTTATACACTTCTTTCTTCTAATTTCAAGAGGCATATCAACAACAACAAAACGACAACCACACCAGCTACCATTCATGTATAAGAAAACTACTTCAATATCATTTCAATAACAAGCTCAAAACAGTCCATCGAGACCACAACATCGAAATACAATCTTCGACCTTTACTTCGCAAAATCACAAACACATGGAACGAGTATAATATTATCATGAACAACAACACCCATACATATCTATAACTCTATTTCCAGCCCTTCAACATTACAAATTACCTTCAATACAATACCATGATTGATAAAATTCAACCTAAGGAAACTCTAAGAAGTAAACAAAAATAAAGAAAAACAAAAGATAGATGACGAATTAAAGATTAAGGAGAATAGAGGATAGATACTTGACCCAAATTAGTAATGAATCCTATAGGAAAATCTAAGTATATCAAACTTAACCCCTCCTATTGTGAATTCAACCAAAAGAACCAAAGTAATTTGAATCAAGTAGAAGACTCAATTGAAAACCACAAATGAGCAATCCAAATGAATTGAATGGATAAGAAAATTCACTTTGCAACAATGAAATCACACTTAGTGTAGTAACCTAAAAATCTATCTATTAACTAAAATCTCTCAATATTTTAGTTCTCACAATATCAAAGCAAAGTCTTCCAAATGGATGACAAAAACTATTTATACTAATGCCTATTACACCAAAAGGCCTTAAAGTGGCTCTTTTGCAAAAAAAATACCCACATAGGTCTTCAATTGCATCCAAAGCCTCATAACTTGCAATTAAGACCTCCAATTGCCATTCTAACCCCATAGCTTGCAAGTATGACCTCCAATTGCAATCTTAGCCCCATAGTTGCACTTTTAGCCATTTTGTGCTTCTAGCCACTTTGCGACTCTTCCAATGCCAATTCCCAAACGTTGTAAATTCGCGAAGTCTTCTCTCCCATCTCCCCCAAGGCATCCCTTTTCATGAACAAGACTTGAAACTCTTGAAGTTCTCTTGCTTGACTTCTTATGAAAGGCCTTGTGCTTGTTGGGTTCATATCATCCTCCCCTTCTGGGAGAAGATTCGTCCTCAAATCTAAGGGCATACCTATAACACAAGAGGAAAGATCACTCACATTAAAAACATTATGAACATTATACTCACTTGGCAAGTCGATCTTGTAGGCATTATCATTGATCTTTTCAAGCACTTTGAATGGTCCATCTCCCCTTGGGCTCAATTTTCCTTTTTGCATTTGCGGAAACCTTTCTTTTTGAAAGTGAACCCAAACCCAATCATCGGGTTGGAAGTCCACATTTCTTCTCCCACGATTTTTTCTCTTGGCTATCTTGGCGTTGAGCTTATCAATGCTTTCCTTTACCTTAGCATGGATTTTCATCATTTCGGCCGCCCTTTGCTTTGCATCTAAACTCACAACAAAATCACTAGCCAAAGGGGTTAAGGTTAAAGGAATCAAAGGATTAAACCCATAACATATTTCAAATGGAGTCATGCCAATAGAGGAATGGAGGGACCGATTGTAAGCAAACTCAATCAAAGGTAAACGGTCCTCCCAAGAAGTGGGCTTTCCTCTAATCATACATCTAAGGATACTCCCTAGAGTCCTATTCACTACTTCGGTTTGACCATCCTTTTGAGAGTGGCAAGAAGTAGAGAACATGAGCTTGGTACCAAGTGTAGCCCAAGGGCTTTTCCAAAAGTGACTAAGAAACTTGGAATCGCTATCACTAACAATAGTGCGAGGAACTCCATGCAACTTAAGAACATGATTCACAAACAAAGATGCTACATGAGATGCATCATCACATTTATGACATGGTATAAAATGAGACATTTTTGAGAACCTATCTACCACAACAAAAATGCTATCATGACCCCTTTTGGTTCTTGGAAGACCCAACACAAAATCCATAGAAATGTCTATCCAAGGACCAATAGGAGTAGGAAGGGGAGTATACATACCTTGGGGCCGAGGCTTGGACTTGGCTTGCTTGCATTCCAAACATTGACCACATAGCTTTTCAACATCATGTCGCATCATGGGCCAATAGAATTGCTCACCCAATAGGTCAAGTGTCTTGGCAGCTCCAAAATGGCCCATCATTCCACCACTATGTGCTTCCTTGACGAACAATTCTCTCCCTGAGCTCATTGGAACACAAATCTACCATCCTTGAATAGGAACCCATCAACAAGTTGGAACCTATAAACCCTCCTCCCTTGGGTCAACTTCTCACAAATCGCCCTAAAGTCGGGATCTTGAGAATAGATGTTATATCCCGTGTTTTCGCATAGTCGGAAATCGTGAAAATAATTAAGGCTCTCATGTTATAAGAAAATAATTGATTTTAGTTAAAATGTCTATGTTGTTTATGAAAATATTGGTGTGGAAATGTGGAGGAGGTCCAAGGGAAAAAATTGGAATTTTGGAAATTAGTTTCGGGAATTACAAAACGAGATTTTACGAATTGGGCCAAGAAAAATTTGGAGAAAAATTTGAGCCCAAGTGTAAGGGGTGGCCGGCCAAGGCTTGGCCCAAGCCCCATTTTAAGTGGTCATGTGATTACCACATGACCATTAATCAAGTATATAGCATGCTTAGCCTTAGAATCTTCAAGAAAAATCAACAAAACAAAGCACAAAAAAAAAAGAGCTCAATAGCTCCCTTCGGCCGAACCCCTTTTCCCAACAACAAATAATTTTCCTTGCTTGGTTTTCAATCCAAAAATATTGTTTTTCTTGTATTTGTAGTGTATGCAAGACGCTCTCCGACGTGATATAATTGGTTTGGCACAAGAGCGACGTTTGCGGCGGGTTGAAACTTGAAGGAAAGGTGAGAATTCTTCCACTTTTGTGTTATGGAATTGGTATGAATGTTATGATGAATGGAATAAAATGAGAATTTTGTGGTAGTGATGTATGTGTGTGCAGCCGTGAGTGTGTGTGTGTTGGTATGTGGCCGTGAGCCATGTGAGTTGGGAGGGAAGGTGAATTGAATCCTATCTAGTTCGTTAGTTGCGTCGTTGTGGCATTTATGAAGTAAATGAATATTTAACGAGTTGATTTGGCATTGAAAATGGTTGCGGGTCCTTATGGGAAATTAGATGATTTTTTTTATATTTTATGTAATTGTGAAAGTAAGACTTTAAATGTGAATTATGGTTGTCGCGAATGGATGTGGAATGAAACAATGCGAGTTTGTAAGTTCGTCGTAGTTGTTGACGTTTTGGGATGCAATATGGAAAGTATCGAATCATTTGAACTTATGTATATTGCTTGGAACGTAATTGGAATGTGTTTGAATAACCTTGAACGAGTAAATGAATACAATAGCGTGGATATTAGTTTGGTATCGTGACGTTTGAATGAAAGTTGTCGATTTATATAGAAAGAGAGAATATTGTCCTTAGAGTGATTTTGTTATGACTTATGATGTTCGTGATCTTATGGGTTGTTGTGTTGATATATATTGAGTCGAGCTAAGTCTCGGGGGCGTTAGATATATAGGGGAAATGTTGCCGAAATTTCGGTAGACAAAAATGAAGCTAAGCGAATTCGTAAGCCTTGAAATCTCTAATTGGTAACTTTGACCATTTGCAGATTCTGAGCGAAACGGGAACTGAGTTTTGGGCGAGCGTAAGACGCCTATAAGGTATGTAAGGCTACCCACTCCTTCTCTTGGCATGTCTTAGGTATGCTAGGTTGATATCGGAACCCCGGGAGCAATCCTTCTCCTCGAAATCCGAATTATAAACTGTCTACTATTCATTCAATTGAATTGAAGCTTAAAGACCTTATTTTGGCTAGAAAGGAACCAAATGTCTGAGACTTATGCAAACGTCGTCGGATCACTTCGAAACCTTTATGTATGATCCCATAGACCCCAAATGTCCGTAATTCATGTTCGCCACCTCGACTTGACCCGAGGTGGGCCCGCTAACCTCGAGATGCCTTATTTGTCCTATTAGGCTCTCCCTTTGGAGCAATTTCGATAAGGGGTCTTCGAATATGAAATTGTCTTCTATGAAAGGATGTTTTGGTTACTATAATATACTAAGCTATACTTGAGCCACACGTACCACTTTGAGAACACTTCTGTGAAATGAACTTCCGTACTAATTAATTATTCGACTACTTTAATTAATGAATTGACTTATGAAGTAATTAAGTTTTGAAAAGCTATTTTGATATACCAATTGCATTGTTTTCTCACGACTCCGCTCGTGCCCTTATTATGATTCGTTCACCGGTTCCCGGGCCGGTTATGATTCGTGCGCATTATGATAAATTCGGCCGTATGCTGTGTTACGGTTCCCGAGACCTCGCTGGTGATATGATATGCTGATATGTGTGTGCTCGGGGGTGTACGGAGATTTGAACCTTCTGGTGTTATGCTGTGTGTGGCACCAGCGTCGGAGTGGTGACCACGTTCCTGAGCTTTGCATGATTTCGTTTGCATTATGTATATATGATTTTGATACACATTTTGATATACTGTTCGGCATTTCTCTCTTTTGTATCCTGTTCGCTTTCAGTTGTGGCCTATACTTCTGTACTTCATGCTTTACATACTCAGTACATCTTTCGTACTGACCCCCTTTCTTCGGGGGCTGCGTTTCGTGCCCGCAGGTACAGACGCCGGTGATCCACCACTGTAGGCTCCACTTCTGTTATTTCGGAGTACTCCATTTGATTCGGAGTCCACTTTTGGTATATATATCTTTTGCTATGTATATATTTCTGTATATTTGACTATTTGGGTACGGCGGGGCCCTGTCCCGCCATATGATTCTGTCGGTCAGTTTAGAGGTCTGTGGACATGTCTGTGGGTTATGGTCTTTCTGTATGGTTATGTGTATATGTTGTTTGGGCGATCCCATACGCCGAGGCGGCCGGTCCGCATATGTTTATACGTTGCTTTGTTAGCCCTGTGTGGCCTTTGTTGGTGTTTGCTGTGTACAGGGCTATTTTGGATAGTCTGTAAAACAAATGAAACTCTGCCGAAATTTTTTTAGAAATTATCTAAATTTGGAATATAGCCTTGTCGGCTTCTGCTATATATTTGAATGCATTTGATAGATGGGTTTGGGTGCCTAGATCGGGCACTAGTCACGGCCTACGGGGTTGGGTCGTGACAATAGAATCCCTTAAGGCTTTCAAATCCCATCATTCTAGACGTCATAGTGTTTAGCAAGACATACCTTCTAGATAATGCATCCGCCACCACATTGTCCTTCCCCTTTTTGTAATGGATCACATAAGGGAAAGCTTCAATCAATTCTTCCCATTTCGCATGTCTGTTGTTGAGCTTGGATTGGCTCTTCAAATGTTTCAAGGATTCGTGATCCGATCGTATCACAAACTCCTTATGCCACAAATAATGTTGCCAATGGGTCAAGACCCTCACAAGTGCATACAACTCCTTGTCATAAGTAGACTAGTTCAATGACGCCCCTTTTAGCTTTTCACTAAAGTAAGCCAATGGCTTGCCTTCTTGCATCAATTCTCCACCTATGCCAACCCCGGAAGCATCACACTCAACTTCAAAAGTTTTCTCAAAATTGGGTAATTACAACAATGGTGACGAACTCAACATGGATTTCAATTCTTGAAATGCCTTCTCTTGCTCATCTCCCCAAACAAAAGGAACATCTTTCTTGATCAATTCGGTTAAGGGAGAGGCAATTGTACTAAACCCCTTTACAAACCTTCTATAGAAACTTGCCAACCCATGGAAACTCCTCACATCGGTTGCATTTTTAGGAGTTTGCCAAGTTCTAATAGACTCCACATTTTCTTCATCAACCTCCACACCATTTGAACTCACCACAAAACCCAAGAACACCGCTTTATCAACACAAAAAGTACATTTTTTGACGTTAGTAAACAACCTGTCACGCAACAAGACATCAAATACTTGCCTCAAATGGCCTACATGCTCCTCGATTGATTTGCTATACACAAGGATATCATCAAAATAAACAACCACAAACTTGTTGATAAAGTGTTTCAAGACATGGTTCATCAACCTCATAAATGTGCTAGTTGCATTGGTTAGCCCGAATGGCATGAAAAACCACTCATAGAGTCCAAAATTGGTTTTGAAGGCCGTTTTCCACTCATCACCGGGGCTCATTCGAATTTGGTGATAGTCACTTCTAAGATCAATCTTCGAAAATACACTTGAGCCGCAAAGCTCATCCAACATATCATCAAGCCTCGGAATGGGATGGCGATACTTTACAGTGATTTTTTTGACGGCTCTACAATCAATGCATATCCTCCAAATTGCATCTTTCTTTGGAACAAGAATCACCGTAACGGCACACGGGCTAAGAATCTCCTTCACTAGCCCCTTTTTATGAAGCTCATCCACTTGCCTTTGCAATTCTTTTGTTTCTTCCGGATTGCTCTTATAAGCCGGTTTGTTGGGAATTTGGGAACCCGGGACAAAGTCGATTTGGTGCTCAATACCTCTCAAAAGAGGTAAGGCCATCGGGCATTTCCTCTGGAAACAAGGCTTCATATTCCTGCAAAAGAGAAGACATACTACTAGGCAAAGTGCTAGTAGTTTGGTTACCATTTTGGAGAAGATCTTTGTTGACAAGACACACCATGAAGTGTCTCTCGTCAACCACTTTTAAGAAATTACTTAGTTTGGCCAACAAACATTTCTTGGAACCATCTTGAGATGTCCCCTCTCCACTCATGACCAACAAATTTTCTTTCTCACCCTTCTCCTTTTCTTCCCTTTGATACTTCTCCCGAAGCTCCCTCATCACTCTATAATCCTCACTCACTTGGTAAGGGGTTAGTGGGTTAAGAATGTACTTCTTCCCCTTGACCACAAATGAGTACTTGTTAGTTCTCCCACTATGTTGGGCATCAACATCAAATTGCCAAGGTTTTACAAGCAATAGATAGAAGCTTGCATGGGTACCACATCACACAAAATCTCATCTTGGTACTTGCCAATGCTAAATTTAATAATGGCTTGCTTGTTGACCCTCATTTCGCCACATTCATTAAACCATTAGAGTTTGTAGGGATTAGTGTGCTTGTGGGTGGGGAATTTCATACTTTCAACTAATGATTGGCTAACGACATTCGTACAACATCCACAATCAATGATTAAGGAGCACACCTTATCCATAATTTTTCAACGTGCATGAAACAAGTTCTCTCTTTGGTCGCTGTCTTCCCTAGCTAGAGCCCCCATGGCTCTTCTAGCCACAATAGCATGATTAAAGGATTCTTCATACCTTATGTCAACCTCTTCACCGGAATCACCCTCACACTCACTTCTTTCTCCCTTCTCTTCATGACCATCCCCGCCCTCATGTTCATTATCGGTTCGATACCCATCCCTCACTATCATGATAGTCCTCCAGTTAGGATACTCACTCGCAATGTGCTCTCTCCCTTAGTACTTAAAGCATTGGATGGTAGAAGGTCGGTTATAGTTGGGGTTAGAATTGTTACCTCTTTTAGCCTTGTCATCACCTTTGACTTTGTAATCGAATTTGACTTGAGGTGCTTGAGTGTTGCTCTTGGGCTTATCCCAAGTGGAAGTTTTCCACTTCTCTTTGCCTTTGTTCCAAGTTGATGACGATTTGCTTTTTTCTTTGTACGATCTCTCTTCTTTTAGAACTGCCTCAACCTTGTATGCATCATGGAATGCCTCTTCAAGACTATTATAGGTTTTGAGCCTCATCGGTTTAGAGATGTCTCGATTCAAGTTGGCTACAAACCTTATAATAGTGTACTCTTCATGCTCTTCTATCTTGGACTTTATCCTCAAATCCTAAAACTCATCAAAGTACGCTTCTACACTTTTCAACCCTTGTTTCAACATGTACAACCTTTTGAGTGCATCTTGGTGGTATGTGGGTGGAAGCCACCTTGTCTCCATGAGCTCAATCAAATCGCTTGAAGTTGGGAGATCATAGATGTGTTGTTTAGCTCTTTGTTACCTCTTGGATTACCACCAAGTAGAAGTGTACCCCTCAAATTGAGTGAGGGTATACTTTGCCTTTAAGGCCTCGGACACATTGTTCGTGAGGAAGATGCGCTCACTTTGCAATTTCCATTCAAGGAACTCTTCCGGATTGCTACCCCCTTGGAACGTAGGAAGGTTCACCTTGATGGTGTTCAAATTTCGTTCATTATCTTGCCATCTTCCTCGGTCTTCATAGCCTTGGGCCCTCCCTAGGTCTACATGACCTTGGAATCTAGGGTCATGGCCCGGAAACCTCTCAAAACCTCCTCTTCCTCCCCTCCCCCTGTTATTCATTCCTCCACGCCTCCCTCCTTCACTACAAGAAAAACGGCCTTTAAGGAAGGGAAATCTGGTCCCTAAAAGTCCAAATCTGGTCCCAAAAAGGGCAATTACGACGGGAAAAAGCTGGTCGCCACCCGTCGTAATAGCCTCCGCCGCTAAAGGTCAACAGCGACGGTTCAATAATCTGGTCGTTAAAAGTCTTTTGAGACAAGTAATATATCTGGTCGTGAAAAACTTTTAGCGACTACATATCTCGTCCCTAATGGACGATTAATATCATGGTAAATAAATGACTTTTCGATCGTTAAACCTTTTTAGCGACCAACCGTTACTGGTCCTAGATTATCTTTAGAGACGAACATTACTGGTCCTTATTTACAATAATTGTACTAAATTTCACGACCAAATTTCTAGTCTCTCATTGACCACAAATGGTCCCTAAAGCTCGATGTCACCAAAAAAAAAATATTTTATCAATAAATATCAGATTCCTACTAAAAAATCTACATATAAAAGCCTGAGGAAGATAGAGTTGTTAATTACAATAAAATTGTTAACATCCCATGATGTTAGTTTCAATATTTGCTCGACACCTTAACAAAACAACTTTACTAACACTCGAGCTAGACTACGATAGCGAGTGCATAACATTCCTAGCAAAATAATGGGCTTGTGCATATTCTAAACTTGCATCTTGACTTGTTAAATTCAATCTTCGAAACCTCTAAGTACAAAATTTTGAAAAGACTTGAATAACTATTAGTAAGATAAGATATATAAATTCTACACTAGTAGTGGTTACCGCTTACCCCAAAAGCAATGTAATAAATTTCGTTAGGTGTTATCCAGCAACATCATCGAGGCTGCATGAGTATAAGAAAAATTAATTAGAAAAGTTTCGAAACACATTAACCAAGAATGTAAATCTATTTTAAAACGCAACTAAAACAATAACTGTGACAAGCATAATGGAAGTGTTTAAACTTAAGGCGTTGTTTCTAGTGGCAAAGTTAGAAATACAAGAACTCGTTTCTATTCTTCATCTATTATATGTTCTCAACTAAAAAATATTTCATCGACTGTAGGTGTTAATTCTTTTAAACTTCCACTAAATTCTCTTGAAAAGCAAGAAGTGTTCCAAATCAAGTGAGATTATGAACTCTTTCTGGTTACAAACAAGGGATTACAAAAATTAAACTGGAAACACATATATAGGCAACAAGATTTAACAACAATAAGACTTTTTCCATTTGGTAGAAAATTATTTTTTATCTACCTTCAATAAAGCTTTTTCCATCATCATAACAGCAATTGCACTTTCATTAACAGTAATTCCTTAGATTTAGAGCTTGAGCTAAGGGTGTTCACAGTTCTGTTTCCTATCTTTATAACCAAAGTTTAAACAGTAAAATTACCACTATGTTCATGTGAAGCAAACAACAAATGTTACAGACTTTGAACTAAGATTGCCACAAATATATAGGAACTGTGAAAAGGATAACAGTAGCACCAACTTTATATGAAAGAATAAATTAACTTTGAAGTTAAAGATGCATCAAACGCGAACCATACAAAAAGGCTATCAGCCTTCCTCAAAATTCTTCAATAAAAGCATTTATTTTGCATTGTAAAGTATTAACTGACTTAATCAAAATTCCTCAGTACTCCTGTATGCACTTTTTAACTGTGCATGCAAGAATTTAAGGCATCACCACTTGTATTAAAAATTAGATATCAAATACATCCCAACCATGACCAGGAATCACAAATAAGTTGAAATAGATCCGATATGCTTGAGAAACGAGGTAAAAAACAGAAAAGACAAACACACATGTCAAACAGATCATCGAGCAATAGCAATCTTTTGGAGCATGTACAAAGCTAGAAACAAGCATCATTAGGGGTGAAGTCAAGCAACGGCTAGAATCAGTGTAAGATAGAAATTGACTATACGCAAATCAACAAACTAAATTAAAAAGATGGGTATATTGTTACTAACTTGGTCAGCAGACAAAGGCAGTGGTCATCCAGTTGAAACGGGCGATGTCGTAGGCGGGACATATGATTGTTGAGCAGCAAAGAATTCTTTTATTTTCTTAATTTCTTTCATATTATCTTCTAACGTAGACAAGAGATCATTCAAGGATTTATTTTTCTCATTCAAGGACTAGCGCAGACAGCAATTCATCATTTGAAGAAGTGCCACCTTTCAAGTCTTTTGCCTTTACTCCACCCCAAAGCCAAATACATGGCTACGAGTTTGAGGTCCACCACATTTTTTGACAATCTCTATGCTAGATAGAGATGGCTCCGATTGAACCATTTTTTCAATTTGAGCCTACAAAACATATTAAAGAACATTTTCTATCAGAAGTATTATACTTTCAAGTAATTTACATATTTAGTATACCATACATACATGTTTTTCAATTGCTTCAGGTTCAACAAGCTTGTTATCTTTCTTACGAGTCTCAAAGAAAACAGTCCCCAAATCTGGTGGATTGCCATATTTGCCGCCCTTTACATCAAAAGTAAACATGTCGAATAACATCTCATAAATACTTCCTTTAGGAAAATAGAAATTTTATGACAATACCTTTTGATAAATAATGTCTCGAATAGGCTTGCTACCAATATGATGAGGCATCTTCAACTTAGCTCGATTTGCTGCATTCCTGTTGCTTCTAGCCTATATTTACAGGGGTTATTATAGACTATGTTTGAGGGTTATTGCATGATCTTTTATTCGCCATAAAGCTCTTAAAGCTAGACAAACACAAGAAAAGATCACTTCAGCTTTATTGCTCATCAAGACATCACTTATACAAACATAATATTATAACATTCTATACTTATTAGATAGAGTACATTTTGGTGACACCAAATACAAACCATTAAAATGCTCAAAATGAACAAATACTGCAAAGTAATGCTTGTATCCCCTCGACTAAAAACTCAAGTATTAGAACTAGACAAAAATGTTTTTTCCATTAGCACAATGGAACCCAAGAGAATGAATCAGTAATCTAATTTTGGGAATTCAGGTTCATAAAACTCCATTTACTTCACTAGGATTTAACTTATTCATTTTTACTTCAGCATCTAAATACCGATAGCACATATAAAACAGCATATATCAAATCACAACGCACCATCTTATAGATAATAAATAGCAGTGTGGGCAAAAAATGTTACATAACTTAAAGGCAGCATAAAAGCATTCTTTGAACTCCCATTGATAGAGAAGAGAAAAGGAAGTATTAAATTACAAGAAATGAAATTTTATGATTTTAGACTTATTTAGTCTCAGATCAGCAGACACTTGATTAGAATTACAATGCCATGGAAATACATGATATGAAGCACTGGCCATCCACTTTACCTGGTTTTAACTTTTAGGTATGCATGTACTTAAGGCATGTGTTCAAAACCTATACCAGTAGAAAACAACTAATTATCATTATCAACCTTAACGTTTGTATTTTCACTTGACATTTGAGCCATCAAACAATACACAACAAAATTACTAACAAACTACAACATGAACATAAACAAATATCGGCAAGTCAGTATGATAAAAAAAAAAGTAGCAGCCCCTCTATTACCAAAAGATTAGAGTAATCCTGATTAAGTGAAAACGTAATAGCAGACTTCCTGTCTTTCTTCTTCCTACCCTTCCTTTTCCTATGGTCCATAATGATACTAATTAATGAAAGGAAGAGAAGTATATTGTTTTTGTAAAATTCATCCTGGCAGTGAGCTCTGGTCCCATTCTCATTAAACCCTCATTAACAGAATTCAATTTTAACCATATTTTCCCACTACCATATTGTCCAACATCCAACAGTTTACTGATCAAGAGTGAGCATCTTGCGGAATAAATTTATGTTCATTACAAATGTATTTCTTTTACACTCCTGATGTATGAAGTGATAGGTAATGAAAAAAAAATGAGAGAAAAGAAAATGCCTCTAATCCATTAAAACTTCCCTTTCGTCCTCTAGAGCATATAAATATATAACCATAAACTAAACTATATAATTTTGTACCTTAACAAAGAAAAAACTGCAAAGTCATGAGACAGAACCTAATGGAGTTTGGAGCACCACCAGATTTACCTTGCAAATCCTTGATCCTCCACTGTACAATAAATTCACAATTCTTGTAATAGTCGAATCCAGTCTTGAATCGGACATCAATTTAATAACATTCAAATCATGGAACAAACATAACGACAATTATAAAATGATTTTACGTACAAAACAAACATACCACCAAGGTTTTCATTTTCAGCCACACAAAGGACCACATATCATTTTCATTTCCTGTTTGAGAGTGAATTAAGTAGATGAACTTCTCACGAGAAAGCTTTAGTTCTTCCAAACCAACCCATAAGAGAAGCCCAAATCAGATGAATTAATTTCATAAAGCGACCTCGTATAGCTGAAGCAAATAGAAAGCTTTGAACCAGCAGAACTCCTAAATCCTTTGATTCTTCATTAATTACAAGTTCAGAAAAGAGGTAAAACCCGAGCATAGTAAATTTCAATAGCCGACGAATGAGATTATCTTTTTCATTTTACCTCCGAACCTGACCTAGAAAAGCACAAAAAAAACTAGCTTCTATTCGTCGGCCCAATATTAGAAGCAAACGATAATAAATAAATAAAAACATGTTTCGAATCAAACTGAAAATACTTTTCACATATCTGAAACCACGAAACGGAGAATTTCATGAAATAAATATGAAAAACGTGATGATTTATTACTCAATAAGTTGGTTACACAATTTAAAGAACCCCATAAAAATCTGGAGACAAAGAACTAACTTAGAACACCGAATAGGTAAAAAATTTTAATCAATTCATAAGAAATTTATAATAGACACAACCCCACAATAAATTAAACCCACAAAATTATTTTACCCCTTGAACCAAGTCTCCGGAATAAACCCCAACAAATGAAACCCACAATGAACCATCGAATATCTCGCCTCGTTGTCCTCCAAGCCCCACTTTTAGCCTCGCACCAAACCGAAAGAGACTCAATCACAAATGAATGGAACAAATTTTAAATATTTTCATCGAAGAAAGCAAAAAACATGAAATCCAACGATTGCGTTTACCAGATAATGAGAAGTGAATGACGCATTATCCCTTAAAGATGACTAGATAATGAGAAGCAATCGATGCAGAAGCTTGGAATCAGGAAACCCAACATGCGTCTCAAACGATTGCGTCTACAGAGATTGCAATTTGACCAGTCTCAGTGGGTTTAGGTCTTTAGGGACTTCTTTAGAGAGAGGATGAAATATTTTAGCAAAGCCGCTGAAATATCTATAGTGCCTTTAGTTGATGGAAATTTTTTCTTTATAGGGACTAGTTATTAAAGTTTTTAATTTATTTGGACAATAAAAATGTGAATTAGGGACTAGAAAATAATCTCATCCGTAAAAAGATACCATTAGGGACCATATTTTAAACTCGTCGCTAAGTTTTGGTCTCTAATAACCCTTTTTCTTGTAGTGCTTGCCGGTTAGCATCCCACTACCGTCCTTGTGGATAGTCATCATTCTCCTCTTTATTCAGGGGGTATTGGTAGTGACGTTGGTATTGGTTTTGGTTAGGAAAGGGATCTTGTGTTTGGACTTGGGGTGGAGCTTGGGGTGTTTATTGTAAGGTTACTTGAGGGATTGCCTCATTCGGGTTGTGTTGGTAAACGTGGGGATAGGTTTGTCGATTGGTGTTTTGGAAAGTGGGGTTTTGGAATGGAAGGTTGGTTGTTTGGGGGTAGTGGAGCTCTTTGGGTGGAGGTGGTTGTGGTGTTGGGATTGCACAAGGCATGGGCTTGTCCCGGGGTAATGGTTGATGTAGTGTCTTGTGTTTTATCCCCATCACCATCATTCCGAGAATGGGGAGTGCCCATTCTACTCGAACTCTCTATTTGAACTTTCTCAATACTCACCATCCGTTCATCCATACCCTTCAACTTTCCACTCACAAGATTTATCTCTCCCCTCATCTCTTCCATACCCGCTTGCATGCCCGAGAATTGATTCATGATCATAGCCAATGAACTTGCTATGGATGACATATCTACTACCTCTTGTGTAATATCACCTTGGTTAGACATGATGACCTGCAAAACTAGCAAATAAGATTAGCAATAAAAGCCTCACCTCACTCGTATTGAACTCTCAACCTACCACACGTCGTGCTCTTTCGAAGTTGTTGATGAATCACTCGTCCAATTTAATTCACACGTTGCTTATCCTTTGTGGTAGAATGTATTCTTGTTTAGATAAATGACGGCCGACTCAAAAGCAAAACGGACGAGAGCCAATAAAGTTTCAACGAAATAAAACGAAGAAAAACTTGAAAGAAATTAGCACGAACGAAATGCGGACACAAGAACTTGTAAACACAAGTAGGAACAACTACTATGTGGCTACTTGTTGAGAGACACAAGAAATTGAAATGCTAAAATCGGAAAATAAATGAAATTTCGGGCCAGGGTAAGTGATAATTTGAAAATGGGGTCTTGAAGCCTCAATTGATCCAATGCATCAATTTGAAATAACGACATTTTTTAAAATTCTATACTGTTTTTTTTTTTTTTGTTCCCTACTTAAGGAATAGGAAAACAATCACTTACAATCAAGGCTCAAGAAGTTTTTGAGAATTGAATTGAGATGAAATGTACCTCAAATTTACGGATTGGGTTGTGGACTTTATACAGTCCGTATATAATTCACGGACCGTAAAAAGGTGTCTTTAGAATAGGGACAGAAACTCAAAAATTTGGTACTAAATTTACGGACCAAAATCTACGGGTCGTAAACATTTTACGGTCCCGTATTTTCCCATCGTAAATCACTTACATAATGTAACTCTTGGACCTCCAATTTTACGGACCAAATTATACGGACCGTAAAATTTATACGGTCCGTATGTGGGACCGTATAGTAGCTGCAGTGATTTCGTGTTGACTCGTGCTATTCAAAATTTGGGCCGAATTTTCTTGGATCTGATGACGTCTTGGGCCCCACACAACCTAGGACTTGCCCTTTTTGGCCCAACAAACAACTTTCCACTTTTCCTTGGAAAAACCTTTGGATCAAACCTCTCCTTTGGTTTTCTTCTCCAATATGAAGATATGAATGTTCTTAAGAACACCAAGAACACCCAAATGCAATCTAGGACCAAATCAATTCGTTTTTGCTCCAAATTTCAGATCTAAGCTCCTTATAACTTAGAGAACAAAGCCCAATATTCAATTTGCCTCAATTGCTTCTCAATCACTAAACCCACTTTTGAGTTCTTCCAGCTTTGATGAAGCTTCAATGGCGAAAATTTCAAAACCCACCCAAACAACTTCAAACTTCAGATTTAGATGTCTTCCACCTCAATAAACTCAAATCTAACTTCAGAAACCACAAAATCAGCCACAAAACAATTTTCAAATTTCTTTTTGATTTTCAGATTTTTTTTTTGGGATTTAGGAATTTGAGCCTAGGATTAGAAATTGTAGGAACAATCTCTTAGCCTATGCTCTGATACCAAATGATAAAATTCAACCTAAGGAAACTCTAAGAAGTAAACAAAAATAAAGAAAAACAAAATATAGATGACGAATTGAAGATTAAGGAGAATAGAGGATAGATACTTGACCCAATTAGTAATGAATCCTATAGGCAAATCTAAGTATATCAAACTCAAACCCTCCTATTGTGAATTCAACCAAAAGAACCAAAGTAATTTGAATCAAGTAGAAGACTCAATTGAAAACCACAAATGAACAATCTAGATGAATTCAATGGATAAGCAAATTCACTTTGCAACAATGACATCACACTTAGTGTAGTAACCTAACAATCTATCTATTAACTAAAATCTCTCAATATTTGAGTTCTCACAATATCAAAGCTAAGTCTTCCAAATGGATGACAAAAACTATTTATACTATTGCCTATTACACCAAAAGGCCCTAAAGTGGCTATTTTTCAAGAAAATACCCACATGGGTCTTCAATTGCATCCAAAGCCTCATAACTGGCAATTATGACCTCCAATTGCCATTCTAAC
Organism: Lycium barbarum; assembly: GCF_019175385.1. NCBI lineage: Eukaryota > Viridiplantae > Streptophyta > Magnoliopsida > Solanales > Solanaceae > Lycium > Lycium barbarum. The sequence continues at coordinate 54,733,478 of NC_083342.1, read as the reverse complement.
CCCATAGCTTGCAAGTATGACCTCCAATTGCAATCTTAGCCCCATAGTTGCACTTTTAGCCATTTTGCGCTTCTAGCCACATTGCGACTCTTCCAATGCCAATTCCCAAACTTTGTAAATCCGCGAAGTCTTCTCTCCCATCTCCCCCAAGGCATCCCTTTTCATGAACAAGACTTGCAACTCTTGAAGTTCTCTTGCTTGACTTCTTATGAAAGGTCTTGTGCTTGTTGGGTTCATATCATCCTCCCCTTCTTGCAGAAGATTCATCCTCGAATCTAAGGGCATACCTACAACACAAGAGGAAAGATCACTCACATTAAAAACATTATGAAAATTATACTCACTTGGCAAGTCGATCTTGTAGGCATTATCATTGATCTTTTCAAGAACTTTGAATGGCCCATCTCCCCTTGGGCTCAATTTTCCTTTTCGCATTTCCGGAAACCTTTTTTTTGAAAGTGAACCCAAACCCAATCATCGGGTTGGAAGTCCACCATTCTTCTCCCACGATTTTATCTCTCGGCTATCTTGGTGTTGAGCTTATCAATGCTCTCCTTTACCTTAGCATGGATTTTCATCATTTCGTCTGCCCTTTGCTTTGCATCTAAACTCACAACAACATCACTAGCCAAAGGGGTTAAGGTTAAAGGAATCAAAGGATTAAAGCCATAACATACTTCAAATGGAGTCATGCCAATAGAGGAATGGAGGGACCAATTGTAAGAAAACTCAATCAAAGGTAAACGGTCCTCCCAAGAAGTGGGCTTTCCTCTAATCATACATCTAAGCATACTCCCTAGAGTCTTATTCACTACTTCGGTTTGACCATCCATTTGAGAGTGGCAAGAAGTAGAGAACATGAGCTTGGTACCAAGTGTAGCCCAAGGGCTTTTCCAAAAGTGACAAAGAAACTTGGAATCCCTATCACTAACAATAGTGCAGGGAACTCCATGCAACTTAAGAACATGATTCACAAACAAAGATGATACATGAGATGCATCATCACATTTATGACATGGTATAAAATGAGACATTTTTGAGAACCTATCTACCACAACAAAAATGCTATCATGACCCCTTTTAGTTCTTGGAAGACCCAACACAAAATCCATCGAAATGTCTATCCAAGGACCAATAGGAGTAGGAAGGGGAGTATACATACCTTGGGGCCGAGGCATGGACTTGGCTTGATTGCATTCCAAACATTGACCACATAGATATTCAACATCATGTCGCATCTTGGGCCAATAGAATTGCTCACCCAAAATGTCAAGTGTCTTGGCCACTCAAAAATGTCCCATCATTCCACCACTATGTGCTTCCTTGACGAACAATTCTCTCCATGAGCTCATTGGAACACAAACTCTACCATCCTTGAATAGGAACCCATCAACAAGTTGGAACCTATCAACCCTCCTCCCTTGGGTCAACTCCTCACAAATCGCCCTAAAGTCAGGATTTTGAGAATAGAATCCCTTAAGGCTTTCAAATCCTATCATTCTAGAAGTCATCGTGTTTAGCAAGACATACCTTCTAGATAATGCATCCGCCACCACATTGTTCTTCCGCTTTTTGTAATGGATCACATAAGGGAAAGATTCAATCAATTCTACCCATTTCGCATGTCTCTTGTTGAGCTTAGATTGGCTGTTCAAATGTTTGAAGGATTCGTGATCCGATCGTATCACAAACTCCTTATGCCACAAATAATGTTGCCAATGGGTCAAGAACCTCACAAGTGCATACAACTCCTTTTCATAAGTAGAGTAGTTCAATGACGCCCCTTTTAGCTTTTCACTAAAGTAAGCCAACGGCTTGCCTTCTTGCATCAATACTCCACCTATGCCAACCCCGGAAGCATCACACTCAACTTCAAAAGTTTTCTCAAAATTGGGTAATTGCAACAATGGTGACGAACTCAACATGGATTTCAATTCTTGAAACGCCTTCTCTTGCTCATCTCCCCAAATAAAAGGAACACCTTTCTTGATCAATTCGGTTAAGGGAGAGGCAATTGTACTAAACCCCTTTACAAACCTTCTATAGAAACTTGCCAACCCATGGAAACTCCTCACATCGGTTGCATTTTTAGGAGTTTGCCAAGTTCTAATAGACTCCACCTTTTATTCATCAACCTCCACACCATTTGCACTCACCACAAAACCCAAGAACACCGCTTTATCAACACAAAAAGCACATTTCTTGACGTTAGCAAACAACCTCTCACGCAACAAGACATCAAATACTTGCCTCAAATGGCCTACATGCTCCTCGATTGATTTGCTATACACAAGGATATCATCAAAATAAACAACCACAAACATGTTGATAAAGTGTTTCAAGACATGGTTCATCAACCTCATAAATGTGCTAGGTGCATTGGTTAGCCCGAATGGCATGAAAAACCACTCATAGAGTCCAAAATTGGTTTTGAAGGCCGTTTTCCACTCATCACCGGGGCTCTTTCGAATTAGTGATAGTCACTTCTAAGATCAATCTTCGAAAATACACTTAAGCCGCAAAGCTCATCCAACATATCATCAAGCCTCGGAATGGAATGGCGATACTTTACAGTGATTTTGTTGACGGCTCTACAATCAATGCACATCCTCCAAGTGCCATCTTTCTTTGGAACAAGAATCACCGTAACGGCACACGGGCTAAGACTCTCCTTCACTAGCCCCTTTTTAAGAAGCTCATCCACTCGCCTTTGCAATTCTTTTGTTTCTTCCGAATTGCTCCTATAAGCCGGCTTGTTGGGAATTTGGGAACCCGGTACAATGTCGATTTGGTGCTCAATACCTCTCAAAGGAGGTAAGCCATCGGGTATTTCCTCCGGAAACATGGCTTCATAGTCCTGCAAAAGAGAAGACATACTACTAGGCAAAGTGCTAGTAGCTTGGTTACCATTTTGGAGAAGATATTTGTTGACAAGACACACCATGAAGTGTCTCTCGTCAACCACTTTTAAGCAATTTCTTAGTTTGGCCGGCAAACATTTCTTGGAACCATCTTGAGATGTCCCCTCTCCACTCATGACCAACAAAGTCTTTTTCTCACCCTTCTCCTTTTCTTCCCTTTGATACTTCTCCCGAAGCTCCCTCATCACTATATAATCCTCACTCACTTGGTAAGGGGTTAGTGGGTTAAGAATGTACTTCTTCCCCTTGACCACAAATGAGTACTTGTTAGTTCTCCCACTATGTTGGGCATCAACATCAAATTGCCAAGGTTTTACAAGAAATAGATAGCAAGCTTGCATGGGTACCACATCAGACAAAATCTCATCTTGGTACTTGCCAATGCTAAATTTAATAATGGCTTGCTTGTTGACCGTCATTTCACCACATTAATTAAACCATTGGAGTTTGTAGGGATTAGTGTGCTTGTGGGTGGGGAATTTCATACTTTCAACTAAAAATTGGCTAACGGCATTCGTACAACTTCCACCATCAATGATTAAGGAGCATACCTTATCCACAATTTTGCAACGTGCATAAAACAAGTTCTCCCTTTGGTCGCTCTCTTCCCTAGCTAGAGCCCCCATGGCTCTTCTAGCCACAATAGCATGATTCAAAGCTTCTTCATACCTTATCTCAACCTCTTCATCGGAATCACCCTCACACTCACTTCTTTCTCCCTCCTCTTCATGACCATTCCCGCCCTCATGTTCATCATCGGTTCGATACCCATCCCTCACTATCATGATAGTCCTCCAGTTGGGATACTCACTCGCAATGTGCTCTCTCCCTTAGTACTTAAAGCATTGGATGGTAGAAGGTCGGTTATAGTTGGGGTTAGAATTGTTACCTCTTTTAGCCTTGTCATCACCTTTGGCTTTGTAATCGAATTTGACTTGAAGTGCTTGAGTGTTGCTCTTGGGCTTATCCCAAGTGGAATTTTTCCACTTCTCTTTGCCTTTGTTCCAAGTTGACGACGATTTGCTTTTTTCTTTGTACGATCTCTCTTCTTTTAGATCTGCCTCAACCTTGGATGCATCATGGAATGCCTCTTCAAGATTATTATAGGTTTTGAGCCTCATCGGTTTAGAGATGTCTCGATTCAAGTTGGCTACAAACCTTATAATAGTGTACTCTTTATGCTCTTCTATCTTGGACTTCATCCTCAAATCCAAAAACTCATCAAAGTACGCTTCTACACTTTTAAACCCTTGTTTCAACATGTACAACCTTTTGAGTGCATCTTAGTGGTATGTGGGTGGAAGCCACCTTGTCTCCATGAGCTCAATCAAATCGTTCCAAGTTGGGAGATCATAGATGTGTTGGTGAGCTCTTTGTAACTTCTTGGATTACCACCAAGTAGAAGCGTACCCCTCAAATTGAGTGAGGGTATACTTTACCTTTAAGGCCTCGGACACATTGTTCGTGAGGAAGATGCGCTCACATTGTAATTTCCATTCAAGGAACTCTTCCGGATTGCTACCCCTTGGAACGTAGGAATGTTCACCTTGATGGTGTTCAAATTCTGCTCATTATCTTTCCATCTTCCTCGTTCTTCATAGCCTTGGGCCCTCCCTAGGTCTACATGACCTTGGAATTTAGGGTCATGGCCCGAAAACCTCTCAAAACCTCCTCTTCCTCCCCTCCCCCTATTATTCATTCCTCCACGCCTCCCTCCTTGCCGGTTATCATCCCGCTACCGTCCTTGTGGAGAGTCATCATTCTCCTCCTTATTCATGGGGTATTGGTAGTGGTTAGGAAAGGGATCTTGTGTTTGGACTTGGGGTGGAGCTTGGGGTGTTTGTTATAAGGTTACTTGAGGGATTGCCTCATTCGGGTTGTGTTGGTAAACGTGGGGATAGGTTTGTCGATTGGTGTTTTGGAAAGTAGGGTTTTGGAATGGAAGGTTGGTTGATTGGGGGTAGTGGAGCTCTTTGGGTGGAGGTGGTTGTGGTGTTGGGATTGCACAAGGCATGGGCTTGTCCCGGGGTAATGGTTGATGTAGTGTCTTGTGTTTTATCCCCATCACCTTCATTCCGAGAACGGGGAGTGCCCATTCTACTCAAACTCTCCATTTGAACTTTCTCAATACTCACCATCCGTTCATCCATACCCTTCAACTTTCCACTCACACCATTCATCTCTCCCCTCATCTCTTCCATACCCGCTTGCATGCCCGAGATTTGATTCATGATCGTAGCCAATGAACTTGCTATGGATGACATATCTACTACCTCTTGTGTCCTATCACCTTGGTTAGACATGATGACCTGCAAACCTAGCAAACAAGATTAGCAATAAAAGCCTCACCTCACTCATATTGAACTCTCAACCTTACCACACGTTGTGCTCTTTCGAAGTTGTTCATGAATCACTCGTCCAATTGAATTCACACGTTGCTTATCCTTTGTGGTAGAATGGATTCTTGTTTAGATAAATGACGGACGACTCAAAAGCAAAACGGATGAGAGTCAATAAAGTTTCAACGAAATAAAACGAAGAAAAGCTTGAAAGAAATTAGCACGAACGAAATGCGGACACAAGAACTAGCAAACACAAGTAGGAACAACTACTATGTGGCTACTAGTTGAGAGACACAAGAAATTGAAATGCTAAAATTGGAAAATTAATGAAATTTCGGGCCAGGGTAAGTGATAATTTGAAAATGGGGTCTTGAAGCGTCAATTGATCCAATGCATCAATTTGAAATAACGAAATTTTTTAAAATTCTATACTCGTTTTTTTTTTTTTTTTGTTCCCTACTTAAGGAATAGGAAAACAATCACTTACAATCAAGGCTCAAGAAGTTTTTGAGAAATGAATTGAGATGAAATGTACCTCAAATTTACGGATTGGGTTGTGGACTTTATACAGTCCGTATATAATTCACGGACCGTAAAAAGGTGTCTGTAGAATAGGGACAAAAACTCAAAAATTTGGTACTAAATTTACGGACCAAAATCTACGGGTCGTAAAAATTTTACGGTCCCGTATTTCCCCACCGTAAATCACTTACAGAATGTAACTCTTGGACCTCCAATTTTACGGACCAAATTATACGGACCGTAAAATTTATACGGTCCGTATGTGGGACCGTATAGTGGCTTCAGGGATTTCGTGTTGACTCGTGCTCCTCAAAATTTGGGCCAAATTTTCTTGGATCTGATGACGTCTTGGGCCCCACACAACCTAGGACTTGCCCTTTTTGGCCCAACAAACAACTTTCCACTTTTCCTTGGAAAAACCTTTGGATCAAACCTCTCCTTTGGTCTTCTTCTCCAATATGAAGATATGAAAGTTCTTAAGAACACCAAGAACACCCAAATGCAATCTAAGACCAAATCAACTCGTTTTTACTCCAAATTTCAGATCTAAGCTCATTATAACTTAGAGAACAAAGCCCAATATTCAATTTGCCTCAATTGCTTCTCAATCACTAAACCCACTTTTGAGTTCTTCCAGCTTTGATGAAGCTTCAATGGCGAAAATTTCAAAACCCACCCAAACAACTTCAAACTTCGAATTTAGATGTCTTCCACCTCAATAAACTTAAATCTAACTTCAAAAACCACAAAATCAAAGCTATGTCTTCCAAACGGATGACAAAAACTATTTATACTAATGCCTATTACACCAAAAGGCCCTAAAGTGGCTCTTTTTCAAGAAATTACCCACATGGGTCTTCAATTGCATCCAATGCCTCATAACTTGCAATTATGACCTCCAATTGACATTCTAACCCCATAGTTTGCAAGTATGACCTCCAATTGCCATCTTAGCCCCATAGTTGCACTTTTAGCCATTTTCCGCTTCTAGCCACTTTGCGACTCTTCCAATGCCAACTCTCAAACGTTGTAAATCCGCGAAGTCTTCTCTCCCATCTCCCCCAAGGAATCCCTTTTCATGAACAAGGCTTTCAACTCTTGAAGTTCTCTTTCTTGACTTCTTGTGAAAGGCCTTGTGCTTGTTGGGCTCATCTCAATGATAACGACAACACTAATCAAACTTAATCCAATTAGAACAATTCCAATTCTGCCCACTTGCAACGCCAACAATAATCCTGCAATTTTCTTACTTCCAATTTCGTCTAATACACTTTAATCTCTCCATTACAACATCATTAACTCCAATTACATTACAAGAAGAAGAAATCTTACCTCGAATTAGTTAGGACAGATCCTACGATCACTTGCACCAATTGCACCACTTCGTTTCCTCAACTAAATATTCCTATGTTGCTACCCACTTGAACATTTGAATCACCTTGGAGATTTAATCTAGAGATTTTTTTTTTTAAAACCATGACTGGCCGTGAGCAGTAGGAGCCATGGTTGTTCATGCTCTAGCTTCAATTGGGGTTTCTTTGTGTGGAAGAAGGCAAATATTAGTCATCACAAACAATATTTATAGGCAGCCCCTCCATGGGACACGTGTCCATCCTTATGACATGTGTCCCACTCAACTTAAACACCAATCAGATTCAGCTATGTTTTGTAGGGCCCACTTAGTGGTCTAATTAGCTTAATTAATCGTTAATCCTCACTTAATAATCTGATCGTGGTTAATTAATTCCTAATCTTCACTAATATCTCCACCAATTATAATTAATAAGAAAACCGTGTATTATTAAAATCGGGATTAAAAGTCCTTATCTCATATCCCAAAAATAATCTCTTCCTTAAACGTATTTACGAATAATCCAACGTACAAAAATACGAGATATAACATCCTTCCCCCCTTTAGAACATTCGTCCTCGAATGTTAAACTAGTCCTGGGCTCCCAATACTTTCTTAAATGTCCTTTTATTGATTTATGATCCTTTTCACATGCCTTTTTCATTGGTCGAATCCCTTCACTTTATTATAATGCATTCCAGCTCTCTAAGTAACCATTCCCGTAATATTCCCTCTTTCTCTCGCCTCTCGAGGTAATAATTCCACATCATTGTCTTTACTTTCCTCTTTATTTCGCAGTTGGTTAACATTTGTATTGCGAGCTCTTCTGCTGAAATCTTACTCTTCTCTCTAGTGCACTTAGTCATAACTCGACTCTTTCTTCTTCTATAAGTTACTCCCTTAAGATGTATCGCTCACTTCATCTTACCTATTAATCTTTAAATAAGATTTTATAACGCGCAGACTCCCCTCGTCAATTTATTAGAATTTACGATCCTTGGAGTATTTCGTGCCTCTGGTAACCTGTAGACCCTTCGCAGACTCTACGAATAAAACGAAATTTTCCAAGGTGTTACATTATTTTACTTCAATAACCTTACATTGCTCTGCTGTTCCAATCCATATTCTGGAATCTTCGGTCTCATGTATCACTTCTCGACTTCTTCAAAAGACTTTAACTGTCACTCTACTTTTTAGCTTTTAATCTCAATCCTTAGAATTTGCTATCAAGTAACGCTAGAGTTCCATCATATAATAACTTTACATAACTGCTCTGTGATCTGACTATCATTAACTGGTATAATTCTGAAAGAATTTTTTATCTGACATATAAATTCGCTGTCATCCAGTAACCCGCTTGTTCCGGTCGTCTCGCTTAAAAACTTTCCCTTAATCCAACTTATAACACTTTATCCATATTATCTCATGTCGTTTCTTTATCATTAATTCAAACTCTTCTATTGCCTCTTTATCCAGATTTTGCTCTTAGTTCTCCTATCACATATCAGAATATGCGTAAGTGCTCAAATGAGCCCAAGAGATATCTTAGCGTCGTCTCAATTGTCTTCATGCTTTACCTTGCCTTCTCCTCTCTTATCTTACAGTCGGTATCGGGATATATCTTCGGCTCAGCCATGGCCATGTCCTATTTGCCCTTAGTATTAATTCTACCTCGGTAATTTGTCTTAAGACATCTTTAAATCTTTCCTTAATGCGTCTGAAATATCGTAACCACATTGTTATTACTGAATCCTTACTCTTCTTATCAAATACTCACTTGGTCTCATTCTTAACATACCAATATTTGTAAGTTGTGTAACTATTCTTGTACAACTTGTATAAAATATATCCAATCTTAGTTATAGTCTTTCTTTCTCCTGGTTCATTCTGCTTTACATATCTCATCCGTACTAAAATTCGCTCGTAGCCAATCTTGTCATACTCCTTTCCCTTCCTTTATTCACCCCTTTGATTTCTCATATCCTGCTAAGGAGATTTTCTATCCTTTCCCTTTGCTACTTATAAGTCGCCATATCATTAGCGCACAACTCTATTGCCAAATCTTAGCCTCTAATCTAGTATAGCATTGCTATCCTTTATAACATCTCTTAAGTTACTCGTTATCATTCTCTTATCGTACTCTTTCTTTTTATAAGACCCACTTCCTAATGTCTTATCATTCAAGGTCCTTACAAATAATTCTCAGCACTGTTTCAAAAACCATTCTGACTTCTATCCATTTATTGTTGGCTTTTAGATCTACTAACTTGTTTCAACAAGGAATCACTTGAAGTTTAAGCATCCATATCAGATATATTATAGTGTCAATTGTTTCCATCTTACACTTGTATTTCTCTCACCCGCTTCCCCCTTTTAGGGTGTACTTATACCATTATCCATTCATATTCTACTCTACGTCCCTATTTCCAATCTCAAATTCATCTGATCCCTTTTCCAATTCACTTGGTTTACTATACCATATCCATGTCTTTTCTTTTATAATTTATAACTTTGATTATCAACGTATGAAACCTTAACAAAATCATGAAGCGACGAGAACCTTTCTATATATAGTACAAAATCTCATCTGACCACCTGTACTCGAGTAATGCAACCCATGTAGCAACTCATCCAAGGCCACATTCCACTTACTCCAATCAGTAATTAATTAGTAATTATAGTCGTTCCAAATTATCACTTAGGTAGCACTTATATCCTGGTGATAAGTGTCCAAAGTTTTCTTGTAACATTATATTTACCCCAACCTATACATAATCAGAAAGCACACTATACAGGTGGCTTTTCCATGTCCCTCGATACATTTCCTTCCACTTCATACTGTCCCATGGTTTTATGCTCCTGAATAGTTATTGTGCCCCATGTCGTTAGATGGTAGTGGACTCTTTTCTCTCCTTGTAAAGCTTAGAACACTTTACTTCTTTAATCGATTAATTCGTATACCCCTCTTAACCATCCAGGCATAGAGCTAGTTATAAAGATGTACAGGGTACATGAACTCTTGGACACCGCTCTTGGACTTTATTCTTTATGTTACAATGCCCGTCTATCATGGTCCATCGCAGATTGCCCCAGGGTATAAAAGTACTGTAGTCATATGAGCTTACCTCAGACCAAGTGTTTCTATTCTCATCCTTTTCTTATAGTCAATTTCAAGCCTTATCCTTGGTGTCGACTTTATTGTTTCCAACTTGATAATTCCTTCATCTTAGACTTTTCTTGCACCATTGTTATAAATCTGTTGTCATGATCGTCACCTTGATTAACCCCTATGGTAATAATTTCTTAGCAATATAACTAGTTCAACACGAATACACCATAGTCCATCAACTACAACAATACAATTACTTAGTTATAACTACACCTTTAAGTTTGTAGCTATATATTTCCTTTTTATTTTACACTCGTACTCAATTAATTACGTCTATCTTGGATGCTTCCTTCAACATTCCCTTATCATTTCCCCAGTCTATGTCTATCTTTTATTCTGTACACGAGGAATCTCATGCTAACTCTGTACCCTTCAGAAAACACTACTTCTGCATAATCCCTTTCTCATTTTCAAAACGTATTATGTTCGTCCCTATTTGCTCTTATCATCCTAGTCATTATCTCACACTCATTCTATCTCGTTGCTCATCTTTCTATAGTTTGGTCTTTCATAATTCCGTCACTCGCATTACTCGTGTTCTCGGCTATACGTGTCATAACCTATTACTACACTGTTATCTCGCTTTCTTCCTATTTCCTTCTTTCAATTGCTCCTTCTTTTCTTATGCTCGCTATCATTTTCGTTATCATATAATCTTTATTCTAAACTTTCCCTACAAAACTTGATAAGCCTTTCTTATTCGTTCTATAACTCGCTTTTCCATTTCACACTTGCCTTTATACTCTAGTCACATAGATCACGTCATATCTTTTAGTCACTTCCTCACTAGGCTTTACTCATTTTCATAACAATCCTTATTATATTCACATTACATCCTGCTTGCAATGAATCTTATAGTGTAGCACTTCTTAACCTTATTCCCGATTCTCACTATGGTTTAACTACACTCTGTGGAGTAGGCGTACTTAACCTTTTCCCCTTTCTGATCAATCTTATCCTTAATACCTCACAAGCTTTCTTATCAGTACATTCATATTCGTCGCAATTCTTCCTCCTCCGTACTCTTGTCTCAATCATACTATTACTCCTTTTTAACTATAAACTCGTCATAATTTATCCCTGCTTATCAATTTAGTCGGTACCTCAATATAACGCTCTATTAAGATTTGCCACCCTTTTCTAAATCATCTCTTAGTATCACAAGCCCTTCCAAATTATCCTAGCATTCTTTTTACCAACAGTTAACTTATCCCTCGAAGCTAGATGTACTCACCACTTAGTCAAATCCTATCATTACTATTGACACGACCTTTCAAGACATATTACGAACTTATATCTCATTCTCTTTTTATTTCTAGGAAAGTTTTGGCAGAGTTTCCTCTGTATTTCTTACTATCTCAAAACCTGCACGGAGGAAATACCAACAATGCCTCACAGGGCCAACATATACATATATATTATATCATATCATAGCCGCACAGGGCTCCCCATATCAATAAAAGTATGAAAATGACGAACTTACCTCGTATGTCCAACTCAAACTGTACCTGTTACACTTTCCTGTTTATTTTCCCTTTCAATCTTTAACTGCATTTCAACCATATCTGCAACATTCACACTATATCTGACATATATTCTGCTTACCGTTACTGATTCCTTCAGCTTCTTCTTGATGATGACCAGTCGCCATTCTGTATATACAATTTCTGATAACGTAACCTCAATGAAATATTAGCCTCTGTACCTCCCAGTAGGATTATTTACCTTCTCTTGTCGACACCATTCTCCTGCTGAAATTAGAGGTCAGTACATAAGGGATATCATTTCCTATCTCTTGGCTCTATCACACGATCTAGAGTAACAAGGAAAGGTGACATCCTAAATGTCCTCTAGCTTCCTGTTTATAGATGTGGTGCACAACACACCGATAAACAAGACTCTACTAGACACGGTCTGTAGACACTCCGAGGATGAACTGCTCTGATACCACTTTTGTCACGACCCAAACCCGTGGGCCATGACTAGTGCCCGAACTGCACACTCGTATGTATACATACCTGTTAAATATAATCACATTGAAACTACGACAATATGGGAATTTGCAAGAGCAAGCTATAGACTCAAATCGCCGTATATCATACTAAACCCGTCTCCTGAGGAGTCACACTAACCAATACATGGCACGATATGCAAGCCGACAAGGCTGCCACTATATACCAATACGATACGCAAGCCGACAAGGCTGCCACTACAGACGAATATATCCTTAACAAATCACATAGACACAACTGAACAAAACCTATACACAACCCACACATATGTCTACAGACCTCTAAGAGTATCAATAGTGAAATATGACGGGACAGGGCCCCGCCGTACCCCTGAACATATATATAAGTCTATATCAAGAGATCTGTATCTAAATAGTCTAGGCTCCGGAACCATGGAGCTCTCCAAAACAGCTGAGCAGAAGTCCTAAGCCGGAGGATCTCCAAATCGGGTATCTGTACCTGCGGGCATGAAACGCAGCCCCCCGAAGAAAGGGGGTTAGTACGAGATATATACTGAGTATATAAAGCATTCCAATAAACAGGATCATGACTGAAATAGAGATTACAGGAGACAAGTATGAAAATCAGAGATACCAATACACTTGCCTTATGAAATGTAAATCATGCATATCAATATCATATATCATAGCCGGCCCATCATGGGACTCGGTGAATAAAGTCATCATATACTATCCTTGGCGCCATAATCACATCATCATATCATCATATATATATATATATATATATATATATATATATATATATATATATATATACCGTATCCCGGCCCTTTAGTGAGGGATTTGGTGAACAATGCAGTGAAACTGTGCACGAGAACGTACCCCGGCCCGGGACTCGGTGAAAGGTATATTGAGGCATGCACGAGCAGAGTATTGAGCAACCATATGCAAACAAATTCATAGCTGAGACTCGATAGAATAATCAAAATGAACTTATCATTTGAAAATCAAGACAATAATCATATCAAGTACCCTTCGAATGTCACAATGGATTATATCAAAATAGGACTTCAGGAATCATAGACACGTATCTGGACATAATAAAATAAGTTCTGGGAATCAAGAACACTAACCATCCTAGTGTTTCTAAGAATAGGAGCTTCTTTGGAGTCATATACATGTCGTCTGTTTGTTTCATAAAGATCGTGCCAAAAAGAAGGAAGGGTTAGCTTTACATACCTCAAATCACCAATGTGAACCAACAATGAACTCGTTAATGCTTACGCCAATCCTATAACAAGGGAATGCGTATATGAACTTAGATGACGCTAGTATGTGATGTATATCAAATGGTAATTCAATTCTAAAATGAAAACGGGCAGCGTTTCCCCTATTCTTTAATAACTACAATGTAACCAGTAGCCCGCAACAACAACAACAACCTCATTCAAGTCCCTTAGAACAAAAATCATCCATATACAAGGATATACATCAAACAGCCCAATATACACTTCGTATACTCTACTTTATACACTTCTTTCTTCCAATTCCAAGAGGCATATCAACAACAACAACACGACAACAACACCAACTACCATCCATGTATAAGAAAACTACTCCAATATCATTTCAATAACAAGCTCAAAATAGTCCATCGAGACCACAACATCGAAATACAATCTTCGACCTTTACTTCGCAAAATCACAAACACATGGAACGAGTATAATATTATCATGAGTAACAACACCCATACATATCTATAACTCTATTTCCAGCCCTTCAACATAACAAATTACCTTCAATACAATACCATGATAATGACAACACTAATCAAACTTAATCCAATTAGAACAATTCCAATTCTGCCCACTTGCAACGCCAACAATAATCCTGCAATTTTCTTATTTTCAATTTCGTCTAATACACTTTAATTACTCCATTCCAACATCATTAACTCCAATTACATTACAAGAAGAAGAAATCTTACATCGAATTTTTCATGACCCAATCCCATGGGCCATGACTAGTGCCCGAACTAGACACTTGTATACGTACCTGCTAAATATAGTCAGACTGAAACTAAGGATAGTATGGTGACTTGTAAAAGCAACCGAAAGATTCATAACGCCATATATCATAATAACCTGTCTCCTGAGGAGTCACAGCTAACCAAAACATGACATTATATGCAAGCCGACAAGGCTGCCACTACATACGGGAATATCCAGAACAAATCATATCGACACAGCTGACCATAACCCATACACAACCCACATATGTCTACAGACCTCTAAGAGTATCATAGTAAAATATGACGGGACAGGGCCCCGCCGTACCCCTGGATATGTATAAGTCTACATCAAATATCTGTACCAAAATAATCTAGGCTCCAGAACAATGGAGCTGTCCAAACAGCTGAGCAGAAGTCCTAGGCTGGAGGATCACCAAACCGACTGTCTGTACCTGCGGGCAGGAAACGCAGCCCCCCGAAGAAAGGGGGTCAGTACTAGATATGTACTGAGTATATAAAGCATGAAATACAATAAGAGGATCATGACTGAAATAGAGATTACAAGAGACAAGTATGACAATCAAAAAATCACTATACCTGTGCCTTATGAAATGAAATCATGCGTATCTATATCATATTCCATATCCGGCCCATTATGGACTCGATGAATAAAGTCGTATACATGTATACCATGCCCGGCCCATCAGGGGTCTCGGTGCCATCATCACATCATCATATCATCATATATATATATATATATATATATATATATATATATATACCGTACCCGGCCCTCTAGTGAGGGACTCTGTGAACAATGCAGTGAAACTGTGCACGAAAACATACCCGGCCCGGGACTCGGTGAAAGATATATTACGGCATGCACGAGCAGAGTAGTGAGCAACCATATGCAAACTAAGTCATATCTGAGACTCAATAGAATAATCAAAATGAACTATCATTTGAAAATCAAGACAATGGTCACATCAAGTACCCTTCGAATGTCACTATGGATTATATCAAAATAGGACGTCTGAAATCATAGACACGTATCAAGACATAATCAAAAATAAGTTCTGGGAATCAAGAACATTAGCCATCCTAGTGTCTCTAAGAATAGGAGCTTCTTTGGAGTCATATACACGTCATCTGTTTGTTTCATAAAGATCATGCCAAAAGAAAGAAGGGATAGCTTTACATACCTTGATTTACGACCCTCGAAACAATTATGACGAATCATCCCCTTTTTAAGACTTTATCTACAAGATAATAATAGTAACACAAGCATCAGCCAACTTGTAATCAAGGACAACCAACAAGACAGCATATGGACGATACGACGAGCCACGAGCTCGCTATATGACAACTATTCGGCGTTTCACCTTTCCCTCCTCCAAAACTCCATAACAACAATAATACAACTAGGCTATGTACACATTAGCTCAATCTCATATTCAAAAATTTAATTACGATAAGAGCAGCCTGGCTATAGCCTATACAAATTCGGGCAGCATTTCCCCTGAAAACTCAACAATCCCCGAGATCCCAATTCAGCAAAAATATCGACCATATACCAACAATAGCAATACCAACAATTTCATATCAAGCTAGAATCGGATCCATCTCCAGATCATTTTCAAAACAGCCCATAATCACAATATCAACTACTTTCCATAAACGAGGAAATTATCTCAACAACACAACAACAACCACAATGGAAATAATAAGAACTATACGACAACAACAACAGTTACGACACACCAATAATTAATTCTAATATCCCTTGCGATGTTTATTCATTCTATCAATCCTTTAACCAATTATACGATATCTTACACGCTTGTTTTCATCCAAATTTACGAACCATATCAACAACAACACGACAACAACATCAACCACCGTCCAAGTACAAGAACATTACTTCAACATCATTTTAACAACAAGTTCGAAACAGTCCACCAAAACTACAACATAAAAATTACGATTTTCGATCTTTACTTCGCAAAATTACAAACACACGGAAAAGAGTATAATATTACCATGAACAACAGCACCCATACATATCTATAACTATATTTCCAGCCCTTCAACATAACAAATTACCTTCAATACAATACCATGATAATGACAACACTAATCAAACTTAATCCAATTAGAACAACTCCAATTCTGCCCACTTACAACGCCAACAATAATCATGTAATTTTCTTACTTCCAATTTCTTCTAATACACTTTAATCTCTCCATTACAACATCATTAACTCCAATTACATTACAGGAAGAAGAAATCTTACCTCGAATTAGTTAGGACAGATCCTACAATCACTCGCACCAATTGCACCACTTCTTTTCCTCAACTCAATATTCTTGTGCTGCTGCCCCCCCCCCCCCCAACACTTAAATCACCTTGGGATTCAATCTAAAAATATTTTTTGCTATCATGATGAAGAACAACCATGGCTGAGTTATGCATTTTTTCTTCAAAATTTGTGAATGGAAATGTTAGCAATTAGTCATCAAATGACATATATATATGCAGCCTACCCTTATGACATGTGTCCCACTCAACTAAACACCAATCAGATTCAACCATGTTTTGTGGGGCCCACTTAGTGGTCTAATTAGCGTAATTAATCATTAATCCCCACTTAATAATATAATCATGGTTAATTAATCCCTAATCTCCACTAATATTTCCATACTAATTGTAATTAATTAGCAGATCGTGCACTTATTAAAATCGGGGATTAAAAGTCCTTATCTCATACCGCAAAAATAATCTCGTCCTTAAACTTATTTACGAATAATCCAACGTACAAAAATACGAGATATAACATCTAGCACTAGTCCATAGTCCCTTTTGGTACCCACAAAATATTATTCTCAATCACCGTGGTCACACTTGTTAAGGCCTAAATTATTTCGGGACCTCAAACTCTTTGTACACCGAGCTCTCGATTTTTATCCTTGAATATGATCGAATTCTCCGGGCTCGGGTAATTTTGCTCATATTGGACGATTCAATTTCCTAGTCCAAAAATACGGGATGTAACAGAATTAGTTAGGACAGATCCTACGATCACTTGCACCAATTGCACCACTTCGTTTCCTCAACTAAATATTCCTATGTTGCTGCCCACTTGAACATTTGAATCACCTTGGAGATTTAATCTAGAGATTTTTTTTTTAAAACCATGACTGGCCGTGAGCAGTGGGAGCCATGGTTGTTCATGCTCTAGCTTCAATTGGGGTTTCTTTGTGTGGAAGAAGGCAAATATTAGTCATCACATACAATATTTATAGGCAGCCCCTCCATGGGACACGTGTCCATCCTTATGACATGTGTCCCACTCAACTTAAACATCAATCAGATTCAGCTATGTTTTGTGGGGCCCACTTAGTGGTCTAATTAGCTTAATTAATCATTAATCCCCACTTAATAATCTGATCATGGTTAATTAATTCCTAATCTTCACTAATAGCTCCACCAATTGTAATTAATAAGCAAACCGTGTATTATTAAAATCGGGATTAAAAGTCCTTATCTCATATCCCAAAAATAATCTCATCCTTAAACTTATTTACGAATAATCCAACGTACAAAAATACGAGATATAACAGTTGTGAACCTCTAATGTTTTTGCAAGTTTCCATATTGTCTTTAGTTTCAGTCTGACTATATCTAACAGGTACGTATACGAGTGTCCAGCTCAGGCACTAGTCATGGCCCACAGGGTTGTGTCGTGACATTTAATCTCTCCATAACAACATCATTAACCCCAATTACATTTCAAGGAGAAGAAATCTTACCTTAATTTGATTAGGACAGATCCTATCTATACTCACTTGCACCAATTGCACCACTTCTTCTTCCTCAATTCAATTTAAACCTTATGTTGCTGCCTCCTTGAACATGTAAAGCACCTTGGGGAATTTTTTAAAAAAGATTTTCAAGGCCATGGCTGGCCGTGAGCTTGGCAGCCATGGCTGCTCATATTCTTGCTGTAATGGATTTTTGTGAAGATGAATTATGGAGATGATTATGTTGCTATGCTTTGTCATCAGCTAGTATATATATACTAGCAGCCCTTATGACATGTGTCCAACCACAATGACATGTGTCCCACTATGGCATGGACCAATCAGATTTGGCCATATTGTAGTGGGGCCCACTTAGTGCACTAATGTTATACCCCGTATTTTTGTACGTTGGATTATTCGTAAGCTAATCGACATAAGTTCAAGGACAAGGTTATTTTTGAGATATGAGACAAGGACTTTTTAATCCCGATTTTAATAAGTGCACGATTTGGTTGTAAATTTCAATTAGTGTAGAAATATTAGTGGAGATTAGGGATTAATTAACCATGATCAGATTATTAAGTGGGGATTAATGATTAATTAAGCTAATTAGACCACTAAGTGGGCCCCACAAAACATGGCTGAATCTGATTGGTGTTTATTTGAGTGGGACACATGTCATTGTGGTTGGACACGTGTCATCATGGCTGGTAGCATATATATTTTAGTTGATGACAAAGCATAGCTCATATTTCATCTTCCCAAAATTGATTTAGATAGAAAACCTCAACAGCCATGGCTGCCAAGCACGGCCAGCCTTAAATTTTAAAAAAGGAAGATAATTATAACTCCATAAATGTGTTCCAAATGTCCCAAAGGAGGCAGCAATATTAGAATTTGAGTTGGAGAAGAAGAAGTGGTGCAATTGGTGCAAGTGAGTATAGGATATGTCCTAACTAATTTGAGGTAAGATTTCTTCTTCTTGTAATTTAATTGGAGTTAATGATGTTGTAATGGAGAGATTAAAGTGTATTAAACGAAATTGGATGTAAGAAAATTACATGATTATTGTTAGCGTTGTAAGTGGGTAGAATTGGAGTTGTTCTAATTGGATTAAGTTTGATTAGTGTTGTCATTATCATGGTATTGTATTGAAGGTAATTTGTTATGTTGAAGGGATGGAAATATAGTTATAGATAAGTATGGGTGTTGTTATTCATGGTAATATTATACTCTTTTCCGTGTGTTTGTAATTTTGCGAAGTAAAGATCGAAAATCGTATTTTGATGTTGTAGTTTTGGCGGACTGTTTCGAACTTGTTGTTAAAATGATGTTGAAGTAGTTTTCTTGTACTTGGATGGTGGTTGATGTTGTTTTCATGTTGTTGTTGATATGGTTCGTAAATTTGGAAGAAAACAAGCGTGTAAGATATCGTATAATTGGTTAAAGGATTGATAGAATGAATAAACATCGCAAGGGATGTTAGAATTAATTATTGGTGTGTCGTAACTATAGTTGTTTTTTTATAGTTCTCGTTATTGGCATTGTGGTTGTTGTTATGTTGTTGAGATAATTTCCTCGTTTATGGAAAGTAGTTGATATTGTGATTGTGGGCTGTTTTGAAAATGATCTGGAGGTGGATCCGATTCTAGCTTGATATGAAATTGTTGGTATTCCTATTGTTGGTATATGGTCGATATTTTTGCTGAATTGGGATCTCGAGGATTGTTGAGTTCTCAGGGGAAATACTGCCCGAATTTGTATAGGCTATAGCCGGGCTGCTCTTATCGTAATTAAATTTCTGAACATGAGGTAGAGCTAATGTGTACATAGCCTAGTTGTATTATTGTTGTTATGGAGTTTTGGAGGAGCGCAAGGTGAAACGCCGAATAGTTGTCATATAGCGAGCTCGTGGTTCGTCGTATTGTCCATATGCTGTCTTGTTGGTTGTGCTTGATTACAAGTTGGTTGATGCTCGTGTTACTATTATTATCTTGTAGATAAAGTCTTAAAAAGGGGCTGATTCGTCATAATTGTTTCGAGGGTCGTAAATCAAGGTATGTAAAGCTAACCTTTCTTTCTTTTTGGCATGATCTTTATAAACAAATAGACGACGAGCATATAGCTCCAAAGAAACTCCTATTCTTAGAGACACTAGGATGGCTAATGTTCTTGATATCCAGAACCTATTTCATATTATCTTGATACGTGTCTATGATTCTTGAAGTTCTATTTGATATAATCCATAGTGACATTCGAGAGGTACTTGATATGATTATTATCTTTGATGCTCAAGTATTAGTTCATTCTACCTATTCTATTGAGTCTACGATGATGATTGAGTTTGCATATGGTTGCTCACTACTCTGCTCGTGCATGCTGTTAATATATCTTTCACCGAGTCCCGGGCCGGGTATGTTTTCGTGCACAGTTTCACTGCATTGTTCACCGAGTCCCTCACTAGAGGGCAGGGTATGGTATATATATATATATGATGTGATTATGGCGCCGAGTATGGTATATGATGACTTATTCACCGAGTCCCATAATGGGCCGGATATGGTATATGATATAGACATGCATGATTTTCATATCGTAAGGCACTAGTGCATTGGTATCTTTGATTATCATACTTGCCTCCTGTAATCGTTTATGCAGTTGTGATTTTTCTTATTGCATTACATGCTTTATATACGCAGTACATCTTCCGTACTGACACCCCCCCCCCCTTTCTTCGGGGGCTGCGTTTCATGCCCGCAGGTACAGATACCCGATTTGGAGATCCTCCAGCTTAGGACTTCTGCTCAGCTGTTTTGGAGAGGTCCATTGTTCCGGAGCCTAGACTATTTAGATACAGATCTCTTGATATAGACTTATATATATGTTCAGGGGTACGGCGGGGCCCTGTCCCGTCATATTTCACTCTTATAACTCTTAGAGATCTGTAGACATTTGTGGGTTGTATATAAGTTTTGGCCAACTGTGTCTATATGGTTTGCTTTGGATATCCTCGTATATAGTGGAAGCCTTGTCGGCTTGCGTATTGTGCTATTGTTATGCTGTGGTTAGTTGTGACTCCTCAAGAGATAGGTTTATGATATGTGGTCTTGCGAACCCTTCGTCTGTTTCTTTTACAAGCTTCCATATTGTCCCTAGTTTCAGTTTGACTATATTGAATAGGTCCGTATACGAGTGTCCAGTTCGGGCACTAGTCATGGCCCATGGGGTTGGGTCGTGACAACTAATTAACTTAATTAATAATAAATCCCCACTTAATAATCTAATCATGGTTAATTAATCCCTAATCTCCACAAATATTTCCATACTAATTGTAATTAATTAGCAGATTGTGCACTTATTAAAATCGGGGATTAAAAGTCCTTATCTCATATCCAAAAAATAATCTTGTCCTTAAACTTATTTACGAATAATCCAACGTACAAAAATACGAGATATAACATCTAGCACTAGTCCATAGTCCCTTTTGGTACACACAAAATATTATTCTCAATCACCGTTGTCACACTTGTTAAGGCCTAATTATTTCGGGACCTCAAACTCTTTGTACATGGAGCTCTCAATTTTTATCCTTGAATATGATCGAATTCTCCGGGCTCGGGTAATTTTGCTCATATTGGACGATTCAATTTCCTAGTCCAAAAATACGGGATGTAACATCCTTCCCCCCTTTGGAACATTCGTCCTCGAATGATAAACTAGTCATGCGCTCCCAATACTTCCTTAAATGTTCTTTTATTGAATCATGATTCTTTTCACATGCCGTTTTCATTGGTCGAATCCCTTCAATTTATTGTAACGATTCCCATAATATTTCCTCTTTCTGTTGCTTCTCGAGGTAATAATTCCACGTCGTTGTCTTTTCTCTCCTCTTTATTCCGCAGTTGGTTGACAGTTGTATTGCGAGTTCTTCCGCTGAAATCTTACTCTCTCCCTGGTGTACTTAGTCATAACTCGACTCTTTCTTCTTCTATAGTTACTCCCTTAAGATGTATCGTTCACTTCATCTTACCTTTTAATCTTTAACGCGCAGACGTCCCTCGTCGATTTATTAGACTTTACAATCGTTGGAGTATTTCATGCCTCTGGTAACCTGTAGACCCTTCGCAGATTCTACGAATAAAATGAAATTTCCCTTGGTGTAACATTATTTTATTTCAATAACCTTACATTGCTCCGCTGTTACAGTCCATCTTCTGGAATCTTCAGCATCATGTATCACTCCTCGACTTTCTTTTTAAAAGATTTTATCTGTCACTTTGCCTTTAGCTCTTAATCTCGATCTTTAGAGTTGGCTATCAAGTAGCGCTGGAGCTCCCTCATATTATAACTTTACATAGCTGCTCTGTGGTCTGTCTATTATTAACTGGTATAATTCTGAAAGATTTTTTTATTTGACCTGTAAATTCACTGTCATCCAGTAACCAGCTTGTTCTGATCGTCTCGCTTAAACTATTTCGCAATTTCCCTTAATCCAACTTGTAACACTTTAGGCATATTATCTCGTATCGTTTCTTTATCTTTAATTCAAACTCTTCTCTTGTCTCTTTACCCAGGTTTGCTCTTAGCTTTTCTGTCACACACTATGTTGCAATCTTTACAAGAATATGCAAAGGTGCTCAAATTAGCTCAAGAAATACCTTAGTGTCGTTTCACTATTCTTCATGCTTTACCTTGCATTTTCCTCTCATATCTTACAATTGGTACCGGGATAAATCTTCGGCTCAACCATGGCCATGTCCTATTTGCCCTCAATACTAATTCTATCTCGGTAATTTGGCTCAAACCAACTCACACTTTTCCTTAATGTTTCTAAAATATCATTACCGCATTGCTATTACTGAATCCTTACTCTTCTTATCAAGTACTCACTTGGTCTCATTCTTAGCATACAAATATTCGTAGGTTGCATAACTATTCTTGTACATCTTGTATAGAATATATCCA
Source organism: Lycium barbarum (assembly GCF_019175385.1). NCBI lineage: Eukaryota > Viridiplantae > Streptophyta > Magnoliopsida > Solanales > Solanaceae > Lycium > Lycium barbarum. The sequence continues at coordinate 54,710,423 of NC_083342.1, read as the reverse complement.
ATCTTAGTCATAGTCTTTTCTTATCCTGGTTCATTATGCTTTACATAACTCATCCGTACTAAACCTCGCTCGTAGCCTATCTTGCTATACTCCTTTCCCTTCCTTTATTCACCCCTTTGATTTTCTCATATACCACTATAGGAGATTTTCTATCCCTTTCCTTTGTTACTTATAAGTCACAATATCATTAGGGCACAACTCTATTGTCAAATCTTAGCCTCTAATCTAGTATAGCATTGCTATCCTTTATAATATCTCTTAAGTTACTCGTTACCATTCTCTTATCGTACTCTTTCTTTTTATGAGCACCTACTTTTTAATGTCATATCATTCAAGATCTTTACAAATAATTCTCAGCACTGTCTCAAATACCATCCTGTCTTCTATCCGTTTATTGCTGGCTTTCAGATCTTACTAACTTGTTTCACCAAGGGATCTCACTTGAAGTTTAAGTATCCATATCAAATATATTGTAGTGTCAATTGTTTCCATCTTACACTTGCATTTCTCTCACCCGCTTCCCCCCTTAAGGGTGTACTTATACCATTATCTGTTTATATTCTGCTCTCTGCCCCTATTTCCAATCTCAAATTCACCTGATCCCCTTTTTTTATCTAACTTCGGGAGACCATAACCCCATCATTATTTGGGAACTTGGGAAAACTCCTCAAATGAAACTTGTAGATAATTGAATTAGCTTTCGAACCATAGGTCGTGGGAATTTATTCGATATCGAAATCAAGAGATATGACTGTTTTACTGAACAAAGGCGCTGGCCGCAAGTAGAGAGCCTGACACTTGGTGGACACGTAGCAGGACCACTCCACCGCCCTTTGTCACTATAAATAGACTCCAAACAAGCCATAAACAGCATGATAATGTGATATAAAGTTCAGCAAGCTTATGGAAGGTTACAGAGAGAGGGAGGAGAGGTTAGAGAGAGAAAGTGAGAGTTTGATCAAGTTTGAGGCCCCAAATCCCGAGGTCCGTGAAGAGTGAAGTGAAGAAAAAGTTATTGTCGTCGTTTTGAATCAAAAATTATCTTTGGATTGTGTTGATTTCGTGGTTATGGACTACATAAGGTATGTTTAAGTTGTCTGTGATGTTATTTACATGTTTATTGATAGATTTGGCGGATTAGAATGTTGGAAATGTTGATGTAATTGTCGTATATGTTGTATTAAGTAGTTGGGGATTTGGTGTTGATTTGGATGGATTCTTTGGTGGATTTAGTTAGATTATTGTGGATAAATGTTGGGTATTTTTGTTAATGTTGATATTAATGGTTTGTTAGCTGAATTGAGGTATTGGGATTGTTCAGAATAGAAAGGAAATGCTGTTGAAATTCCGTTAGAAATAAAGATAAGTTTAAGGGATTGATTTTAAGGATATATATTGGATGGATTGTTGCATTAAATTAAGTATATTGTTGTGTTTTTGAGATTTAATTGTGCTGGGCTGTTGTGGTGATATACCGAATTGGGAGATACTAATGATATAGGAGAAATGCTGCCCGTTTCGTTTTAGAATTAAGTTATTTATTAATATATATGATATACGAAATCCTTCTTAAGTCACGTGCATATTCTTACGATTATAGGTTTGGCATACTAATTGTGAAAAGTTCGTGATTAAGTTGAGTTCCTTGGACGACGTAAGGTATGTAAAGCTAACCCTTCCTTCTTTTTGGCATGATCTTTATAAGACAAACAGACGACGTGCATATGACTCCAAAGAAGCTCCTATTCTTAGAGACACTAGGATGGCTAATGTTCTTGATTCCCAGAACTTATTTTATTATGTCTTATTACGTGTCTATGATTCCAGACGTCCTATTTTGATATAATCCATAGTGACATTCGAAGGGTACTTGATATGACTATTGTCTTGATTTTCAAATGATAGTTCATTTTGATTATTCTATTGAGTCTCAGATATGATTTAGTTTGCATATGGTTGCTCACTACTCTGCTCGTGCATACCTCACTGTATCTTTCACCGAGTCCCGGGCCGGGGTACGTTTTCGTGCACAGTTTCACTGCATTGTTCACCGAGTCCCTCACTAGAGGCCGGGGTACGGTATATATATATATATATATGATATAATGATATGATGATGTGGTTATGGCGCCAAGGATGGTATGTGATGACTTTATTCACCGAGTCCCATAATGGGCCGAGTATGATATATGATATTGATATGCATGATTTACATTTCATAAGGCAAGTGTATTGGTATCTTGAATGTCATACTTGCCTCCTGTGATCTCTATTTCAGTCATGATCCTCTTTGTTGTATATCATGCTTTATATACTCAGTACATATCTCGTACTGACCCCCTTTCTTTGGGGGGCTGCGTTTCATGCCCGCTGGTACAGATACTCGATTTGGTGATCCTCCAGCTTAGGACTTCTGTTCATCTGTTTGGAGAGCTCCATTGTTCCGGAGCCTAGACTTTTAGTACAGATCTTTTGATGTATATATATGTTTATCCAGGGGTACGGCGGGGCTCGGTCCCGTCATAATTCACTATCGATACTCTTAGATGTCTGTAGACATATGTGTGGGTTGTATATAAGTTTTGGTCAGCTGTGTCTATATGGGTTGCTTTGGACAGCCCCGTGTATAGTGGCAGCCTTGTCGGCTTGCATATTGTGTTATTGCTATGCTGTGACTCCTCAGGAGACAGGTTTATGATATGTGGTGTTGCGAACCCTTCGTTTGTTCTTACAAGTTTCCATATTGTCCTTAGTTCCAGTTTGACTATATTTAACAGTTGGTTATGGGTTTCCAGTTCGGGCACTAGTCATGGCCCATGGGATTGGGTCGTGACAAAAGTGGTATCAGAGCAGTTCATCCTTGGAGTGTCTACAGACCGTGTCTAGTAGAGTCTTGTTTATCGGTGTGTTGTGCACCACATGTATAAACAGGAAGCTACAGGACATTTAGGATGTTACTTTTTCTTCTTACTCCAGATCGTGCGATAGAGCCAAGAGATAGGAAATGATATCCCTTATATACTGACCTTTGATTTCAGCAGGAGAATGGTGTCGACAAAAGATGGTAAATAATGTTACTGGGAGTTACAGAGGTAAGATATTTCATCGAGGTTATGTTATCAGAAATTGTATATACAGAATGGCAAACTGGCCATCATCAAGGTAAGTTATTGAAGTATAGTAAGAAAATGGATTGAATGTATATATATTGTTGATAAGTTTAGTTATTTGGTGTGAACAGAAGAAGCTGAACGAATCAGTAAAAAGATAAGTAAACAGGGTACATGTCAGATACGGTATGAATGTTGCAGGTATGATTGAAACCTGCAGTTAAAGATTGAAAGGGAAAGTAAACCGGAAAGTGTAACAGGTACAGTTCGAGTTGGACATACGAGGTAAGTTCATCATTTTCATACTGTTATTGATATGGGGAGCCCTGTGCGGCTATGATATGATATAATATATACATATATATGTTGGCTCTCTGAGGCATTGTTGGTATTTCCTGCGTGCAGGTTTTGGGATAGTAAGAAATACAGAGGAAACTCTACCAAAATATTCCTAGAAATAAAAAGAGAATGAGATATAAGTTCGTAAAAAGTCTTAAAAGGTCATGTCAACAGTAATGATAAGATTTGACTAAGTTCCAAGTACGTCCGACTTCGAGAAATAAAGTTAATGGTTGAATTGATAGTAATAGTAATTATGAGGTCGATATCGATATGGTAAATTTATCTGGTTGGATTAAAGTTTTAAGCGATACCCTCCATGTCATCCGTAAGAGGTATCATTCTTATTTGAGAAATTTTATTTCGAAGAAGCAAATATGAGCAGCAAGTTTGGAATTCAATTGAACTGACCAGAATACTTTCCAGCCACATTTTACCTTAGAAAATGCTCATGTTGAAGAGCAAAAACGTCTAGCAATTAAGTTTCACTTTTATTTGAAGAGTACAAAGCATACCAGCAAGTTTGGAATTCATTTGAATGGACCAGAATACTTTCCAGCCACATTTTACCTTAGAAAAAGCTCATGTTGAAGAGCAAAAACGTCGAGCAATTAAGTTTCACTTTTATTTGAAGAGTACAAAGCATACAAAAAGTATTTTATGAACTAAATAGTTCGTTCATGACCCAAGAACAAATCTGAAGGTAAACTATGTGAATCAAGCATTAGAAGTCCTGTGGTGCTTGTCGGATTCTAGTTCTTCTTCTTGTGGTGGTTTTGGAGGAGGCTTCATGGTGACGTAATCTTGGAGTTGGAGCTTTCTTGTGTTCTTGAGGTAACATTTCACCATATCTTTATGTCCTTGAGTTTATTAGTTCTTAATCAACTAATTGGAGATGGGATTTGTAGAAGGAAAACTCGAACTTGTGGGCTGTCTTAGATCATGTGTTCCATGTGTTGTTGATGAAGTGCTAGGATAATTTGGAAGGGCTTGTGACACTAAGGGATGATTTAGAAAAAGGTGGCAAATCTTAACAGAACGTTTTATTGAAGTATCAAGTGAACGGATAAAGTAGGGATAAATTACGACGAGTTTATAGTTAGAAGAAGTAATAGTATGATTGAGACAAGAGTACAGAGGAAGAAGAATTGTGACGAATATGAATGTATTGATAAGACAGCTTGTGAGGTATTAATGATAAGATTGACCAAAAAGGGTAAAAGGTTAAGAAGTGTTACGCTATAAGATTGTTTACGAACAGGATGTAATGTGAATAACATAAGGGTTGCGATGAAAATGAGTAAAGCCTAGCGAAGAAGTGACTAAAAGATATGACGTGATCTATGTGATTAAAGTATAAAGGCGAGCTATAGAATAAATAAGAAAGACTTATAAAGTTTTATACGGAAAGTTCAGAACAAAGATTATGTGATAACGGAAATGATAGCGAGTACAAGAAAAGGAGTAATTGAAAGAAGGAAATAAGAAGAAAGCGAGATAACAGTGTAGTAACGGGTTATGACACGTATATTAGAGAACATGAGTAATGTAAGTGACGGAATTATGAAAGAACAAACTACAGAAAGATGAGAAACGAGGTAGAATGAGTGCCAGAAAATGACTGGGATGATAAGAACAAATAGGGATGAACAGGATACGTTTTGAAAATGAGAAAGGGATAATGCAGGAGTAGTGTTTTCTGAGGGGTACAGAGGTAGTATGAGATTCTTCGGGTACAGCATAAAAGATGGACATAGACTGGGGAAATGGTTAGGGAATATTAAAGGAAGCACCAAAGATAGACGTAATTAACTGAGTACGAGTATAAAATAAAAGGGAAATATATAGCTACAAACTTAAAGGTATAGTTATAACTAAGTAATTGTATTGTTGTAGTTGATGGACTATGGTGTATTCGTATTGAATTAGTTATATTGCTAAGAAATTATTACCGCAAGGGTTAATCAAGGTGACGATCATGACAAAGGATTTATAACAATAGTGCAAGAAAAGTCTAAGATAAAGGAATTATCAAGTTGGAAACAATAAAGTCGACACCAAGGATAAAGCTCGAAATTGACTATAAGAAAAGGATGAGAGTAGAAACACTTGGTCTAAGCTAAGCTCATATGACCACAGTACTTCTATACCTTGGGGCAATCTGCGATAGACTATGATAAACGGGCATTGTAACACAAAGATTGAAGTCCAAGAGCGGTGTCCAGGAGGTCATGTACCCTGTACATTTTCATGACTAGCTTCACGACTGGATGGTTCAGAGGGGTATACGAATTAAGCGATTAAGAAAGGTGGCTATTGCTAGTAAAGGGTTCTAAGCTTTACGAGGAGAGGAAAGAGTCCACTGCCATTTAACAACTTGGGGTACAATAACTATTCAGGAGGAGCATAAAATCATGGAACAGTATGGAGTGGAAGGAAATGTATCGAGGGACCTGGAAAAGCTACCTGTATAGTGTGCTTTCTGATTATGTATAGTTTGGGATAAAGACAATGTTACAAGAAAACTTTGGACAGTTATCATCAGGATATAAGTGTTACCTAATTGAGAATTTGGAACAATTACAAGTGATAAATAATTATTGATTGGAGTGAGTGGAATGTGGCCTTGGATGAGTTGCTACATGGGTTACATTACTCGAGTATAGATGGTCAGATGAGATTTTGTACTATATATAGAAAGGGTCTCATCGCTTCATGATTTTGTTAAGGTTTCGTAAGTGGATAATCAAAGTTATAAATTATAAAGAAAGACATGGATATGGTACAGTATACCAAGTGAATTGGAAAGAGGACCGGATGAATTTGAGATTGGAAATAGGGACATAAGGCAGAATATAAATGGGTCATGGTATAAGTATACCCTTAAGGGGGGAACCGGGTGAGAGAAATGCAGGAATAAGATGGAAACAATTGACACTACAATATATTTGATATGTATGCTTAAACTTTAAGTGAGATCCCTTGCTGAGACAAGTTAGTAAGATCCGAAAGCCAGCAATGAATGGATAGAAGTCAGGATGGTATTTGAGACGGTGCAGAGAAGCTTCTGTAAAGAACTTGAATGATATGGCATTACAAAGTGGGTGCTTATAAAAAGAAAGAGTACAACAAAAGAATGGTAACGAGTAACTTAAGAGATATTATAAAGGATAGCAATGCTATAATAGATTAGAGGCTAAGATTTGGCAATATGTTGCGACTTATAAGTAGCAAAGGGAAAGGACAGAAAATCTCCTATAGGAAGGGAAAGGAGTATGATAAGATAGGCTACGAACGAGGTTTAGTACGGATGAGTTACGTAAAGCATAATGAATCAGGAGAAGGAAAGACTATGACTAGGATTGGATATATATTATACAAGGTGTACAAGAATAGTTACGCAACCTACAAATATGTGTATGCTAAGAATGAGACAAGTGAGTACTTGACAAGAAGAGTGAGGATCCAGTAATAACAATACGGTTGTGATATTTTTGGCGCATTAAGGAAAGATGTAAAAATGGTTGAGCCAAATTACCGAGATAGAATTAGTACTGAGGGAAAATAGGACATGGCCATAGTTGAGCCCCGATACTGCTGAAAGATACGAAAGGAGAATGCAAGGTAAAGCATAAAGACTAGTGAAATGACGCTAAGATATTTCTCGAGCTAATTTGAGCACCTTCGCATATTCTTGTAAAGATTGCAATCAGATCAAGCTTGTTACTGGACGACAGTGAATTTATATGTCAAATAAAAAATTCTTTCAGAATTATACCAGTTAATAATAGACAGATCACAGAGCAGCTATGTAAAGTTATAATATGAGGGAACTCTAGCGCTACTTGATAGCCAACTCAAAAGATCGAGATTAAGAGCTAAAAGGAAAATTACAGTTAAAGAAGTCGAGAAGTGATACATGATGCTGAAGATTCCAGAGTATGGACTGTAACAACAGAGCAATGTAAGGTTATTGAAGCAAAATAATGTTACACCAAGGGAAATTTCGTTTTATTCGTGTTATGTCCCATGTTTCGTATAAGTGGAAATCGAGAAATAATTACGACTTGTGTGTTATAAGGAAATATTTCTGATTTTGGTGAATATGACTATGTTGGTTATGGAATCATTAATGTCAAGACCTCGGGGAAGGCCGAGGGTAAATTTGGAATTTCGAAAATTAGTTTCGGGAATTACAAAATGGGACGTTTTATGAATTGGGCCAAGAAAAATACTACACAAAAATTGAGGCCCAAGACTTTAAAGTGGCCGGCCAAGAGGCAAGTCCAAGCCCATCCCTTGCAAGTCATGTGCTATGCACATGACATTAAGTGGATATATATCACTTTTATCTCTTTGAATTATCAAGTCTTACATAGCAAAACAAAAGTTGAAGAACACCACAAAAAAAAACACCTCTCGGCCGAGAATGGAAAAAAGAGAAAACAAAATTTGGCAAGCTTGGTTCTAGCATTAAAAATCTTGGTTTCTACATAATTGTGAAGTGCTCAAGACGCTCTCCGTTGTAGTACAATTAGTTTGACGAAAGGGCGACGTTTGCGGCAAATCGGGATTTCAAGAAAAAGGTGAGATTTCTATGCTTTATGTTATGGAATGGACATATATGTGTTAGTAATTGGAGTAACGTGAGGATTATGGAATTGTGTTGTGGGTGAAGTAGCCGTGCATGTGTGAAAAGTTGTGTGTGGCCGTGTTCAATATAAGGTGGGGGAAAGAGTCGTCTAAAGTTTATTTAAATTGGTTAGTTGTATTGTAGTGATCCCTTGTGATGCAAATGAATGTTTGATGAATTGATTTGGTGTTAGAAAATTATTTCGGATATTATCGGAAAGCGTATACCTTCGGTATCATTGTATATTTAGGGTGCTAGAGACTTTAAATATGAATTTCTAATGATGTTAATGAATTCGGAATGAAACGACGCAAGTTAGAATGTTCGTCGTGACTTTTGATGTTTTGAATGAAATATGGAAAATAATGAATCTCGGGAACTTTCGTATATGGTTTGGAGTATATTTGGGATGTGATTGAAAGGATCTTGAATGAGTAAATGAATATAAGGATGTGGATATAGATTTGGAACTTTGGAAGTATGAATGAAAGTTGCCAACTTAAGTAATAAAGTTGAACTTTGAACCTAGAGTGGTTTGGTTATTGTTTGTGTTGTTTGTTGATGTGTGGGCTGTTGTTATTGATATATTTTGAGCCGAGCTAAGTCTCGGGGATGTTAGATTTATAGGGGAAATGCTGCCGAAATTTCGGTAGGCAAAAATGGAGTTAAAGGCATTTTTAAGCCTAAGAATCTCAATTGGTAACTTTGACCATTTGCAGATTTTAGACGAAACGGGACTGGACTTTTGGGAGAGCATGCGACGTCTGAAAGGTATGTAAAGTCCCCTACTCCTTCATTTGGCATGTCTTAGTATCCTAGGCGAATATTGGAACTTCCGGAGCATTCCTGCTCCTCGAAACCCGATCCACAGAAAAGTTACTATTCATTCAATTCAATTGAAGCCTAAGGGCTATATTTTGGCTAGAATGCCACCATTCGTTCGAAACCTATTGAAATGTGGTCGGGTAACTTAGAAATGATTATGTATGACCCTTTGGCCTATAAATGTTCGAAAAATATGTTCGCCGCCTCAACTTGCCTCGAGGTGGGCCCGTTAACCCCGAGACGCCCTATTTGACTTATTGGGCTGTCCTTTTGAATAAAGTTTGAAATGATGCTTTCGATTTTGGAACTTCCTCCTACGAGATATATTTTGAATATTACGATGCGCTAAGTTACGTTTTGAGCCATATGCACTATTTTGGAAACGTTTTGTGAAAGGAAACCTTATATCGACTAAGTATTCGATTATTTTGTACTAAAGAACGATTTGTGAAACTATTATGTTTTGAAAGACTATTTTGAAGTATGATTTGCATTTGTTTGCTCACGACTCCGCTCGTGCCTTATTATGATTTCGTTCACCGGTTCCCGGGCCGGTTTTGATTCGTGCGCCTTATGATAATTCGGCCGTATGCTGTGTTACGGTTCCCGAGGCTTCGCCATAGGGCCGGGTTCCGTTTGGAGTTATGCTGTGATATGGCTCGTGATGCGATACGCACACCTATGATTATGTTTGTGTTCGGGGATGTACGGAGATTTGAAACCTTCTGGTGTTATGCTGTGTGTGGCGCCAGCGTCGGAGTGGCGACCACGTTCCTGAGCTTTGCATGATTTCATCTGCATTATGTATATGTATATGACTTGATACGGATTTTGACACACCGGTTTGTACTCCACTTTGTTACCTGATTTGCTTTCGGTTTGGGCCATATATCTGTACTCCGTGCTTTACATACTCAGTACATATTTCGTACTGACCCCCTGTTCTTCGGGGGCTGCGTTTCATGCCCGCAGGTACAGAAGCTCGTTTGGGTGATCCTTCGGCTTAGGCTACTCATTCTGCTATTTTGGAGTACTCCTTCTGATCCGGAGTCCACTTTTGGTATAGACATTCTCTGTTATGCATACACTGTGTACATTTGACTATTTGGGTACGGCGGGGCCCTGTCTCGCCATCTGTCTTTGTTTTGAGTTCGTAGAGGCCTGTAGTCACATATGTGGGGCGAGGGTCCTATGTATGTTTGTTCGATTTTGTTTTCTGGTCTTAAAGCGGTCCGTTTGTTATGATGGACCTAAATGGCCCTTATGCTTATGTTTACACTTTTGACCGGCGATGTCTATTCCGCCGCTTTGTTTGGATCTGATATGACAATCTGATTTGTACGACCGCTTAAGACATATTTTGACATAAACTATGTTTGATATGATTTGGTAAAAATTCTGAAGTGAGTTTGGATTTGATAATGAATGTGCGATTCGGTCTGGGTACCCAGGTAGGGTGCCAGTCGCGGCCCACGGGGCTGGGTCGTGACAAAAGTGGTATCAGAGCAGTCTGTCCTCGGAATGTCTACAGGCCGTGTCTCGTAGAGTCTTGTTTATCGATGTGTTGTGCACCACATCTATAAACAGGAAGCTACAGGGCATTTAGGATGTTACTCTTCTTTGGAATCTTAGATTGTGCGATAGAGCCAGCTGTAGGAAGTGAATTCCCCTTTTTTCTCTAACCCTTGATTGCAGCTGGAGAGTGGTGTCGATGTATGACAATGACTGCCGATATTGGAAGCTATACAAAATCTGGTAAGAAATGTTACGAAAGACGTATGCTGGGTAAGGTATTCTGAAGTACGATTAAAACATAAAGTCGAGCAGCGAAAAGAGAAATAAATATGAAAAGTGTAGCTGGCGCAGTCGAGTTGGGCATGTGAGGTAAGCCTCGGCATATTTATATTTTTGTTTGAAATTGTTAGCCCGTGTGGCTATGAGGTGATATGATGTGATATGTATGTATGTATGTGTGGTGGCCCTGTGAGGCCCGGTTGGTATTTCCTGTGTACAGGTTTTGGGATAGTAAGAAATATAGAGGAACCTCTGCCCAAATTTTTCTAGAAATACGAAAAGGGAAATGGGATATAAATTCTTAACCTTTCTTGAAGATCGATACCATTATGATAAACCTATTATGGTGGATTAAAAGATACCCTTCGTGTTATTTGTAAGGAGCATTACCTTTAGCGGGAAAATTTTATCTCAAGTAAATATATACGAGTAGTAGATTCGCAATTCATTTGGAGAGACCAGAAATATGTTTTAACCCCATTTTGTTTTAGCACAACCCATGTGAAGGGCAAAAAGTCCGACGATCAAGGTTTCTCAAACTGGAAGAATACAAAACGTATGATAAGCAGTTGAGAATTTAGCGGTTCGCTCTCGGCATAAGTATACATATATGTATAACCGTGGGGATAATTATGTGAATTAGGCATTTGATGATTTCGCGAAGTTCGTCAGACTCTAGTCTTCTTTTGCTGATGGTTGGAAGATACCTTATAGTAACATTCTGTCAGTTTCCCTCGACTATTTGGAGATGGAATTTGTAGAATACGAATTTAGACTTGTGGGCTGTCTGAATGTACATGTGTATGCATGGAGGTAAGTGTTGAGGATTTACAAGTGACGACACGGTAATCACCAAGTCAGAAAAGTAATAGAATTCTCGTAGGCCGGGGTGGGACCCGCTACGAGGACGTTTTGAAAAGTTGTTAGGACCCCGATTTGTCTTAAATTATGTGACAAAGGTCATGAGTGGCGACCGACGAAATTATATTAGCCCTAACGCGTCAAAATGCGTGAAAGTTTCGGGGTTAAGCGTGCTCAAGCCAGAGCAATTCTGGGATGGGTGACCCCCTGGGAAGTAATGCAACATTTTTGCACAAGTATAACTATGCTAGATGTAAATGAAAATTTGGGGTAATCTAAAGGTAAAGAGAATGTGTGGAGTAATTAGTGCCCTCACAGGAGTCACGCAGAACGAGGCGGACTAAATGGGCAAAAAGAAAAGGGTACAACACCGCTCGGGAAATTGAGCAAATTTGAACGACAGTCAGAGACGTTCGTCAGTGAGGTATGGGTAAATATGTCTGTATGTGTGTATGTGTATGTGTATGTGTATGTGTGTGTGTATGATTTTCGTTTGGTGCCGTATGGGATAAGAGCCGAGTCCCGGCAACCAAAGTTGTGATAGACGAAGGGTTTTACTGAACCAACTACATGAAACGAAGCGGGGGCGACAATCCGAATGTTGTCAAGGGATAGAAAAGCCCCAAATTACATTATAACTTAGTTTGGAATGACGATGTCTGAAAGAGAAAATGAGTATGGAGGGTAGGAAAGATGAGAGATAAGCAGTGTGAATAAGTGGAATCTTTGAAAGAGTTGATACGCGAGATGCAAGACAATTTGTGTGACAGCTTGGCGAATAAGTTTACAAATAAAGGGAAATTTTTCATGAATCATTGGAGCCTCAATAAGAGTGATCTGATCCTAATTCGGATTCTATCTGCTATACTTTTGCATTCCCGATGATGATAAGGCTCTGTCTATTACGCCTATATGCTTCCGGCCTCGATTGTGTTCCCATTTGATAAACCTTGGTACATCTGGTTCTGAATCTGATTGTGGTTGTAATACCTCTGCATGATTAGCTCTGATCGCGAATCCGTCTGACACATCTCTGTATGTCTGACTCGAGATGCGAACTTGTCTAATATGCCTCTGTACGTCTGATTTTGATCACGCGTTTGTCTGATCCATCTCGGTATGTTTGATTCTGATTACGACTCTGTCCGATACATTTCTGCCTGTTTGACTTTGGTCACGATTCTGTGTGATATAGTTCTGTACGTCTGATTCCGATTTCGAATCTGTCTGATCTGATTCCGTACGTCTGACCCCGGTTATGAATCTGCCTGCTAAATCTCCGGTATGTTCGTATGTGGATCTGTTTCGCCTTCTTAAGCGGCCCGTATGCTACTACGGCCAAGATGGCCCATGAGGTTGTACGTGTGTGTGCATTTGGGCGACGTATATTCCGCCACCTTTATGATTTTGATATGACTGTTCTGCACGGGCGATCGCTTAAGATAAGTGTTCGATAAGTGTTTGTGTGACGTCTGTTGTTAATTTTCAGCTCGAGCAACGTATGTTGAGTCTGAATGAGTTCGAATACGATGATCTGGTTGTGAGTACGTTTGGGGTGACAGAATACTTCCGTGTGTTTGATTCTGATTACGAATTCGTCTGATACGCCTTGGTACGTCTGACTCCGATCTCAGATTTGTCTGACATACTTTGGTACCTCTAATTTTGACTATGAGCCCATCTGCCATAGTCTAGTATGTCTGCCTCCGATTACGAGTTCGTTCGATATGCTGCTCGGCGTCCGGTCCTAGTTCTGAATCTGTTGATGTGAAGTGTTTGGTATGATTCTGAATTCGTTGGTGTGAACTGTCTGGTATGAAGTGATTTTGAATCCGTTGCTGTGAAGTGTCCGGTATGAAGTGGGATTACGATAATGTGGTAGAGAACGCAGTAGTGTGATAAGGAATGATATTGGCTATGATGTCTGGAAAATGTTTGTCCGTTACAAGAATATAGCGTGTGGCTCTTAATGAAACAAAGACTCAGTTTGAAATCTCGCCGAAGGTGCATTATTGTACGACGACAGATTCTGTGTACCGGACGTTGCGGGCTTACGGCTTTAGATTATGGGCTTCATTGTTGGGCTGCCGCGTGCTCTACGCAGGTACGACTCTATTTGGGTTATTGTGGACAGGCTGACGAAATCAACCCATTTCCTTCCGGTCCGGATTACTTATTCGGCTGAGGACTATGCCAGATTATATATCAGAGACATAGTCAGACTTCACGGAGTCCCTGTATCTATTATTACTAACCGAGGTGCCAAGTTTTCAGCAAATTTCTGGAGGTCATTTCAGGAGGGATTAGGGACTCAGGTGAGCCTCAGTACAGCTTTTCATCCTCAGGCCGATGGGCAGTCCGAGCGCGCTATTCAGACGCTCGAGGATATGTTGCGGGCCTGCGTTATTGATTTCAGGGGCAGCTGGGATGATTGTTTGCCGCTTATAGAGTTTTCCTACAATAACAGTTATCACTCCAGCACTTAGATGGCTCCGTACGAGGCCCTTTATGGCAGGAGATGTGGATCTCCTATTGGTTGGTTTGACGTCGACGAAACTAAGTTGATTGGGCCAGACGCGATCCAGGAAGCTTATGCTGATAGGCGACGTCGACCGTTAGAGTTCCAGATTGGCAAACGGGTATTCCTGAAAGTGGCGCCCATGAGAGGCGTTATGAGATTCGGTAAGAAGGGTAAATTGAGGCCGCGGTACATCGGGCCATACCAGATTGTTCGGAGGGTAGGCGCAGTCGCCTACGAGCTAGACTTGCCATCCGATTTGGAGTCCATGCACCCGGTGTTTCATGTGTCTATGCTGCGGAAGTGTATTGGTGACCCTTCCAGGATATTCCCAGTAGATGATCTTCAGGTAATGGAGCAGTTTTCTTATGACGAGCAACCTGTATCTATTCTGGACCGACAGGTAAGGAGATTGCGCACTAAGGAAGTGCCTTCTGTCAAAGTTCTGTGGCGCAACAGTAACCGGGAAGAGATGACTTGGGAGGCGGAGGATGAGATGAGGAAGAGATTCCCCCATTTATTCCCTACGCCTCTTGTAATCTAAACTTTTGAATTTGTTGTATTAATGAACGGATGGACCATGTGTGCTATGAATAAAAATGGTTTTCCCGTTACGTTTGTGAACCTTCATAAGATTTATTTAACATTCGGGGACGAATGTTCTTAAGGGGGGGAGAATGTTATGTCCCGTGTTTCGTATAAGTGGAAATCGAGAAATAATTACGACTTGTGTGTTATAAGGAAATATTTCTGATTTTGGTGAATATGACTATGTTGGTTATGGAATCATTAATGTCAAGACCTCGGGGAAGGCCGAGGGTAAATTTGGAATTTCGAAAATTAGTTTCGGGAATTACAAAATGGGACGTTTTATGAATTGGGCCAAGAAAAATACTACACAAAAATTGAGGTCCAAGACTTTAAAGTGGCCGGCCAAGAGGCAAGTCCAAGCCCATCCCTTGCAAGTCATGTGCTATGCACATGACATTAAGTGGATATATATCACTTTTATCTCTTTGAATTATCAAGTCTTACATAGCAAAACAAAAGTTGAAGAACACCACAAAAAAAAACACCTCTCGGCCGAGAATGGAAAAAAGAGAAAACATTTTTGGCAAGCTTGGTTCTAGCATTAAAAATCTTGGTTTCTACATAATTGTGAAGTGCTCAAGACGCTCTCCGTTGTAGTACAATTAGTTTGACGAAAGGGCGACGTTTGCGGCAAATCGGGATTTCAAGAAAAAGGTGAGATTTCTATGCTTTAAGTTATGGAATGGACATATATGTGTTAGTAATTGGAGTAACGTGAGGATTATGGAATTGTGTTGTGGGTGAAGTAGCCGTGCATGTGTGAAAAGTTGTGTGTGGCCGTGTTCAATATAAGGTGGGGGAAAGAGTCGTCTAAAGTTTATTTAAATTGGTTAGTTGTATTGTAGTGATCCCTTGTGATGCAAATGAATGTTTGATGAATTGATTTGGTGTTAGAAAATTATTTCGGATATTATCGGAAAGCGTATACCTTCGGTATCATTGTATATTTAGGGTGCTAGAGACTTTAAATATGAATTTCTAATGATGTTAATGAATTCGGAATGAAACGACGCAAGTTAGAATGTTCGTCGTGACTTTTGATGTTTTGAATGAAATATGGAAAATAATGAATCTCGGGAACTTTCGTATATGGTTTGGAGTATATTTGGGATGTGATTGAAAGGATCTTGAATGAGTAAATGAATATAAGGATGTGGATATAGATTTGGAACTTTGGAAGTATGAATGAAAGTTGCCAACTTAAGTAATAAAGTTGAACTTTGAACCTAGAGTGGTTTGGTTATTGTTTGTGTTGTTTGTTGATGTGTGGGCTGTTGTTATTGATATATTTTGAGCCGAGCTAAGTCTCGGGGATGTTAGATTTATAGGGGAAATGCTGCCGAAATTTCGGTAGGCAAAAATGGAGTTAAAGGCATTTTTAAGCCTAAGAATCTCAATTGGTAACTTTGACCATTTGCAGATTTTAGACGAAACGGGACTGGACTTTTGGGAGAGCATGCGACGTCTGAAAGGTATGTAAAGTCCCCTACTCCTTCATTTGGCATGTCTTAGTATCCTAGGCGAATATTGGAACTTCCGGAGCATTCCTGCTCCTCGAAACCCGATCCACAGAAAAGTTACTATTCATTCAATTCAATTGAAGCCTAAGGGCTATATTTTGGCTAGAATGCCACCATTCGTTCGAAACCTATTGAAATGTGGTCGGGTAACTTAGAAATGATTATGTATGACCCTTTGGCCTATAAATGTTCGAAAAATATGTTCGCCGCCTCAACTTGCCTCGAGGTGGGCCCGTTAACCCCGAGACGCCCTATTTGACTTATTGGGCTGTCCTTTTGAATAAAGTTTGAAATGATGCTTTCGATTTTGGAACTTCCTCCTACGAGATATATTTTGAATATTACGATGCGCTAAGTTACGTTTTGAGCCATATGCACTATTTTGGAAACGTTTTGTGAAAGGAAACCTTATATCGACTAAGTATTCGATTATTTTGTACTAAAGAACGATTTGTGAAACTATTATGTTTTGAAAGACTATTTTGAAGTATGATTTGCATTTGTTTGCTCACGACTCCGCTCGTGCCTTATTATGATTTCGTTCACCGGTTCCCGGGTCGGTTTTGATTCGTGCGCCTTATGATAATTCGGCCGTATGCTGTGTTACGGTTCCCGAGGCTTCGCCATAGGGCCGGGTTCCGTTTGGAGTTATGCTGTGATATGGCTCGTGATGCGATACGCACATCTATGATTATGTTTGTGTTCGGGGATGTACGGAGATTTGAAACCTTCTGGTGTTATGCTGTGTGTGGCGCCAGCGTCGGAGTGGCGACCACGTTCCTGAGCTTTGCATGATTTCATCTGCATTATGTATATGTATATGACTTGATACGGATTTTGACACACCGGTTTGTACTCCACTTTGTTACCTGATTTGCTTTCAGTTTGGGCCATATATCTGTACTCCGTGCTTTACATACTCAGTACATATTTCGTACTGACCCCCTGTTCTTCGGGGGCTGCGTTTCATGCCCGCAGGTACAGAAACTCGTTTGGGTGATCCTTCGGCTTAGGCTACTCATTCTGCTATTTTGGAGTACTCCTTCTGATCCGGAGTCCACTTTTGGTATAGACATTCTCTGTTATGCAAACACTGTGTACATTTGACTATTTGGGTACGGCGGGGCCCTGTCTCGCCATCTGTCTTTGTTTTGAGTTCGTAGAGGCCTGTAGTCACATATGTGGGGTGAGGGTCCTATGTATGTTTGTTCGATTTTGTTTTCTGGTCTTAAAGCGGTCCGTTTGTTGTGATGGACCTAAATGGCCCTTATGCTTATGTTTACACTTTTGACCGGCGATGTCTATTCCGCCGCTTTGTTTGGATCTGATATGACAATCTGATTTGTACGACCGCTTAAGACATATTTTGACATAAACTATGTTTGATATGATTTGGTAAAAATTCTGAAGTGAGTTTGGATTTGATAATGAATGTGCGATTCGGTCTGGGTACCCAGGTAGGGTGCCAGTCGCGGCCCACGGGGCTGGGTCGTGACAAAAGTGGTATCAGAGCAGTCTGTCCTCGGAATGTCTACAGGCCGTGTCTCGTAGAGTCTTGTTTATCGATGTGTTGTGCACCACATCTATAAACAGGAAGCTACAGGGCATTTAGGATGTTACTCTTCTTTGGAATCTTAGATTGTGCGATAGAGCCAGCTGTAGGAAGTGAATTCCCCTTTTTTCTCTAACCCTTGATTGCAGCTGGAGAGTGGTGTCGATGTATGACAATGACTGCCGATATTGGAAGCTATACAAAATCTGGTAAGAAATGTTACGAAAGACGTATGCTGGGTAAGGTATTCTGAAGTACGATTAAAACATAAAGTCGAGCAGCGAAAAGAGAAATAAATATGAAAAGTGTAGCTGGCGCAGTCGAGTTGGGCATGTGAGGTAAGCCTCGGCATATTTATATTTTTGTTTGAAATTGTTAGCCCGTGTGGCTATGAGGTGATATGATGTGATATGTATGTATGTATGTGTGGTGGCCCTGTGAGGCCCGGTTGGTATTTCCTGTGTACAGGTTTTGGGATAGTAAGAAATATAGAGGAACCTCTGCCCAAATTTTTCTAGAAATACGAAAAGGGAAATGGGATATAAATTCTTAACCTTTCTTGAAGATCGATACCATTATGATAAACCTATTATGGTGGATTAAAAGATACCCTTCGTGTTATTTGTAAGGAGCATTACCTTTAGCGGGAAAATTTTATCTCAAGTAAATATATACGAGTAGTAGATTCGCAATTCATTTGGAGAGACCAGAAATATGTTTTAACCCCATTTTGTTTTAGCACAACCCATGTGAAGGGCAAAAAGTCCGACGATCAAGGTTTCTCAAACTGGAAGAATACAAAACGTATGATAAGCAGTTGAGAATTTAGCGGTTCGCTCTCGGCATAAGTATACATATATGTATAACCGTGGGGATAATTATGTGAATTAGGCATTTGATGATTTCGCGAAGTTCGTCAGACTCTAGTCTTCTTTTGCTGATGGTTGGAAGATACCTTATAGTAACATTCTGTCAGTTTCCCTCGACTATTTGGAGATGGAATTTGTAGAATACGAATTTAGACTTGTGGGCTGTCTGAATGTACATGTGTATGCATGGAGGTAAGTGTTGAGGATTTACAAGTGACGACACGGTAATCACCAAGTCAGAAAAGTAATAGAATTCTCGTAGGCCGGGGTGGGACCCGCTACGAGGACGTTTTGAAAAGTTGTTAGGACCCCGATTTGTCTTAAATTATGTGACAAAGGTCATGAGTGGCGACCGACGAAATTATATTAGCCCTAACGCGTCAAAATGCGTGAAAGTTTCGGGGTTAAGCGTGCTCAAGCCAGAGCAATTCTGGGATGGGTGACCCCCTGGGAAGTAATGCAACATTTTTGCACAAGTATAAGTATGCTAGATGTAAATGAAAATTTGGGGTAATCTAAAGGTAAAGAGAATGTGTGGAGTAATTAGTGCCCTCACAGGAGTCACGCAGAACGAGGCGGACTAAATGGGCAAAAAGAAAAGGGTACAACACCGCTCGGGAAATTGAGCAAATTTGAACGACAGTCAGAGACGTTCGTCAGTGAGGTATGGGTAAATATGTCTGTATGTGTGTATGTGTATGTGTATGTGTATGTGTATGTGTGTGTGTATGATTTTCGTTTGGTGCCGTATGGGATAAGAGCCGAGTCCCGGCAACCAAAGTTGTGATAGACGAAGGGTTTTACTGAACCAACTACATGAAACGAAGCGGGGGCGACAATCCGAATGTTGTCAAGGGATAGAAAAGCCCCAAATTACATTATAACTTAGTTTGGAATGACGATGTCTGAAAGAGAAAATGAGTATGGAGGGTAGGAAAGATGAGAGATAAGCAGTGTGAATAAGTGGAATCTTTGAAAGAGTTGATACGCGAGATGCAAGACAATTTGTGTGACAGCTTGGCGAATAAGTTTACAAATAAAGGGAAATTTTTCATGAATCATTGGAGCCTCAATAAGAGTGATCTGATCCTAATTCGGATTCTATCTTCTATACTTTTGCATTCCCGATGATGATAAGGCTCTGTCTATTACGCCTATATGCTTCCGGCCTCGATTGTGTTCCCATTTGATAAACCTTGGTACATCTGGTGCTGAATCTGATTGTGGTTGTAATACCTCTGCATGATTAGCTCTGATCGCGAATCCGTCTGACACATCTCTGTATGTCTGACTCGAGATGCGAACTTGTCTAATATGCCTCTGTACGTCTGATTTTGATCACGCGTTTGTCTGATCCATCTCGGTATGTTTGATTCTGATTACGACTCTGTCCGATACATTTCTGCCTGTTTGACTTTGGTCACGATTCTGTGTGATATAGTTCTGTACGTCTGATTCCGATTTCGAATCTGTCTGATCTGATTCCGTACGTCTGACCCCGGTTATGAATCTGCCTGCTAAATCTCCGGTATGTTCGTATGTGGATCTGTTTCGCCTTCTTAAGCGGCCCGTATGCTACTACGGCCAAGATGGCCCATGAGGTTGTACGTGTGTGTGCATTTGGGCGACGTATATGCCGCCACCTTTATGATTTTGATATGACTGTTCTGCACGGGCGACCGCTTAAGATAAGTGTTCGATAAGTGTTTGTGTGACGTCTGTTGTTAATTTTCAGCTCGAGCAACGTATGTTGAGTCTGAATGAGTTCGAATACGATGATCTGGTTGTGAGTACGTTTGGGGTGACAGAATACTTCCGTGTGTTTGATTCTGATTACGAATTCGTCTGATACGCCTTGGTACGTCTGACTCTGATCTCAGATTTGTCTGACATACTTTGGTACCTCTAATTTTGACTATGAGCCCGTCTGCCATAGTCTAGTATGTCTGCCTCCGATTACGAGTTCGTTCGATATGCTGCTAGGCGTCCGGTCCTAGTTCTGAATCTGTTGATATGAAGTGTTTGGTATGATTCTGAATTCGTTGGTGTGAACTGTCTGGTATGAAGTGATTTTGAATCCGTTGCTGTGAAGTGTCCGGTATGAAGTGGGATTACGATAATGTGGTAGAGAACGCAGTAGTGTGATAAGGAATGATATTGGCTATGATGTCTGGAAAATGTTTGTCCGTTACAAGAATATAGCGTGTGGCTCTTAATGAAACAAAGACTCAGTTTGAAATCTCGCCGAAGGTGCATTATTGTACGACGACAGATTCTGTGTACCGGACGTTGCGGGCTTACGGCTTTAGATTATGGGCTTCATTGTTGGGCTGCCGCGTGCTCTACGCAGGTACGACTCTATTTGGGTTATTGTGGACAGGCTGACGAAATCAACCCATTTCCTTCCGGTCCGGATTACTTATTCGGCTGAGGACTATGCCAGATTATATATCAGAGACATAGTCAGACTTCACGGAGTCCCTGTATCTATTATTACTAACCGAGGTGCCAAGTTTTCAGCAAATTTCTGGAGGTCATTTCAGGAGGGATTAGGGACTCAGGTGAGCCTCAGTACAGCTTTTCATCCTCAGGCCAATGGGCAGGCCGAGCGCGCTATTCAGACGCTCGAGGATATGTTGCGGGCCTGCGTTATTGATTTCAGGGGCAGCTGGGATGATTGTTTGCCGCTTATAGAGTTTTCCTACAATAACAGTTATCACTCCAGCACTTAGATGGCTCCGTACGAGGCCCTTTATGGCAGGAGATGTGGATCTCCTATTGGTTGGTTTGACGTCGGCGAAACTAAGTTGATTGGGCCAGACGCGATCCAGGAAGCTTATGCTGATAGGCGACGTCGGCCGTTAGAGTTCCAGATTGGCAAACGGGTATTCCTGAAAGTGGCGCCCATGAGAGGCGTTATGAGATTCGGTAAGAAGGGTAAATTGAGGCCGCGGTACATCGGGCCATACCAGATTGTTCGGAGGGTAGGCGCAGTCGCCTACGAGCTAGACTTGCCATCCGATTTGGAGTCCATGCACCCGGTGTTTCATGTGTCTATGCTGCGGAAGTGTATTGGTGACCCTTCCAGGATATTCCCAGTAGATGATCTTCAGGTAATGGAGCAGTTTTCTTATGACGAGCAACCTGTATCTATTCTGGACCGACAGGTAAGGAGATTGCGCACTAAGGAAGTGCCTTCTGTCAAAGTTCTGTGGCGCAACAGTAACCGGGAAGAGATGACTTGGGAGGCGGAGGATGAGATGAAGAAGAGATTCCCCCATTTATTCCCTACGCCTCTTGTAATCTAAACTTTTGAATTTGTTGTATTAATGAACGGATGGACCATGTGTGCTATGAATAAAAATGGTTTTCCCGTTACGTTTGTGAACCTTCATAAGATTTATTTAACATTCGGGGACGAATGTTCTTAAGGGGGGGAGAATGTTATGTCCCGTGTTTCGTATAAGTGGAAATCGAGAAATAATTACGACTTGTGTGTTATAAGGAAATATTTCTGATTTTGGTGAATATGACTATGTTGGTTATGGAATCATTAATGTCAAGACCTCGGGGAAGGCCGAGGGTAAATTTGGAATTTCGAAAATTAGTTTCGGGAATTACAAAATGGGACGTTTTATGAATTGGGCCAAGAAAAATACTACACAAAAATTGAGGCCCAAGACTTTAAAGTGGCCGGCCAAGAGGCAAGTCCAAGCCCATCCCTTGCAAGTCATGTGCTATGCACATGACATTAAGTGGATATATATCACTTTTATCTCTTTGAATTATCAAGTCTTACATAGCAAAACAAAAGTTGAAGAACACCACAAAAAAAAACACCTCTCGGCCGAGAATGGAAAAAAGAGAAAACAAAATTTGGCAAGCTTGGTTCTAGCATTAAAAATCTTGGTTTCTACATAATTGTGAAGTGCTCAAGACGCTCTCCGTTGTAGTACAATTAGTTTGACGAAAGGGCGACGTTTGCGGCAAATCGGGATTTCAAGAAAAAGGTGAGATTTCTATGCTTTATGTTATGGAATGGACATATATGTGTTAGTAATTGGAGTAACGTGAGGATTATGGAATTGTGTTGTGGGTGAAGTAGCCGTGCATGTGTGAAAAGTTGTGTGTGGCCGTGTTCAATATAAGGTGGGGGAAAGAGTCGTCTAAAGTTTATTTAAATTGGTTAGTTGTATTGTAGTGATCCCTTGTGATGCAAATGAATGTTTGATGAATTGATTTGGTGTTAGAAAATTATTTCGGATATTATCGGAAAGCGTATACCTTCGGTATCATTGTATATTTAGGGTGCTAGAGACTTTAAATATGAATTTCTAATGATGTTAATGAATTCGGAATGAAACGACGCAAGTTAGAATGTTCGTCGTGACTTTTGATGTTTTGAATGAAATATGGAAAATAATGAATCTCGGGAACTTTCGTATATGGTTTGGAGTATATTTGGGATGTGATTGAAAGGATCTTGAATGAGTAAATGAATATAAGGATGTGGATATAGATTTGGAACTTTGGAAGTATGAATGAAAGTTGCCAACTTAAGTAATAAAGTTGAACTTTGAACCTAGAGTGGTTTGGTTATTGTTTGTGTTGTTTGTTGATGTGTGGACTGTTGTTATTGATATATTTTGAGCCGAGCTAAGTCTCGGGGATGTTAGATTTATAGGGGAAATGCTGCCGAAATTTCGGTAGGCAAAAATGGAGTTAAAGGCATTTTTAAGCCTAAGAATCTCAATTGGTAACTTTGACCATTTGCAGATTTTAGACGAAACGGGACTGGACTTTTGGGAGAGCATGCGACGTCTGAAAGGTATGTAAAGTCCCCTACTCCTTCATTTGGCATGTCTTAGTATCCTAGGCGAATATTGGAACTTCCGGAGCATTCCTGCTCCTCGAAACCCGATCCACAGAAAAGTTACTATTCATTCAATTCAATTGAAGCCTAAGGGCTATATTTTGGCTAGAATGCCACCATTCGTTCGAAACCTATTGAAATGTGGTCGGGTAACTTAGAAATGATTATGTATGACCCTTTGGCCTATAAATGTTCGAAAAATATGTTCGCCGCCTCAACTTGCCTCGAGGTGGGCCCGTTAACCCCGAGACGCCCTATTTGACTTATTGGGCTGTCCTTTTGAATAAAGTTTGAAATGATGCTTTCGATTTTGGAACTTCCTCCTACGAGATATATTTTGAATATTACGATGCGCTAAGTTACGTTTTGAGCCATATGCACTATTTTGGAAACGTTTTGTGAAAGGAAACCTTATATCGACTAAGTATTCGATTATTTTGTACTAAAGAACGATTTGTGAAACTATTATGTTTTGAAAGACTATTTTGAAGTATGATTTGCATTTGTTTGCTCACGACTCCGCTCGTGCCTTATTATGTTTTCGTTCACCGGTTCCCGGGCCGGTTTTGATTCGTGCGCCTTATGATAATTCGGCCGTATGCTGTGTTACGGTTCCCGAGGCTTCGCCATAGGGCCGGGTTCCGTTTGGAGTTATGCTGTGATATGGCTCGTGATGCGATACGCACACCTATGATTATGTTTGTGTTCGGGGATGTACGGAGATTTGAAACCTTCTGGTGTTATGCTGTGTGTGGCGCCAGCGTCGGAGTGGCGACCACGTTCCTGAGCTTTGCATGATTTCATCTGCATTATGTATATGTATATGACTTGATACGGATTTTGACACACCGGTTTGTACTCCACTTTGTTACCTGATTTGCTTTCAGTTTGGGCCATATATCTGTACTCCGTGCTTTACATACTCAGTACATATTTCGTACTGACCCCCTGTTCTTCGGGGGCTGCGTTTCATGCCCGCAGGTACAGAAGCTCGTTTGGGTGATCCTTCGGCTTAGGCTACTCATTCTGCTATTTTGGAGTACTCCTTCTGATCCGGAGTCCACTTTTGGTATAGACATTCTCTGTTATGCATACACTGTGTACATTTGACTATTTGGGTACGGCGGGGCCCTGTCTCGCCATCTGTCTTTGTTTTGAGTTCGTAGAGGCCTGTAGTCACATATGTGGGGCGAGGGTCCTATGTCTGTTTGTTCGATTTTGTTTTCTGGTCTTAAAGCGGTCCGTTTGTTATGATGGACCTAAATGACCCTTATGCTTATGTTTACACTTTTGACCGGCGATGTCTATTCCGCCGCTTTGTTTGGATCTGATATGACAATCTGATTTGTACGACCGCTTAAGACATATTTTGACATAAACTATGTTTGATATGATTTGGTAAAAATTCTGAAGTGAGTTTGGATTTGATAATGAATGTGCGATTCGGTCTGGGTACCCAGGTAGGGTGCCAGTCGCGGCCCACGGGGCTGGGTCGTGACAATTCGTAGAGTCTGCGAAGGGCCTACAGGTTACCAGAGGCATGAAATACTCCAGGGATTGTAAAGTCTAATAAATCGATGAGGGACGTCTACGCGTAAGAGGTAAGATGAAGTGAATGATACGTCTTAAAGGAGTAACTATAGAAGAAGAAAGAGTCGAGTTAAGACTAAGTGCACCAGGGAGAGAGTAAGATTTCAGCGGAAGAGCTCGCAATACAATCATCAACCAACTGCGAAATGAAAAAGAGAGTAAAGACAACGACGTGGAGTTATCACCTCGAGAGGCATGAGCAAGAACAAATATTATGGAAATGGTTACTGAGAGAGCTGGAATGCGTTATAATAAAGTGAAGGGATCGACCAATGAAGGAGGCATGTGAAGGGCATAAATCAGTAAAAGAACGTTTAAGGAAGTATTGGGAGTGCAAGATTAGTTTAACATTCGAGGATGAATGTTCCAAAGGGGGGAAGGATGTTACACCACAGAAAATTTCGTGTTACTAAGGCTACAGACGGCTTAATGTGAGCTCGAGGAGGAGCAAATATTACAAGTATAAAGAATGAAATTCTACTGTAGTAGCAT